>NC_092226.1:39845099-40205099 GCF_036320965.1 Panulirus ornatus
CAATCTGATGCTCTGTACATGCCTTCACCCTCTCAATCAATACCCTCCCATATAATTTACCAGGAATACTCAACAAACTTATACCTTTTTTTTCCGCACTATTCGCCATTTCCCGCATTAGCGAGGTAGCGTTAAAAACAGAGGACTGGGCCTTTGAGGGAATACCCTCACCTGGCCCCCTTCTCTGTTCCTTCTTTTGGAAAATTGAAAAAAAACGAGAGGGGAGGATTTCCAGCCACCCACTCCCTTCCCTTTTAGTCGCCTTCTACGACACGCAGGAATACGTGGGAAGCATTCTTTCTCCCCTATCCCCAGGGATAAATTATATATATATATATATATATATATATATATATATATATATATATATATATATATATATATATATATATATATATACATATATATATATTTTTTTTTTCATACTATTCGCCGTTTCCCGCGATAGCGAGGTAGCGTTAAGAACAGAGGATTGGGCCTTTTTTGGAATATCCTCACCTGGCCCCTCTGTTCCTTCTTTTGGAAAATTAAAAAAAAAAAAGAGAGGGGAGGATTTCCAGCCCCCCGCTCCCTCCCCTTTTAGTCGCCTTCTACGACACGCAGGGAATACGTGGGAAGTATTCTTAATCCCCTATCCCCAGGGATAACATATATATATATATATATATATATATATATATATATATATATATATATATATATATATATATATATATATATATTTATACACGAGAAAGAAAGTAAAGGAAAATTGGCAAACATGGTTCACAATAGAAAAGATGACAAAAATATTCTCTATTATTTTTTTGAGGATGAGGTCCATAAACCTCAGTGCATTTGCTCTATTTGTCCTTCATGTTTGTGTTGCCAGTTATATAGGAGTCTTCTGATTGTTGGTCAGACTCTCCTCACTCGCCTTTATAAGCTCTTTATCATCATCCAAGTGGTGGATGCGGAAGTGTGACTTCAAATTTTGAATTAGGTAATAGTCAGTTAGAGCCAAGCCTGAGCCGTGAGGCTTGGGAATGAGTTGCTTGAAATCTCAGGCACGAGAAGCAGTTTTTGCGGTACAAATGTTGCTCACCGGAGTATTGTCATGGAACTGAAACACTTCTATAATCAATATTCCTTTTTGTTTTTCCTTGATATATTGTGCAAATGTCGAATCAGGCTAGCGTGATAGTAACCTTATGATCGTTGTTTTACGCCACGCCACGTATAGCCAATCACGAGAAGCCTTTTGACATCCTGGAGATTTGAGGCCGTAATCTCGCCTACCGAGGGTTGGCTGCACTCGACATTTCTTGAGGGTTGGAGAAATCTAGCGTTTCCATTGCATGAGTTCCAACTTGTGCTGGAGGTCCCGGCGGTGGGTGTAGGTTTCATCTCCTGTAATCAGAGAGGAAAGAAAGTTGTCTGGATTGGTTTCATTCAGTTGAGGCAGCTCACGACTTTAGGTAATCTGGTGTCGATCCTCAGATTTCAAGTTTGGGGGAACTCAACATACTGAAAACTTAGACTATGCCAATTTCCTACTTCCTCCAAAACTCTTTGAATATTCGCTTTCTTTTCTTCCTATTTCTCTCTCTCTTTAATCCTTTTCTTATGGCAGTTAAGACCTGGAGACAGCAACAGAATATGGAAAGATGCATATGGAATTTATTTTATTTTTTTCCATATCTGAAAGGATATCCTCGTTGGCGTATACTAGTAAGATATATATGAGAGCAACTAATGTAGATTTTGTAATATGAAGGATCATTGACAGGCTTGTAGATTACGTATCCTCTTGCATGACAATGAAAAACTATAAGGAAAATACTTGGCACACTGCAAGCATTGGGTTGGTGCTTGTTATTGCTTCTTCTGGACCTCAGTGATGGTGAGCGTGAAGCTGGGTGATCGTCCTCGCTTGTCTTGCTCTGGCTGGGTCCAGTTGGCTCAACAGGTTATCAGAACTTGAGTCCTTCACCAACATATTATTTTCAATACTGGTAAATTTCCTTCTGGTGAATATTTTTACATAAAAGAAATCTAGAAATAGAAACACAGAACAAAATGAGACTAGATAAGAATATTAGATTGAATATCTTATGTTTCATAATGGTATGAGTAATACTAAGATGGTGAGGCATCTTACCATTACATATAACACTTGTGGTCTTCTGGCACTGCTCTATAACCTCACCCTTGATCATGTGTGAGGCAAAGGTTTGCCTCGTACGCTCTTCATCAGCTGATCATGTGAACGTATCCGTCAAACCAGAAAATAATGAAGAACTGGGGACTGGTCAAGAAGGCTACATAAGCAGGTAGGGAGACTGCCCACTAGTATGCAGACCTCTGCAGTCTAATCAGGATGATAGATTATCTAAACGCGAACAACTTGCCAAGAAATTGATGTCACTGTCTTTTGTATGATTCGTCCAGACAGCGCTACCTAGCGGGTGGGAGCTGCGCTGGTGTTGCCCAGTTAGCGCCCAGTGGACTGGACGCCGTTGTAGAAAAATTGGCTCTCGAATTTCTCGCTGTTTAACGTTTGTCCGGCATTCTTTCATATTTATTGCAAGTAAATAGTGTCCAGACGGATATCAGAACGAAAAGACCTTTATGCCAATCCTCTGCTTCACAAACGATAACGCACAAAAAGAAAATGAAAAAAAAAACCGAGATGATACAGCAACACAAGTCAATAACACATACTTCCAGGTCTGGAATATACCGCTTGTGGCTCATATCCTTATCTAGAAGTTGTCTTAGAACAATATTGAACACGCTTGTTGGTCTAAGATAATTATTACTGAATAAGCAGGCGTTCATAGTAGTTAGCACATACATGTTTGACATTTGTGTCCTGTCTTACGTCACCGCAAAGAGATGGGCATTAAGGTGGTGAGTGTGAATATTACTGTGAATCATATTTCTTAGTCAATACTCATTTCAGCTGAATGGATGGATATTTCCATTCATTTTGACATCCACGTTTAACGCCACAAATTGTTCCTGAATGTGTTTGAACGATAATCTTGTATTTCACATCATTTCGTTTGAAAATATGTAAGTTTTTACTACACGATTGATTCTCAAAATTTTCGAATGAAACACTGTTTTAGCATTTATTTATTAACTCTGTTACTCTTCCACAAAACTGAGTTCCACTGAAAAAAAAAAATAGAAGTGAAAATATAGCGAGTCTGCTCGTTGCGAGATACCACGTTTTGATTGAAAGTTTCTGCAAATGGTGACATCATTTCCTTTTGCCACTTGTGCCATTTCACAGCTGGGTCGACTGGGCTTGTCCTGAAGCTGGATTCGAACAAGTGGCCATAGGTTTCGAAGGCCAGTACTTGTACTTTATATTGGGAACATTATGAAGTGGAAACTAAAAAAGATGAAAACAAAACTGGTAATAATGCAGCTGACCTTTTCAGTTTACATGGTTACGGGTTGCCAGATATACGTAGGCTTATGCACCTCAGCCTCAAGAAGCCGCGCTGGTTGGAGGAGAAACTCCGCATCTCAACACAAGACCGAGATGTGGAGGCAGAATCACACCTCATGATCAATACAGGTAAAGAAAGGAGAGAGCCGGGCAGACTGGCTCTGCCAATCACCATTAACACTCGGGGTCGACACCATAAGAACCAGAGTTCATTTTCAGCCGGCCAATTAATCGGGGAGAGTGTGACCTTACAACCTCCATCAACGACCACAAATACCTTTGTTCAGACAATATATTACGTTAACGTAGTTCCCAGTTTGGTGAATTTGGTGGTGGGTTAGACACTGTGGTGGGTCAGGCACGGCTGTGGTGGCCATAACCCTGGTTGGTGGTGGGTCAGGCGTGGCTGTGGTAGCCATAACCCTGGTTGGTGGTGGGTCAGGCGTGGCTGTGGTAGCCATAACCCTGGCTGGTGGTGGGTCAGGCGTGGTTGTCGTGAGGCTTGATAACATGACCAGTTCAGTTGTTCCTGATGATACAGATGACAGCATCCTTCACTTATGAAGGTTATTCACCCGGGTTGGCACATTACAACACACTGAGGGTTTAGTGCTCGGCTGGTAAAGGTCCATCCAGGTTGCGAGACGCAGTTCACTGGTGGTGACGCGCCAGGTCACCAGCACCACACATGCCAGAAACTCTACTGGACACGTAATAAGGCAACACAAACCACAGGAGCAACAGAAAGAGCAGGCTTTGCTGGTTCAAGAAGCAAGGGACGGAGAGAAGTACAGCTCACACACGCAGAATTAAGATATCTTGTGGGGAACCATTAATCAGCGAGTTGGAAAACTAATTAACTGATCACTACAAAGTTTGAACCACAGTGGTATAGACTTTGGCGCCAGAGATGAAGCGAAGACCGACGAAGAGCGGAGGGGCGACCAAAGCTGAGTCCAGGTGATCCATCCCGCCCGCTCTAATGACTCATAGAACAAATGGAAAGATCACCATGAAGTGTTAAGAGCCGACCAGTGATGCTCCGGTGGCTGGTGTTGTACCCTGAGATAATGAGAACTGACCACCAGTGATGATGTACCATGATGTGTTGAGACCCGACCACTGTTACGGTACCACGTAATGTTGAGGGCCGACCAGTGCTACTGTACCGTGCAGTGTTGAGGGCCGATCACTGCTACTGTACCGTGCAGTGTTGAGGGCCGACCACTGCTACTGTACCGTGCAGTGTTGAGGGCCGACCACTGCTACTGTACCGTGCAGTGTTGAGGGCCGACCACTGTTCCTGTGACAGCCAGGAACATTCCACATTCAGGGTTGGAGATCAAGTGTGGACCAGAGTGGCTCCCACACATGACCATGAATCTGACCCTTCAGCTCCAGACGGTCACTTGTCAGGGGAGTGTATGTCAGCGTTGCTCTGAAGAAAGGTGGGAAGATCACCACCGTCCCGTGTTGTATAGTGATGTTCACAGTCACTGCATCATGATGACCTACTGCTCTTGTGCTGTGTATAGTGCTGTATAACCTAATGACCTGCTGCTGGTGTGTACAGTATTGTTCACAGATGCTGTAAACTGAAGACTTGTTGCTGTTGTGTTGTGTATAATGCTCTTCACAGACGCATGAGAACCTACTGCTGTTGTGCTGTGCTTAGTGCTCTTCACAGACTCTGTATCATAAGGACCAGTTGCTGTTGTACTCTGTTTAGTGCTCTTCACCGACACCATATTATTAGGGTCTGCTGCTGTTGTGCTGTCATAATGCGGGAAAGTGTTTACCTGACAGATGAAGATGTGTTAATAAAGTTTCAAAGGAATTGATGACGTATGCTGGGAACGTGATAGGGAAAGTGCTGTCATATTAGGTGAAGTTGGGTCAGGAACGTCTCAAGTGAAGTACTAAACTGCCCGGTGAAGGTGTGTTAGGAACGTGTCAGGGTGAGTGCTGTCCTCGCTCCTCTGAAGTACCTCTGTACAGCCACCAGGTACACAGGCCACGTTACCCACCTTCTGTAGCACCATCACTGTATTCTACTGGTTCCGATAGTGCCAGTACTGTTTGGCAGTGGTTCTTGTAGTACCATTGCTGTTCTCTACTGGTCCTTATAGTAGTGCCAGTATTGCTTTACTGGTTCCTGTAGTACCTGTACTGTACTCCATTAGACCCTGATGTACCAGTCCTGTACTTCACTTGGTCCTGTAATACCAGTACTCTACCCTGCTGGGTCCTGTAGTATAGCACTGTGCTGGGTCACTGCCCCATCACCTCTGGCTTCGTACTCTGGGTCAACTACGTGTTGCTGGCTGCAGAAATGTCAGATGGATGATACATTCATTCCTTCCTCCTCTGCGAAACCTCACGCCCCAGGTTATTCCCATCTTCTGTCGTTCTCAGGATAAACAAAATAACACAGTCTACCTTACTACATCGTTGACACATCGTTCGTGAGATGGCTGGAACAATTACCCGACTGGTTGGTTGGCTAGAATCCCTTATCCTGCTGGCTGGTGAGTGCCATTGGCCAGGCGAGTTGGCTGGATGGAACCACCGGCCTGGCTGGCTGACTCTCCGGAGACACTGGTTCGACTGGTTGGGTGTCAGCCTTCCCCGGCAGCAGGAGCCAGCCAGTTCCCAGCGTTCGTGCTGTAATATCCAATAATTTCATTTCCCAGACTTTGATAAACTTCCATCCATCCCGCCTGACGTGGCCGCTCTGCCCATGAAAAACTTTAATACGTCTTTCATTATCGCTGGCGGCGCTCAGGGCCGGGCAGACAGGGCGCCCGGCTGGTGCGGTGCCCCTCACGACCTCAGGGCCGGGCAGGCGGGACGCCAGGCTGGTGCGGTGCCCCTCACGACTTCAGGGCCGGGCAGGCGGGGCGCCAGGCTGGTGCTGTGCCCCTCACGATCTCAGGGCCGGGCAGACGGGGCGCCCGATTAGTGTGCTGCCCCTCACCACCTCAGGACCGGGCAGCCGGGGCGCCCGGCTGATGCTGTGCCCCTCAGGACCTCAAGGCCGGGCAGGCGGGGCGCCAGGTTGGTGTGGTGCCCCTCACTACCTCAGGGCCGGGCAGGCGGGACGCCCGGCGGTTGTGGTGCCCCTCACGTCCTCAGGGCCAGGCAGGCAGGACGCCTGGCGGGTGCGATGCCCCTCACGTCCTTAGCGCCGGGTAGGTTGTTGTTTTCGGCAGGAGGACGTCATCGTGTACGGGAATAACAGAAGGTAAAAAAAAACAGAAAAAGAAAACATTTTTTTCATTTCATTTCAAGCTAGAAGTTTCAGTTTTCTAAATTATTTCTTACATTTTTCATATGTAATATATGTATATGTGTGTATGTGTGCGTATGTATGTGTGTGTATATATATATATATATATATATATATATATATATATATATATATATATATATATATATATATATATATGCATATATATGTATATTATCCCTGGTGATAGGAGTGAAAGAATACTTCCCACGCATTCCTCGCGTGTCGTAGAAGGCGACTAGAGGGGACGGGAGCTGGGGGCCAGAAATCCTCCCCTCCTTGTATTTGTAACTTTCTAAAATGGGAAACAGAAGAAGGAGTCACGCGGGGAGTGCTCATCCTCCTCGAAGGCTCAGACTGGGGTGTCTAAATGTGTGTGGATGTAACCAAGATGTGAAAAAAGGAGAGATAGGTAGTATGTTTGAAGAAAGGAACCTGGATGTTTTGGCTCTGAGTGAAACGAAGCTCAAGGGTAAAGAGGAAGAGTGGTTTGGGAATGTCTTGGGAGTAAAGTCAGGGGTTAGTGAGAGGACAAGAGCAAGGGAAGGAGAAGCAGTACTCCTGAAACAGGAGTTGTGGGAGTATGTGATAGGAAAGTTGATGGAGAGAGATGGGTGATTATTGGTGCATATGCACCTGGGCATGAGAAGAAAGATCATGAGAGGCAAGTGTTTTGGGAGCAGCTGAATGAGTGTGTTAGTGTTTTTGGTGCACGAGACCGGGTTATAGTGATGGGTGATTTGAATGCAAAGGTGAGTAATGTGGCAGTTGAGGGAATAATTGGTATACATGGGGTGTTCAGTGTTGTAAATGGAAATGGTGAAGAGCTTGTAGATTTATGTGCTGAAAAAGGACTGGTGATTGGGAATACCTGGTTTAAAAAGCGAGATATACATAAGTATACGTATGTAAGTAGGAGAGATGGCCAGAGAGCGTTATTGGATTAGGTGTTAATTGACAGGCGCGCGAAAGAGAGACTTTTGGATGTTAATGTGCTGAGAGGTGCAACTGGAGGGATGTCTGATCATTATCTTGTGGAGGCTAAGGTGAAGATTTGTATGGGTTTTCAGAAAAAAGAGTGAATGTTGGGGTGAAGAGGGTGGTGAGAGTAAGTGAGCTTGGGAAGGAGACTTGTGTGAGGAAGTACCAGGAGAGACTGAGTACAGAATGGAAAAAGGTGAGAACAATGGAAGTAAGGGGAGTGGGGGAGGAATGGGATGTATTTAGGGAATCAGTGATGGATTGCGCAAAAGATGCTTGTGGCATGAGAAGAGTGGGAGGCGGGTTGATTAGAAAGGGTAGTGAGTGGTGGGATGAAGAAGTAAGATTATTAGTGAAAGAGAAGAGAGAGGCATTTGGACGATTTTTGCAGGGAAAAAATGCAATTGAGTGGGAGATGTATAAAAGAAAGAGACAGGAGGTCAAGAGAAAGGTGCAAGAGGTGAAAAAGAGGGCAAATGAGAGTTGGGGTGAGAGAGTATCATTAAATTATAGGGAGAATAAAAAGATGTTCTGGAAGGATGTAAATAAAGTGCGTAAGACAAGGGAGCAAATGGGAACTTCAGTGAAGGGCGCAAATGGGGAGGTGATAACAAGTAGTGGTGATGTGAGAAGGAGATGGAGTGAGTATTTTGAAGGTTTGTTGAATGTGTTTGATGATAGAGTGGCAGATATAGGGTGTTTTGGTCGAGGTGGTGTGCAAAGTGAGAGGGTTAGGGAAAATGATTTGGTAAACAGAGAAGAGGTAGTAAAAGCTTTGCGGAAGATGAAAGCCGGCAAGGCAGCAGGTTTGGATGGTATTGCAGTGGAATTTATTAAAAAAGGGGGTGACTGTATTATTGACTGGTTTGTAAGGTTATTTAATGTATGTATGACTCATGGTGAGGTGCCTGAGGATTGGCGGAATGCGTGCATAGTGCCATTGTACAAAGGCAAAGGGGATAAGAGTGAGTGCTCAAATTTCAGAGGTATAAGTTTGAGTATTCCTGGTAAATTATATGAGAGGGTATTGATTGAGAGGGTGAAGGCATGTACAGAGCATCAGATTGGGGAAGAGCAGTGTGGTTTCAGAAGTGGTAGAGGATGTGTGGATCAGGTGTTTGCTTTGAAGAATGTATGTGAGAAATACTTAGAAAAGCAAATGGATTTGTATGTAGCATTTATGGATCTGGAGAAGGCATATGATAGAGTTGATAGAGATGCTCTGTGGAAGGTATTAAGAATATATGGTGTGGGAGGCAAGTTGTTAGAAGCAGTGAAAAGTTTTTATCGAGGATGTAAGGCATGTGTACGTGTAGGAAGAGAGGAAAGTGATTGGTTCTCAGTGAATGTAGGTTTGCGGCAAGGGTGTGTGATGTCTCCATGGTTGTTTAATTTGTTTATGGACGGGGTTGTTAGGGAGGTGAATGCAAGAGTTTTGGAAAGAGGTGCAAGTATGAAGTCTGTTGTGGATGAGAGAGCTTGGGAAGTGAGTCAGTTGTTGTTCGCTGATGATACAGCGCTGGTGGCTGATTCATGTGAGAAAATGCAGAAGCTGGTGACTGAGTTTGGTAAAGTGTGTGAAAGAAGAAAGTTAAGAGTAGATGTGAATAAGAGCAAGGTTATTAGGTACAGTAGGGTTGAGGGTCAAGACAATTGGGAGGTAAGTTTGAATGGAGAAAAACTGGAGGAAGTAAAGTGTTTTAGATATCTGGGAGTGGATCTGGCAGCGGATGGAACCATGGAAGCGGAAGTGGATCATAGGGTGGGGAAGGGGGCGAAAATCCTGGGAACCTTGAAGAATGTGTGGAAGTCGAGAACATTATCTCGGAAAGCAAAAATGGGTATGTTTGAAGGAAAAGTGGTTCCAACAATGTTGTATGCTTGCGAGGCGTGGGCTATGGATAGAGTTGTGCGCAGGAGGGTGGATGTGCTGGAAATGAGATGTTTGAGGACAATGTGTGGTGTGAGGTGGTTTGACCGAGTAAGTAACGTAAGGGTAAGAGAGATGTGTGGAAATAAAAAGAGCGTGGTTGAGAGAGCAGAAGAGGGTGTTTTGAAATGGTTTGGGCACATGGAGAGAATGAGTGAGGAAAGATTGACCAAGAGGATATATGTGTCGGAGGTGGAGGGAACGAGGAGAAGTGGGAGACCAAATTGGAGGTGGAAAGATGGAGTGAAAAAGATTTTGTGTGATCGGGGCCTGAACATGCAGGAGGTTGAAAGGAGGGCAAGGAATAGAGTGAATTGGATCGATGTGGTATACCGGGGTCGACGTGCTGTCATTGGATTGATTCAGGGCATGTGAAGCGTCTGGGGTAAACCATGGAAAGCTGTGTAGGTATGTATATTTGCGTGTGTGGACGTGTATGTATATAGATGTGTATGGGGGTGGGTTGGGCCATTTCTTTCGTCTGTTTCCTTGCGCTACCTCGCAAGAGACAGCGACAAAGCAAAAAAAAAAAAAAAAGAAAACATTGATTAGTGTGAAAGACGGTAAGGAGGAGCCTATGATATCATAGTGTAAACATAACGGATTCACTGGTGTAACACACAATACCAAGGTCACACAGGAGCAGCACCCGTCCCTTATCGTCTCACTTGTGTGAGAGGTCGTAACACAGGTGTTACGGGAACAGATGACACTGCCCGTCTCGTAACGCCTCACTAGTGTTACAGATTGTAGCACAAGTTACACAGTAACAGGTGGTATTGCCCATCCCATAACACGTCACGTGTGTGACTGGTCGTAACACAGATCACACACGAACAGGTGACAGTAACTGTCCCGTAACGCACCTTTAGTGTGACAGGTTTTACCACGCCACACAGTAACAGGTAACAATGCCCGGCGCGTAGAGCCTCACTAGCAAACAAGATATAAACCCTAACAAAAGTACATGATGCAAAACAATAGCAGTTTGTTGTAATATGACCAAAGTTGTGGGAGTCAAACCAAACGTTCGATGAATGGTGCGGTTCTGGGCGGCACGTCTACAATATGGCCACTAAATCTAACTGCAAATTTCTGTGAATTCCCCTGAACGGAGACCAAATGGATGGGACGGCGCTGGTTTACTGTACAAGATTCTTTGGTTATACGACAGACTTACAACCTGTAGTAACTCAGACACGACTTTCCGGTGTGAACGTTGCAGCTGCGTAATGTGGCCGGCCACGGTATTGTTGCCAGCCTGACTGGCTATAGTGTTGTGGCCAGCTTGGCTGATCAGCCACTTCCACCTCCGTCCAGCCTTCCTTTCCATTGTACTTATCCATGTTGGCCGAGGATGACCTCATGCCTTAGTCCTAGATCATTGCCACACCACGTTCTCTTATCACTGTTACTTTCTGCCTGTAGTGCGTAACGCAGCCATCTTCGTCATGATTCATCTGCATATGGGACGATGATTACCTTTCTTATAATTTCTATGTTTTCTTTGTCTCGATCGTCCTTCCTTTCGGCTTTGTATCGTAGATATTCAGGCCATCACCTCACACACTTCTTGCGTTTCTTTTCAACATTTCATCCATGTTTGTTGGACTTCTTGTCGTTAAAACTTCATCATCAACATAACCCACATCAACAGTTCTCGTTTTCTATCCACTCATTTCCTTCTGTCTCGTTGGTTAGTGTTACTTTCCTAATGAAATCCATTACGATTACATAAGGAAGGTGGCGTGATGTTTCCTTGAAAAACTCCATTCCCACGTTAGACTCCTCCGTCAACTGACCATCAACATTTACCTGTCTTATGTGTATTTGATGTCGTCCTACCGCCTTCCATCCAGAATGCCTTAGTGTCTCACAAGTTCCCATGATGCTTGGACACTCGTTACCAAAATTCTCTTTAAGAGCAGCAAAAGCTAAGTTCTGACCTCCAGATTTTGTTGAAGGATGTGTCGAGGTCGGAAATGGCACAGCGTCTCTTTTTTTACCCACCCAAGCCATCATGGTCGTCTCTGTGATTTTGACACACAATAGTTTGAATTCTTGGTCGTGTGTGTTGTGCTGCTGAATACCTTACTGTCTCTTACGACTCTCCTTTTCTGACGTTCTCTTCGATCGTCAATTTTCTGTATTTTTTAGCAGTGTAGCAAACTTCTGGCCCACTGGTACCGCTCCGTGTGTTCAGTAGTTTCATCATTGCTCGTATTGTTTCTCTTACATATTAATTCGTTATTTTGCCTGTTGTTCCATCATATCTCCCCTAACATACAAAAGTTCATTCACAACAAATGTATTATCGTCTGTGTGTGTGTGTGTGTGTGTGTGTGTGTGGATTAGCGCAGCTGTTGTTGATGGATTACCAGGGATATGAAGTACTCTGTTATGGTCTAGTAAGTCCTGTACACCAGCTGAGCCGCGGCGATAGTGTGGTGACCGTAACCGTGAGCGGCCCAGTCACCACCTGTGGTACACCAGGAAGGGTACCGTGGACCATGACTGCGGCCGTGAGGACCCAGTCACCACCTGTGGTACACCAGGAAGGGTACCGTGGACCATGACTGCGGCCGTGAGGACCCAGTCACCACCTGTGGTACACCAGGAAGGGTACCGTGAACCATGACCGGCCGTGAGGACCCAGTCACCACCTGCGGTACACCAGGAAGGGTACCGTGAACCATGACCGGCCGTGAGGACCCAGTCACCACCTGCGGTACACCAGGAAGGGTACCGTGAACCATGACCGGCCGTGAGGACCCAGTCACCACCTGCGGTACACCAGGAAGGGTACCGTGAACCATGACCGGCCGTGAGGACCCAGTCACCACCTGTGGTACACCAGGAAATGTACCGTAAAGCGTGGTTACAGCAGTGAGGATATGATACATTAGGAAATGCACCGTTGGGTAGACAACATGGGGAGAAGGAGGAGGGAGTTGATGTGGTGGTACACTGTTGTGGGTGTTAATGATATGGTTGTTGTTGTAGGATTAAGTTTAATGGTAGTTAATGTTATGACGACAGTTGTGGTCGTAATGGTGGCTTGAACGGAAGGGGTGACGACAGAGGAAGTTGTTATACCGACGGGTCACTTGTTAGATGGATAACGGTAAGGGGGGGTGGGTTGTCGGGGGTCGTTATGTGACATGGATGTATATATACCATGTCGTCATCCTCATCTTGACCACTTGAATGCGCCGATACAACCCTTGAGCACGACCCTGAGGGTCAGGCTGAAGGCCAGGTCAATACTCAAGGATCATCACGACATTCCTCGAGGTCGCTGTGTCGTACTCTACGTCTTAATTCCTTCCACAGTATCAAGTATCGTGACGCCGGATGCCCTCCGTTATTAACAACGTCGCAGTTGATGGTAACGTAAAGAATAACGTCCTAGATATTGGCCATTAGAGGGAGGAAGATGATAACGCAACAGATGGTCCACAACCCTCCACTGATGACGTGTGTCTTGGCGGGAAATTATACTTGGGTTAAGACTGTGTTGTGGCCGGCTTCACGTACCGTCCATACTCCCACAGCCTTCGTGCGGACTAGCAGCCTTAATAGCTAAAATGAATTATCAGCAGATTCTCCGGAACACTTGTCTCCAGACGATGTTTTCACGTTACCTAATTTATATGGCGTGTGTATATTGTGGCTGATGGTGGTGGCTGAGTTTATATGATGCGTGTATATTGTGGCTGATGGTGGTGGCTGAATTTATATGACGTGTGTGTATTGTGGCTGATGGTGGTGTCCGAGTTTATATGACGTGTGTATATTGTGGCTGATGGTGGTGGCTGAATTCATCTGATGTGTGTATGTTGTGGCTGATGGTGGTGGCTGAGTTTATATGACGTGTGTGTATTGTGGCTGATGGTGGTGGCTGAATTCATCTGATGTGTGTATGTTGTGGCTGATGGTGGTGGCTGAGTTTATATGACGTGTGTGTATTGTGGCTGATGGTGGTGTCCGAGTTTATATGACGTGTGTATATTGTGGCTGATGGTGGTGGCTGAATTCATCTGATGTGTGTATGTTGTGGCTGATGGTGGTGGCTGAGTTTATATGACGTGTGTGTATTGTGGCTGATGGTGATGGCTGAATTCATATGACGTGTGTATATTGTGGCTGATGGTGGTGGCTGAATTCATCTGATGTGTGTATATTGTGGCTGATGGTGGTGGCTGAATTTATATGACGTGTGTATATTGTGGCTAATGGTGGTGGCTGAGTTTATATGACGTGTGTATATTGTGGCTGATGGTGGTGGCTGAGTTTATATGACGTGTGTATATTGTGGCTGATGGTGGTGGCTGAATTCATCTGATGTGTGTACATTGTGGCTGATGGTGGTGGCTGAATTCATATGACGTGTGTATATTGTGGCTGAGTTTATATGATGTGTCTATATTGCGGCTGATGGTGGCTGAGTTTATATGATGTGTGTATATTGTGGCTGAGTTTTTATGGTGTGTGTGTGTGTGTGTATGTTTTGGCTAGTGTTGGGTGAGAGTATATGGTGAGTATATTGTTACTTACGACCTTTTTCTAAAGACCCTTGCAGCCCAAGGCTGCGCTGCTGACAGTAGCGGGGACATGCGGCCATCTTTGGAGCAAGGAGTGAGGTCTGACTAGGCGGTGCTCACTAGAGAGGACTTATCACTTGCAGAGCCTGATAACACACACACACACACACACACACACACACACACACACACTTGATCGCCGTTTCCTGCGTTATCAAGGGAACGCCGACAAACATACGAAGAAAGGCACATCCGCTCGCATACACATGTATTTACTTATATGCACATATACTTACAGATGCATTGATATACATATACACTTACATATAAATGCATATATTTACTCGTGTATATATTCATACTTCGCCGTCAGCCATTCCCGATGGTACCCCGCTCCACAGCAAACAGCACAAATGCATGAAAAAAGAAAAAAGATAACATACATTCATCTCTTCTCCCCCACACCTAATCGCCATCCCCAGCATCAGCGAGGTAGCGCCAGGAAGTAGATGAAGTAAAGCATATCCAGAAGTGTCATGTGTAATGCACATTCGGACGTTTCACATGCCCTGGTTCTGTATATTGACAGCACGTCGACCCCAGTATACCACATCGTTCCAATTCATTCTATTCTGTGTACACCTTTCACTCCCCTACATGTTCAGGCCCCAATCTCTCAAAATCTTTTTCTCTCCATCCTTCCATCTTCAATTTGGTCTCCCGCTTCTCCTTGTTCCCTCAACTTCTAACACGTATGCCTTCTTTGTCAACCTTTCCTCATTCATTCTCTCCATGTGCCCAAATCATTTCACCACACGGGCATCTGTTCTCTCAACCACACTCTTTTCATTACCACACATCTCTCTTACCCTTTCATTACTTACTCGATCAAACCACCTCACATCACCTGTTGTCCTCAAGCAATTCATTTAGAACACACACACACACACACACACACACACACACACACACACATATATATATATATATATATATATATATATATATATATATATATATATATATATATATATATATATATATATTTGCCGATAACCACGGGGGGAAATGAAACACGGTCATCAGCAAATACTATATGACGCGCATCACTATGACCTCCTTCAATATATATATATATATATATATATATATATATATATATATATATATATATATATATATATATATATATATATATATCTTTCATACCATTCGCCATTTCCCGCATTAGCGAGGTAGCGCTAAGAACAGAGGACTGGGCCCCTGAGGGAATATCCCCACCTGGCCCCCTTCTCTGCTCCTTCTTTTGGAAAATTAAAAAAAAATTAGAGGGGAGGATTTCCAGCCCCCCGCTCCCTTCCCTTTTAGTCGCCTTCTACGACACACAGGGAATACGTGGGAAGTATTCTTTCTCCCCTATCCCCAGGGTATATGTATATATATATATATATATATATATATATATATATATATATATATATATATATATATATTATTATTATTTTTTTTTTATTATACTTTGTCGCTGTCTCCTGCGTTTGCGAGGTAGCGCAAGGAAACAGACGAAAGAAATGGCCCAACCCCCCCCCCATACACATGTATATACGTACGTCCACACACGCAAATATACATACCTACACAGCTTTCCATGGTTTACCCCAGACGCTTCACATGCCTTGCTTCAATCCACTGACAGCACGTCAACCCCGGTATACCACATCGCTCCAATTCACTCTATTCCTTGCCCTCCTTTCACCTTCCTGCATGTTCAGGCCCCGATCACACAAAATCTTTTTCACTCCATCTTTCCACCTCCAATTTGGTCTCCCTCTTCTCCTTGTTCCCTCCACCTCCGACACATATATCCTCTTGGTCAATCTTTCCTCACTCATCCTCTCCATGTGCCCAAACCACTTCAAAACACCCTCTTCTGCTCTCTCAACCACGCTCTTTTTATTTCCACACATCTCTCTTACCCTTACGTTACTCACTCGATCAAACCACCTCACACCACACATTGTCCTCAAACATCTCATTTCCAGCACATCCATCCTCCTGCGCACAACTCTATCCATAGCCCACGCCTCGCAACCATACAACATTGTTGGAACCACTATTCCTTCAAACATACCCATTTTTGCTTTCCGAGATATATATATATATATATATATATATATATATATATATATATATATATATATATATATATATATATATATATATATATCTTTCTTTTCTTTCATACTATTCGCCATTTCCCGCGTCAGCGAGGTAGCAATGTGTGTGTGTGTGTGTATATATATATATATATATATATATATATATATATATATATATATATATATATATATATATATACAGAATTTAGTTACTTTTAACCGTAACTTTTATCAGACCCTGTTACATACATATATTTTTCTGCTATAAGTAAGCTTCAGTCATAAAGTTTATTCATACCGTACACATTGTATTAATTAATAATAGTGAAAGTGCTTTAAACATAAATCTGTAAACATAGAACCAAAACTGATATTACATACGGATATTTATTTAGCAAATTAAATCATCGAGAGTTGTGGAAATCCGTGCGCTCTGCTGAAATTGCCAGAGATTTTTACCAGCATCATCTGCTGCCCACTGGTGGTAGTGGGGTAATACTTCAACCCCACCCCTCTCCCACCTCCCACCCACTGGCCCCCTTATTACCTCCATCCCCCTGACGGTAATACGTTAGCCCCTCCGTGCTAACCCCTTCTCGTTGGATGGGGTTGAGTTTACCTCACCCCAAATCTCTTCAAGCGTCTTGCTTCCATATCCATGCTGGAGGAAGATTTTGTGTGTTGGATGTGGGAAGTATTCCATACACCAGAAACTGGCCAGCTCTGATCAGGAGCGAGTCTTGAGATGACGATGATGATGACTTGGTTCACTTCGTGTGGCAGTTGGTCCATCCTGGAGTCTTGGCCAGTCTGAAGATGGTTATGGACATGCTTAGAGAGATGGTCAGTACTAAGGTTCTAGTGTGACCTGTGGTTGTGTACGCCAGAGGATCAACATCTCTGTCATGTGTAGTCTTACTACCACACATAGATCATTACACCATGCACGACCATTTCAGTACCATCAACTCACTGGACTATTTGTTTTTGTACCATTCCAGTACCGCTCAGAGATCATTACACCTTTGCACCACAGCAGTACCGACCATTGCACCGTGATGCACCGTCTTGGCAGTATTCCCAGTATACTGCATGGTTCTGAGCCCTCCCAGTATCAGCCACAACACCTTAGAAGTTTCTTGGACTCGTAGGACTCGCCATGCCAGCACATTCACAGCTCACCTCATGCCGTGTACCCTTCCAGTGTACCTTACGGCTCACTACATCGTTCTGTACCGTCCAACGCCACTGAGAGCTCACTGCAGTATTGTTTGCCATCCCAGCACCACCCACAGCTCACCACGCACCGCTCACTACCACGACAGTACCACTCACAGTTCATTGTACCATCCCAGCACCACGCACGGCTCACTCTCCCAGGGCAGTACCAGGCATTGCTCACTTTACAATGGCAGCCCCACTCGCAGCCCGCTGTACCATCCCAGCACTACCCACAGCTCACTGTACCATCCCAGCACCACTCACAGGTCACTGTACCGTCTCAGCAGCACCCACAGGTCACTGTACCGTCTCAGCAGCACCCACAGGTCACTCTAACCTCCCAGGTTGACAAACGGCGGCCATCAGATGTCCATTGGCTTGAGAGTGACGCGATTCATCATAGCGAAAATCAATGTCCACCTCCATTGCTGCACTGACAACCTCCTCCAGTGTTCTCATTGACCATTTTTCATGATGGCAGCAATATTGGTCTTTATGGGTCTGTGTTGGCTTCAGGTGGGCCACAGGGTAGCCTGTGGGTCTCTGTTATCTTCAGGTGGGCCTCAGGGTAGCCTGTGGGTCTCTGTTATCTTCAGGTGGGCCACAGGGTAGCCTGTGGGTCTCTGTTATCATCAGGTGGGCCACAGGGTAGCCTGTGGGTCTCTGTTATCTTCAGGTGGGCCACAGGGTAGCCTGTGGGTCTCTGTTATCATCAGGTGGGCCACAGGGTAGCCTGTGGGTCTCTGTTATCTTCAGGTGGGCCACAAGGTAGCCTGTGGGTCTCTGTTGTCTTCAGGTGGGCCACATTGTAGCCTATGGGTCTCTGTTAGCTTCAGGTGGGCCACAGGGTAGCCTGTGGGTCTCTGTTGTCTTCAGGTAGGCCACAGGGTAGCCTGTGGGTCTCTATTATCATCAGGTGGGCCACACGGTAGCCTGTGGGTCTCTGTTATCTTCAGGTGGGCCACAGGGTAGCCTGTGGGTCTCTATTATCATCAGGTGGGCCACAGGGTAGCCTGTGGGTCTCTGTTATCTTCAGTAAGCAAGGAAGGAATGGAAGAGCTAGAATAAGAAAAAATCAAGAACGTCGACAAAGAATTAATGAAATCTTCGGAAGAGAACAAAGAACAAACCAGGAAAAAGTTATCAGTAGTATGGAAACGAATTCAGATGATATCATTGTCATGGGCAAAGCAAAAAGAAGAAATCGGTAAAGTTAGACAGCTCAAAGCTGAAAACTAAAAATACTCCAAAGAAAATATACAGGATATTAACAGATTAATGTACGTCATTATTCAGCACATGCGAAAAAAACGTACCGCTGAAAGGTCATTTAGTGAGAGTGAAAAGACTGCCATCACAGATGTTGAAGTGACTAAAAATATCACGACAGCAACAGACGAACTCAGGGACAACTCATCACCGGAACCAAATGGAATTCCAGAAATCGTTTTAAAAGACGAAAAAGATCAATAACAGAGCCACTGATGCTTACTGCTAAGAGAGAGAGAGAGAGAGAGAGAGAGAGAGAGAGAGTGTCTAAATGACTCCAATATAGCTGAAAGTTCACAAAATCACCTTTGCGTTCACCAGTACACGAGAGGAGGACCATAGCCTCTGCCGAAACAATATTGCCTGGGAAATTTAGCACCAAATATAATAAAAGAGTTTCAGAAGGTGATAGAGATATATTAAAGTGGTCAACGGTTACTTTATAAGCCAGAGCCAACATGTGTTTGTACCTAGCACTAGTGCACAAACGCACCTGCTAGCGAACGACCAAGGCCTATATACTAATGCAAGAAATACGAATATGCAGTTGTTTTTCTTGACCTAACCAAAACGTTTGCTATAGATGAAATGAATAAATGGAACATAAAAAGGGTAATCTAGGAAGACGGATCAAAGAAGTAAATGTAAGTCTGTCAGTAGGGAAGTTGGATCTGAGAAACGGAGAATATAATTTTGTTTTACGAGGAAGATGTTTGATTATGGATGGCTGGGAGAATAGTATTAGCTTCTACACTGTTCCTGATAATGGTATCTGATTTGGCCAAAGAGATGAAAGAAGGCGGCATAGCAGTGTTATGCAGATGACAGTAGTAGATTAAGATAAGCTCAGCAGACAAAGACTGAAACTTATGAATAAGCAGAGAACTTGATGGAGTTCACTGAAGAGAAATATGAATGATTAAGTCAGGGAAATACTTCAAACACATCGGCTGCTCCTTACAAGGAGACACAGGGTAAGGAAGTGGGTGATGTAGACAGAGTTAAAGACTGTGGGTAATCATAAATGGGTGATGAAGACATAGTTACAGACTTGGGAGTTTTCATAAATGGGTGATGAAGACATACTTAAAGACTTGGGAGTAATCATGAAAGAAAAACTGGAATTGGAATGCCATACTTGAGGAAACGGCATTTGCGAGCCAGATTTTTATAATCATTGGAGTGATTATTAAAAGACTGTCACCGCGAGAGAGGAAAGAGAAAGCTGGTGATGAATATGTTTACTGTGTGTATGAAATATAAAATGAATATTGATGTGTTTTATGGTCACCCTCGAGGCGAGATGAAATCAGTAAATTGAAAAGATGGCAAAAATAATGTTACAGAAAAGAATCGAGAGAAAAGAACACATGACCTCTCGAGAATGATTAGACCAGGTTGATTAAAATGGTATCCAGAGGGAGAGATATATGATGATATATGCATGGCAACAAATTGAAAGGATCAAAGAGAATACACTTTACTTGAAATCATCTCAACATTGAGGAAGGAGAATGACTGAGTCTTCAAGAATTCCTTCCAATATACAAAAAAAAAAGATAACATGCAAAATTCAAATGAGGTCCCATGGAAAAGGGTAAAAAAAAATCCTTTGATATCCCGCCAGGAGAAATAAAAGAAAATTGATCGGCATCAGCACAGCCACTCGTAAGAGAATACTTGGTAAATGGTTAAGAACACTTCTAGATGAACCCAGTACTGACGGTGGTGAAATCAAAATGCAGTTTGATTGAGAACATCAGCATAGTTGCACAAGCAGTAGAAGTGGTGAGCGCTACGCGCTTACACTGCAACAAGGCAAAATTTTGTCGTAGCTTCATTTTGCAAGGTAATCTCTCTCTCTCTCTCTCTCTCTCTCTCCGTCCCTCCCATGTGAGTTTATCAGGCAATTTGGTTTTCAATAGCATTAAAGTCACCCTGATATACAAGCCTAATTTGAAACATATTTACATACAAAGTGGAGGATAAATTATGCAGTCAGCGTTGTCATTAGCTTTTATTTTGTGTACAATATGAGCACGAGTAGCATTGGCTGTTGACTGTATGATCTTTGTCACACTGCCCTGCCCTGCGGTCACCTGTCACACTGCCCTGCCCTGCAGTCACCTGTCACACTGCCCTGCCCTGCAGTCACCTGTCGCACTGCCCTGCCCTGCGGTCACCTGTCGCGCTGCCCTGCCCTGCGGTCACTTGTCGCACTGCCCTACCCTGCCCTGCGGTCACCTGTCGCGCTGCCCTGCCCTGCGGTCACCTGTCACACTGCCCTGCCCTACGGTCACCTGTCGCACTGCCCTGCCCTGCCCTGCGGTCACCTGTCGCACTGCCCTGCCCAGCCCTGCGGTCACCTGTCGCACTGCCCTGCCCTGCGGTCACCTGTCACACTGCTCTGCCCTGCGGTTACCCGTCACATTGCTCTGCCCTGCGGTCACCCGTCGCATTGCCCTACCCTGCGGTCACCTGTCACACTGCCCTGCGGTCACCTGTCACACTGCTCTGCCCTGCGGTCACCTGTCACACTGCCCAGCCCTGCGGTCACCTGTCGCACTGCCCTGCCCTGAAGTCACCTGTCGCACTGCTCTGCCTTGCGGTCACCTGTCACACTGCCCTGCCCTGCGGTCACCTATCGCACTGCCCAGCCCTGCGATCACCTGTCGCACTGCCCTGCCCTGCGGTCACCTGTCGCTTTGCCCTGCCCTGCGGTCACCTGTCGCACTGCCCAGCCCTGCGGTCACCTGTCGCTTTGCCCAGCCCTGCGGTCACCTGTCACACTGCCCTGCCCTGCGGTCTCTTGTCACACTTCTCGGTCCTGTGGTCACGTGTCACACATCCTGGTAATGAGGTGTATCATTCATCAGACTTTGCATCAAGCAAATGACGGAGTCTTACTTGCTTAATTACTGTGCAGCCTTCCCTCTGAGCATTGCCTTGTGGTCATCAGTATGGTGCAGTATAGCGGATGTGACCCAGCCTCTTGTGGTCATCAGTATGGTGCAGTATAGCGGGTGTGACCCAGCCTCTTGTGGTCATCAGTATGGTACAGTATAGCGGGTGTGACCCAGCCTCTTGTGGTCATCAGTATGGTGCAGTATAGCGGGTGTGACCCAGCCTCTTGTGGTCATCAGTATGATGCAGTATAGCGGGTGTGACCCAGCCTCTTGTGGTCATCAGTATGGTGCAGTATAGCGGGTGTGACCCAGCCTCTTGTGGTCATCAGTATGGTGCAGTATAGCGGATGTGACCCAGCCTCTTGTGGTCATCAGTATGGTGCAGTATAGCGGGTGTGACCCTGCCTCTTGCGGTCATCAGTATGGTGCAGTATAGCGGGTGTGACCCAGCGTATCTGGCGGCAGGTGTCTCAGTGTAGTGCTGTGCAGCTCCAGCTGGGCCACATCTCCGATGTGATCACGCAGCCAAGGGACGCCACCCCAGCTGGAGGCCCGGTAGTCACGTACTGAGTCCTCCTGACGTGACTGTCGCCACTGACACCCAGGTTGGTGAGGAACACTATGGCCTCCACCTGAGCGAACTTAACATTCAGGGGTCATGAGGCTCCTTGCTCCGGAAACATGGCCTTCCCGTGTCATTTGCAGTTGACAGAGGTGCTGGGGGCATGGTGAGGTGACCTTCACTGCCGCCGCTGGTCAGATATCTTCAGCCGTGTTCCCTGCTGCCTGTTCCAGCTGTCGGTGGCACCGACGCCCAAAGTAACAGCGTCTGGCACCGCCGCCCATGCCACCAGCCGCTGGCACCATATCCAGTGCCATTCGCCAACTGCACCACCACCGAAGCCGCCAGCCGCTGGAACCGCCGCCCACGCTGAACAGTTTTCTTGTCATTCCCCGCTATCTCCTTTATAACGTTTTGCTCAACACAGACTAACTAATTCCTTGAAAGGCTGCAAGTGTTAAAAGTTACTCCTCTTTCAGAGGTGATTGTTATTTCATCTCCTCTATATCCACAGGTATTTCTAATCTTTAGGCATTGAATTCAGAACCAAACTCTTGATGTTTTCCACCATGAATTTAACATGATCTGGATTAACTTCTCTGACTGCAACAATACCTCCACCATCTGTATACACTATGGTATCTGTCATCTCGTTCATGCTGTCAAAATGAGGATCCTCCTCCACGGCTTCTAGAGCTTAATCCATTAAACCATAAGTCTCTGCCTTTATGCCAGCTTGCTCCACTGTACGTATATTATTCAGTCCCATGATTTTTACCTTAGTTTCACAGGTATAAAGTATTCAACTTTCATAAAAGCTTCCCAGACCATGATTATTAGTGCTCTAATAAACGCCTTTTTTCGAATCCAGAAAGTAGAAATATTTAAAGACCTCTAATTCCCGTAACTTCTCAGGTACCGGGTGTAGGAAACGATGAGATATGCAGTACTTCTGTTTGGTCGGGAGCTTTTATGCCATTCGATGCCATTTCAGTCTTTGTTCAGTACTGCTTTCACAAGTCTTTGCAGTACACGACAATAATGACATTCTGTAGTGTCACCGTTATCATCCAGTGTGTGGATGTGTGAGTTATGGTAATGTTTGGTTGTGTGTTACTCCGGTGGTGAGGAAGACCTCCCCCATCCCTCCCATTCCCTCAAGGGATCCTTTACCATCCTCTGCTCCTTCCCTTCCCTCCTTCCCTCCAGGAGACTGACCATCGTGAATCCTCCTTGCTCTCCAGCTCAACTCTACCCTCTCTTGCTCCCTCCCCATTTTGCCTCATCCTTGGCTTTTGTCGTCCCTAGCCATTTCTGACACCCTTCCAGTCCTGCAGTGCTGACCCTCTGCCCTCGTCAGCTTCACAGGTGTACCTCCTCACCCCTCATACTGACCCCTGTACTCTCCCCTCTACACTCCTCACCCAGTAGTGCTGGTCGCCTCTCCACCTTAGTTACCTCCGATCTCTTCTTAGTAACCTTCTGTTCTGCACAGTCGTTCCATTCTTCAGTTCCTTATAATCTTTCGTGCCTCCTGTGTCGTCCATTCTCTCTTTCCCTCAGCACTTTACAACCCACCACCCTCCTTGCACCTCACAACCCTTCACCAACGTACCTCTTAACCCTCCACCCTCCTCGTACCTTATAACCCTCCACCTTTTTCACACCTCACAACCCTTCACCAACGCACCTCGCATCCCTTCGTCCTCCTCGCACATCACAACTCTCCACTCCCCTTAGACCTGACAACACTTATCCTTGACATCAGGGCTTGGGACGAGGCACCGACGAAGGAACGTACATCACTTAGGTGTTACTTGTCAACTTGTCCGGTCAGTGAAATTTACTGGTCCTGAGTCAGCTACAGTGTGGGGCTGACTGGTGAGGCTCTGTTGTGGTCACGTGTGTGTGTGTTTGTGTGGCACGCTTACATGTGTGCCTGTCTGTCCGACACAGTCGCTTACTCTTCCAGTTAGTGTCTATGGATACGCATAGGTAAATATATTTACTACTAAGAATATTTTAAATTGTGTCTAATGACCTTTATTAACTGCCTCCACACCTGACCCCCACTTTGGTGGTAGACGCAGCCACCCCCACAGTATGAATATGGAGCCCACCAGTGGCTACACATTGGTCGGTCACTCACCCTGAAGTAATATACGTTATCTCACGGGTTTTACACTCAGATTTACTGATCCATGTTAGAACTTGTGTACATACTGCCGCTGCCGGGTAAAGAAGGCCAGCACTCGCGTATCAGTCTCGCTGATTTCCCTCGAGTCCTCTGCCTCTTCATTATTTACATATTATCTTGGTTATGGATGCCCTGGTCCTGTACGAAGGATGGTGGGTTCAGCCAGTAGAGAGGCGGGAGGGGCGCTCCTTACTGACTCTTGACGTGCATACTTCTTTATTAGGTTTAGTTTTTTACTGTTGTGTCCAGGATTTGTTTTTTTTTTCCCTTACCAGGCATTTTACATTATCATATCCGTAGGATGAACGTCGATCTGGTTGCACCATATTGGGAAATAAGACAGACATTATCCCTGGTGTGAGGTCTGCCCGTAGGAGAAGAAACATAAATGACTCGTGTAAAGTTAGCAAATGTTTCTTTCATGATCTGCTAAGTTGATAACTTTCTGTGAAAACTGTGAACGGCTACACACACACACACACACACACACACACACACACACACACACACACACACACACACACACATACACACTCTCTCTCTCTCTCTCTCTCTCTCTCTCTCTCTCTCTCTCTCTCTCTCTCTCTCTCTCTCTCTCTCTCTCTCTCTCGTATATACACCTGAGAAGTGGTCAGCAACACAGTCATCACTATGCTACCTGCCCGCAATTAGAGGACCCACATTTCTCCACTGAGTCCGCACACTGGTCTGGTGAGGCCAGCATCAATCTGGTTTGGCTTCGTTAATGTCCAGTGATGCCGAGATTTAACTAGTTACGGGGCACGTTTATTCAGTTTTACGTAGTTGTGTAGATAGGTTGAATATATGTTTAGTTAGGATCTGTACCTGTCTTTCAAGATCATTAACTTTCTGGCTAGGCCAATATTAGTCTAATAAGACACCGCACTGACCCTTGCCTTATCTCCGTCCTCCCACAGGTTCCCTCGGGAGCAGCAAACCCTCAAGAACCACTTCTACTTCACCGACTTCGAACGACACAACGCCGAGATCGCCGCCTTCCACCTCGACAGGTAGGTTATCCAGTTAATAACTTACACTCCAGTGGTCCATATTGCTAAGTGTTTGTTAGTTGTTGACCGTTATGGTGGTATTGTGGTCGCCGCGTGGCCTCACCTCCACGTCATGTTCTTCACCCTAGGCGTGCCAGCCACTGGAGGAACATGTGCAAGAGTCAGGCAGCAGGTCCGGGAGGGTATTGTATGCCCGGCCTGAGGGAGAACGGTGGACAGTGAGACCGAACACCGTCATATCATTACTGTAAGAGGAATTCGAAAGCACTTAGGAAAAAAAATCCATCGGGGCTAGTAAAGTGGGGAAAAGCTATACTAGATGAAATCAAATTTGTAATCTTTCGTAAGTCATCAGCCCGAAGAGAGTACAGACTTTAGAGAAAATAATACTTTTAGAGGGAGGTGAGGAGATGAGTAATGTGAGGAAAGCAGAATAAATTGGGGGAGACACTGAGGAGAACAGATTCGGATGTGGTAAGAGGCAAAGTGAAGATGAATCGAGTGTTCTGAAGTACTGCTAACTGTGTTAGATGACAGGGTGGCGGATGTGGAGTGTTTGAGACGAGGTTGCATGCTACGTGATGGAGTCATGGCGAATGGCGTGGTGAAAAAAGAAAGGAGGTTGTGAGGGCCTTGTGGAAGAAGAATTATGACAAAGCGACAAGAGTGGATGGGATTGCAGGTTATATATATATATATATATATATATATATATATATATATATATATATATATATATATATATATATATATATATATATAACAGGGAGTGACCGTGTTGTTAGCTGATTAGTCAGGCTGTTCGGCGTTTGGTTGGCCCAAGCTGAGGTGCCTGAGGACTAGCAAAATGTATTTTTAGTGTTCTAATATAACGGCAATGGGGACAAAAGTGGATGTTTGTATTACAGAGGCATAACATTGTTGAGTATAACTGGTAAGGTGAATGGTAGAGGGTTGATTGAGAGGATGGTAGCATGCACAGAACAGCTGACTTGGGACGAACAGTGTGGCTTCAGGAGAGGTAGAGGGTGTGTGAACCAGGTGTTTGTTCTGAGGAATTTGTGTGTTGATGATAACCGAGAAAGAATGAATTGTATGTGGCATTTCTGGATCTGGGGAAGCGTATGGTAGCTCTGACACAGTGGCTTTGTGGAAGATGCTGCGAATACATGGAGTAATTGGAAACTTATCAAATGCAATTGTGTTTAATAAGTGAAGTAAAGGATGTTTACGATTATGAAGGGAGAAGCGTTAGTGGTACCAGCAAAGGTAGGTCCGCGTCGAGGATGTGTGATGTCACCATTGCTGTTTACTGTGTTTATAGACAGTGGTGAGAGAGGTAAGTACAGGGGTATTAGACCGAGGGAGGAGTCTTCTGTATGCAGGTGGTGGGGATGGGGGGATGAGAGACTAGTCAGCTGTTGTTTGCAGATGACACGGCTTTACTGACACACTATAGAGAGCAGCTGTCTAGATTGGTGGCGAGAGTTGTGGGAGAATGTGAGAAAGGAGAAACTTGAGAGTCAATGTGAACAAAAGTGAGTTAATGAAGTGCAGCAGGGAGATGAGGCAGGATGACAGGAGGGTGAGTTTTGATAGAAAAGAACTAGAGAAAATGGAGGGCTTTAAGTATCTGGCAGTGACGTGACAGCGGATGGAACTATGACGACTGAGGTGATTCATAGTGTGGAAGAAAGGGCTTAGGGTTAGGAGCATGTGGAGGGAGAGGTCACTGTCTGATATCTGTGAAGGTGTAATAGTCCCGATGGTGTATTATGGACGCGAGTCTTAGCCTTTAAAATCAAAAGAAAGACAACGGACGTGTTGGTAATGAAATTGACGCCATTTGGTGTGAAAGGGCTTGACCGTGTAAGGAATAATAGTGTAATAGAGAGGTGTCTGTAAGTGCAGTGTGATTGAATGAGCTGACATAGATGTGATGAAATAGCTCGGGTATATGGATAGGATGAAAGAAGAAAGATAGACCAAGAGGACCTACGTGTTAATAGTGGAGGGTGCGAGAGGGAAGGGGGGACCGAGAAGGATATGAAAGGATAAGGTTTAAGAGACTTTGGGATATAAGGACCTAAACTTTCAGGATGGTAAGAAGTGTGCAAGGGATGAAATGAACTGGAGTGATGTAGTATATAAGGGACGATGTACTGTTTTGATTTGTGCCCGGTGTCCCCGGCAAGTGTATTGTGACTGAAACAGGGCATATGAAGCAGTCGAGATAAAACATGGGATATTGTGCGGCTTGAGATAAACCATGGGATAATCTGTACGGCTTGGCTGGGGATGGTAGGCGCTGGTTTTGATAGATTATGCATGACACTTAGAGCGTGTATGCAAATGAGGCCCGTTCATTTATTTCTGACGCTACCTCCTACCCCGCCTGAAGCGAGACACGAAGTTAAGTATAGAAGGTGAGCCAAAAGTCACCGTACACCTGTCGTAGACGATGAGTATATTCAAAGAGTCTCTGTACGTTGATACAAATACATTTCCATGTTTACTTAAGTGACAACAAATGTTGGGAAAATGGTAGCCAGGTGCGTGTAGACACACACCGACACGTCTTATCTTGTTTATAAAGACGCGCGACAAATCAGTCGGATAGATAGATCTTCCTGATGAACTTTGTGATGGCTTCCTTCAGTTCAGGAAGTGTGGGAGGGATTATCTTTGTAAGCTGTGCCTTTCATTGATCCCCCCCCCCCCCCACACACACACACCAGTGATAATAAAAAATTGTAAGATGTGGCGACCGTTGTGGCCAAATTGCGTTTGAAATTAATCTGTCCCCGAACACATCGCGCAGAAGCTTTATGGAGACACGAGCTGTGTGTGCAGCAACACTGTCATGTCTGAAGTAGCCGCGAGCAATTTCGTCCTCATTTGAATGTCCAATGAAGGGGTGAAGAATCATCTCGCAATAACGTTCAGACTTGATCATGTCACTCAGGAATATGCGGCCGATTATCCGATTTCGTGATATGGTGCACCTCACGCCAGCCTTCTGATCACGTAATGTTGTACCCTTGATCTCATGCAGATTAGTCGCCAACCAAACGCAGCTGTTTTGGGTGGTAATGTAACCGGATGAATGAAACTACGCTTCATCGGTAATGATTATGACTTCTAGAATATGATCTCCATTGGCAGTAATGAAGTCTCCAAACCATCGGCAATATTCATCACGTTTGACGTTATGTCTTTCAGTTCATGCACTGGTGTTATCTGGGAGGGACGCAGGTGCAGTGTGCTGGTGTACGAGACGCCCGGCTCCTGTGCCAATTTAGGAACGGACTGTATCGGGTTTTTTCATTATGCGATCCTAAATATCCAATATGATCTCCTCTGTTACTACTGCCGACCTGCCGGATCTCGGCGCGTCCACAACTGATCCAGTTTCACGACACTTGGCAGTCAACCGCCGCACTGTGTTGTGATGTGGCACGAGAGTGTTGGGATAATCCTCAGCAAACTTCTGTTGCACATCATCTGTATATTGGTCAACACTGTGTAACATCTGTTCTACCAAGAACGCTCGAACCTCAAGCGACAAACACCTGCAAGCGTCCGGGCACGCTGGCGTTCAAAGGAACACTGAAGTGATGTTGTGTGAGGAAGGAAGGGGAGGACGATGGGAGGAGGGGATAGAGGAGAGGGAGGGAGGTCATCGTACGTGTCGAAAGTCACGTAAGCCATTTGCTGTAACAGTGATAGTAAGAATGAGTCGGTTATCGCTTGTGGTGTAAGTGCACAGTGACTTTGGCTCACCTCAGGACCCGCATTCATGAACACCTTGGGCGACCAGTGCGAACGAACTGCGTAATTACCAAACCAACTACCCAGCAGTGCGCAATCATGCTAACGACAGCGAGCTTCTCTGTGCTAGTCAGTAGCTCATTAAATACCAGTCTGTCAGTACTCGGGTCCCACTTGTCTTGTACTACCGGAACAAACCCATTAAAACCACTATAAGTCACATTGAGGTATCAACAGAGTTATTGAGTTTTTTGATAAGTTTAGATAGGTTTAGAGTAGAACTGTTTTGTTGTTTTTAAATGTATTTTCAACGTTAGGATATTTAATTATGAAACGTAGAGTTTTAATCTCGTCTAGGAAATGCTGCCTCTGTTGAATTTACATAAGTCACGTTTTAATCTATTTTATATTAGGTAAGATTGTTAGTCATTTATAAATTTTCTTTATTCTTGCTCGATTATTCATTTCAAACTGGGCTTTTACGATATATATTTTTTTAAGTAACATTTTATATTTTATGGTTTGAACGGAAACTCATATTGCAAATATTTCATGCATATTATCCTTTTTGTATAGAATAATGATGGTATTTGTAATTACCGAAACGTAATCCAATGAAACCATAAATGTTCATCCAAGTCCTGGTGATTCTTTTTGATGTATATATATATATATATATATATATATATATATATATATATATATATATATATATATATATCTTTTTTCTTTCTTTTATACTATTCGCCATTTCCCGCATTAGCGAGGTAGCGTTAAAAACAGAGGACTGGGCCTTTGAGAGAATATCCTCACGTGGCCCCCTTCTCTGCTCCTTCTTTTGGAAAATTAAAAAAAAAAAAAATTTTATATATATATATATATATATATATATATATATATAGATAGATAGATAGATAGATAGATAGATAGATATAGATAGATAGATAGATAAATAGATAGATAGATAGATAGATAGATATTCCTGTAAGTCCACGGGAAAAATGAAACACGATAAGAACCCAGGTGCACTTTCGTGTGACAATCACATCATCTGGGGAGACACAAGAGAGAAATATGTCAGTTGATAGGCAACGAAGAGACTTAGCTAGGACGCCATTTGGTAAACATGCGATTGTTCAAGACGGGAATGGATGAAGGCACCAAGGATGAATATGTACATGTGTATATATGTATATATATGTATGTATATGTAGGTATACGTTGAAATGTATAAGTATGTATATGTGCGTGTGTGTGGACGTTTATATATATACTTCTGTATGTGGATGGGTTGGGCCATTCTTTCGTCTCTTTCCTTGCGCTACCTCGCTAACGCGGAAGGCGGCGATTAAGTATAATAATAATAGTAATAATATATATATATATATATATATATATAGTGCATATGAACGCACACTTTCATAGAACATACAAACCTCCAGCAGCCAGGATCGAACCCGGGACCCCTGTGCAACAGGCGGGAACGCTACCGCTAGGCTATGATCCCCCCTTATAGTGAAATGACTATACGAATACTATATACTCGAATACCCTTCGTCTCACGTTGGTGAGCAACGGGGTCTACACCAGTCATTTCCCATCAGGCCCACACAGCCAGCAGGTAGCGCTCCCGCCTGTTGCACAGAGGTCCGAGGTTCGATCCTTGCTGTTGGAGGTTTGTATGTTCTATGAAGATGTCCTTTCATATGCACTTTTTTTCGTATTCATATACCTCCGCGTTATACAGTTAGGTTCGGTAAAATACTATCTGCTGGCTGTGTGAGCCTGATGGGAAATGACTGGTGTAGACCCCGTTGCTCACCAACGTGAAACGAAGGGTATTCGAGTACATAGTATTCGAATAGTCATTTCCTCATTATAGGGCGATCATAGCCTAGCGGTAGTGCTTCCGCCTGTTGCTAAGGGGTCCTGGGTTCGGTCCTGGCTGCTGGAGGTTTGTATGTTCTATGAAGGTGCGCATTCATATGCACTTTGTTCGTATTCATACACCTCCGCGTTGTACGGTCAGGTTAGGTAAAATGCTATCTGCTGACTGTGTGAGCCTGATGGGAAATGACCGGTGTAGACCCCGTTGCTCGCCAATGTGAGACGAAGGGTATTCGAGTACATAGTATTCGAATAGTCATTTCCCTATAGGGGCGATCATAGCCTAGCGGTAGCGCTCCCGCCTGTTGCACAGGGGTCCCGGGTTCGATGCTGGCTGTTGTAGGTTTGTATGATATATATATGAATATATATATATATATATATATATATATATATATATATATATATATTATATTATATTTTTCTATTTATTTTACTTTGTCGCTGTCTCCCGCGTTAGCGAGGTAGCGCAAGGAGACAGACGAAAGAATGGCCCAACCCACCCACATACACATGTATATACATACACGTCCACACACGCACATATACATACCTATACATTTCAACGTATACATATATGTATATGCATACACAGACATATACATATAAACACATGTACATAATTCATACCTGCGGCCTTTATTCCTTCCCGTCGTCACTCCGCCACACATGAAATGACAACCTCCTCCCCGCACGCGCGCAAGTTAGCGCTAGGAAAAGACAACGAAGGCTACATTCGTTCACACTCAGTCTCCAGGTGTCATGTATAATGCACCGAAACCACAGCTCTCTTTCCACATCCAGGCCCCACAAAACTTTCCATGGTTTACCCCAGACGCTTCATATGCCCCGGTTCAATCCACTGACAGCACTTCGACTCCGGTATACCACATCGTTCCAATTCACTCTATTCCTTGCACGCCTTTCACCCCCCCCCCCCCCCACCCCCTGCATGTTCAAGCCCCGATCGCTCAAAATCTTTTTCACCCCATCCTTCCACCTCCAATTTGGTCTCCTACTTCTCCTCGTTCCCTCCACCTCTGACAATATATCCTATTTGTCAATCCTTCCTCACTCATTCTCTCCATGTGACCAAACAATTTCAATACACCCTCTTCTGCTCTCTCAACCACACTCTTTTTATTACCACACATCTCTCTTACTCTTTCATTACTTACTCGATGAAACCACCTCACACCACATATTGTCATCAAACATCTCATTTCCAACACATCCACCTTCCTCCGCACAACCCTATCTATAGCCCACGCCTTGCAACGATATAACATTGTTGGAACCACTATTCGTTCGAACATACCCATTTTTTGCTCCCCCCCCACCCACCCACCCTCCCTCCCTCCCTCCCTCCCTCCTCCCTGTGACTCACTTCCGCTTCCATGGTTCCATGTGCTGCCAAATCCACTCCCAGATATCTAAAACACTTCACTTCTTCCAGTTTTTCTACATTCAAACTTACCTCCCAGTTGACTTGTCCCTCAACCCTACTGTACCTAATAACCTTGCTCTTATTCACATTTAATCTCAGCTTTCTTCTTTCACACACTATACCAAACTCAGTCACCAGCTTCTGCAATTTCTCACCCGAATCAGCCACCAGCGCTGTATCATCAGCGAACAACAACTGACTCGCTTTCCAAGTCCTCTCATCCACAACAGACTGCGTACTTGCCCCTCTTTCCAAAACTCTTGCATTCACCTCCCTAACAACCCCATCCATAAACAAATTAAACAACCATGGAGACATCACGCACCCCTGCCGCAAACCGACATTCACTGAGAACCAATCACTTTCCTGTCTTCTTACTCGTACATATGCCTTACATCCTCGATAAAGACTTTTCACTGCTTCCAGCAACTTGCCTCCCACACTATATACTCTTAATACCTTCCACAGAGCATCCCTCTCAACTCTATGATATGCCTTCTCCAGATCCATAAATGGTCCATACAAATCCATTGTTTTTCTAAGCATTTCTCACATACATTCTTCAAAGCAAACACCTAATCCACACATCCTCTACCACTTCTGAAACCACACTGCTCTTCCCCAATCTGATGTTCTGTACATGCCTTCACCCTCTCAATCAATCCCCTCCCCATATAATTTCCCAGGAATACTCAACAAGCTTATACCTCTGTAGTTTGAACACCCACCTCTATCCCATTTGCCATTGTACAATGGCACTATACATGCATTCCTCCAATCCTCAGGCACTTCACCATGAACCATACATGCATTGAATATCCTCACCAACCAGTCAACAACACAGTCACCCCCTTTTTTAATAAATTCCACTGCAATACCATCCAAACCCGCCGCCTTTGGTTGTTATATATATATATATATATATATATATATATATATATATATATATATATATATATATATATATATATATATATATATATATATATATTTATTCACTGAGAACCAATCACTTTCCTCTCTTCCTACACGTACACATGCCTTACATCCTCGATAAAAACTTTTCACTGCTTCTAACAACTTGCCTCCCACACCATATATTCTTAATACCTTCCACAGAGCATCTCTATCAACTCTATCATATGCCTTCTCCAGATCCATAAATGCTACATACAAATCCATTTGCTTTTCTAAGTATTTCTCACATACATTCTTCAAAGCAAACGTGTAGGAAGAGAGGAAAGTGATTGGTTCTCAGTGAATGTAGGTTTGCGGCAGGGGTGTGTGATGTCTCCATGGTTGTTTAATTTGTTTATGGATGGGGTTGTTAGGGAGGTAAATGCAAGAGTTTTGGAAAGAGGGGCAAGTATGAAGTCTGTTGGGGATGAGAGAGCTTGGGAAGTGAGTCAGTTGTTGTTCGCTGATGATACAGCGCTGGTGGCTGATTCATGTGAGAAACTGCAGAAGCTGGTGACTGAGTTTGGTAAAGTGTGTGGAAGAAGAAAGTTAAGAGTAAATGTGAATAAGAGCAAGGTTATTAGGTACAGTAGGGTTGAGGGTCAAGTCAATTGGGAGGTGAGTTTGAATGGAGAAAAACTGGAGGAAGTGAAGTGTTTTAGATATCTGGGAGTGGATCTGGCAGCGGATGGAACCATGGAAGCGGAAGTGGATCATAGGGTGGGGGAGGGGGCGAAAATTCTGGGGGCCTTGAAGAATGTGTGGAAGTCGAGAACATTATCTCGGAAAGCAAAAATGGGTATGTTTGAAGGAATAGTGGTTCCAACAATGTTGTATGGTTGCGAGGCGTGGGCTATGGATAGAGTTGTGCGCAGGAGGATGGATGTGCTGGAAATGAGATGTTTGAGGACAATGTGTGGTGTGAGGTGGTTTGATCGAGTGAGTAACGTAAGGGTAAGAGAGATGTGTGGAAATAAAAAGAGCGTGGTTGAGAGAGCAGAAGAGGGTGTTTTGAAGTGGTTAGGGCACATGGAGAGAATGAGTGAGGAAAGATTGACCAAGAGGATATATGTGTCGGAGGTGGAGGGAACGAGGAGAAGAGGGAGACCAAATTGGAGGTGGAAAGATGGAGTGAAAAAGATTTTGTGTGATCGGGGCCTGAACATGCAGGAGGGTGAAAGGAGGGCAAGGAATAGAGTGAATTGGAGCGATGTGGTATACCGGGGTTGACGTGCTGTCAGTGGATTGAATCAAGGCATGTGAAGCGTCTGGGGTAAACCATGGAAAGCTGTGTAGGTATGTATATTTGCGTGTGTGGACGTATGTATATACATGTGTATGGGGGGGGGGGGGTTGGGCCATTTCTTTCGTCTGTTTCCTTGCGCTACCTCGCAAACGCGCGAGACAGCGACAAAGTATAATAATATAAAAAAAAAAAAAAAAAAATATATATATATATATATATATATATATATATATATATATATATATATATATATGTATGTATATATATATATATGTATGTGTGTGTGTGTGTGTGTGTGTGTGTGTGTGTGTGTGTGTGTGTGTGTAAATGAATAGATTAATGAACTGTGTTGTATTGAATTAAGGCAGCCATTTGGCTGAAAATGCGCAGTTGAGTTACTACAGATATTACATGAGTGGAAGATCATGAAAGTAACTAGTTGATTATGAAAAAGCTTAAGGTCAAGGTAGACCTTGATATTTCTACGCTTTGGAGAAGCACCTGGATAAGATATAGCTGCGAAGTTAGGGTTACAGAGTGAATAGCATAGTTTATACATCATGGAGCTCGTTGAACATTATGTGATGAGTAGCTATAGTGATACAAATGTTGACATGCTACATGGTCTAACTAATTGAAAACTAAACTTAGCTTTGCACTTGTTCTTGGATTGTTTACGATGTTCACAGTGGTAGGTATAGGACTGTTCTTGTATCTGTCCGTAGGAGCTCTAATTGGAACTAGTCGATTGTTGAGACGAACGGCAGTTCTTGGTGGTGGGGTGTCGGGTGGAAGAGGGTGGGGAGACGAGGTGTCTATGACTGGGGTGTGTGTTAGGAGTTTATTGCCAAAGTGCCATGTGAGCTGCCGGTGTGTGTGTGTGTGTGTGTGTGTGTGTGTGTTACAGGACCCCGCCAGCATGGGGTCACACCGCGAGTGAAAACTCTTGTCAAGAACCTCTCACCCCTAAGGAGTCCACCATTTCCCTTATATTAGAAGTAGCGCATCCTTGGAGTTCGTAGGAAGAGGTCATGGGTACATCGTGGATCCTTTCTTAGAAGGGAGTACTAGGGCGATTATAAATGATTACACACACACACACACACACACACACACACACACACACACACACACACAGTAGAGGAATAAGAGGTGGCTAGGCGCCTTCAGCGCCTTACTACCATACGTTCACCCTCACCCATAGATCTTACGGGGAAACTGTACAAGGAATTATCCCATGAACTTGCTACACCGCTGACCGCCATGATTTTTCAGTGCTTCACACAAACAATCGAAATGCCTCGCAGCTCGGAGAACATCATGTACTACTCTGAAAGCATCATCTTAGAGTTTCAGAGTAACTCGCATCGCCCCATTCCACAAAGGGAGACACGAAGCACCTCCACAAAACCACCGACTGGTTGCAGTGACATCACACGTTATTTACATCTGTGGCAGATTCCTGGGAAGTAAATTGACTGATTTATTGGACTCGAACATTCTACATGGCCAGGAGAACATGGTTTCAGTGTGGGAAGGTCCTCCCTCCCTCAATTACTTTGATACGCCTATTGACCTGTTATAATCAGACTTTGCAGAGCCGTTTTGTAGATGTGACCATAGTGTCGTAGCAGATAAAATGCGTAAGATGGGAATAACCGGAGAAACTAGAAAATGCATATACAACTTTTAAACTAAAAGATCACAACAGGTCGTTGTAAATCATGCCAACTTCAGTACCTCAATGTTAATATGTATGCTCACTCTCCCAAGGAAATGTACTTACTCGTCTTCTGTTTCCCATTCTTGTAACCGATAATGACGCCAACGCGTCTTACTATTGAATATGATAGTTTGCATATGTTACGAGAATAAACGTGAAAATCTCATCATCAGAGGACGCTGAGAAACCATAAAGTAGTCCCACAGGGCCACGGAAACCAACATGTTTGTCAACGAGGATAAGTTATAACTCCTCTGGTGTGGAAGAAAGACAAGATATACTAAAGATTTTCACTGACACTGTATATATTGAACTTTCTCTTGTATCATATATCTTTTTGAAGTTTTGTATGTTGTCCGCATTTACAGAATCACCTTTCAGCTTATTCCAATCGTCCATGACTCATTTGCAATAAAAGTACTTTATTGCATCTTTTCTAACAACGTTATTGCTTGATTGCAGGTTATGGCCTCTGGTTGTTCTTGCATCTTTCGAAGGATAGTTCACTATTGACTTGATCAAACCGATTTTGAAAGCTTGTCATCAGATCAACCCTTACTCTTTTGTCTTCCATGGTGGGCATATTAAAGGCCTGTAACCTTTCCTTGCAACTCAGCTCTGTTAATTCTGATATTAGCGTTGTTGGCCTCCTTTGTATGTGTGTGTGTGTGTGTGTGTGTGTGTGTGTGTGTGTGTGTGTGTGTGTGTGATCACAGTTCGCGTTTTACTAGGAGAGAGTTTAACACTTGTGTGTTGCACGTCACTGAACCTTGTATGTGTGGGTAGGATGCCAGCATAGAATTATTTCAGGGATCTGGTCCCCCAGGGAACCTGGCAGGTACTGTTGTCATGTCTGCCCCCGCCCTCCATTTCCAGACCCTAGAGGGTAAAAAGGCTCGACTGTTGAAATACACCACGTGTCAGCCTCGAACCCTCTCACGTTATTGCGAGCTGGAATAAAGTGGGAATTACTGTAGGCGCCGTCAGCGCCACCACCAGGAGCTGACGATACGAAGGTTGGTGACGATGCTATTGGTGAGCCACACTAGGGTTGGTGACGATGGTAGTGGTGAGCCACACTAGGGTTGGTGACGATGCCAGTGGTGAGCCACACTAGGGTTGGTGACGATACTAGTGGTGAGCCACACTAGGGTTGGTAACGATGCTAGTATTGAGCCACACTAGGGTTTGTGACGATACTAGTGATGAGCCACACTAGGGTTTGTGACGATTCTAGTGGTAGGCCACACTAGGGTTGGTGACGATACTAGTGGTAGGCCACACTAGGGTTGGTGACGACACTAGGGGTGGCGACGATACTAGTGGTAGGCCACAGTAGGGTTGGCTACTTCACTTCACGGCACTAGTGCCTATGTAATGGGTGTACCTCGTGTGTTTTGAAGGTCTAATATGATAGATGCAGATTCCCTGACGTGCCCTTGTCCTCCAGCTGTGTATAACTGTAAGTGGGAGGGAGACAGTACCGCTGGTGATGGAGGAGTAAGAGGGAGGAACCAGTGTTTCCGGTTTTGGGAAAGCGGGTGAGAGGGGCCCAGTGTTGCTGGTGTAGGAGGAGGGATGGGCCGGGTTTTGCTGGTGCCAGAGGAGCAGATGGGATGGAGCGGATGTTGCTGCTGCTGGAGGAGCACTTGGGTGGAGGAACCAGTGTTATTGATGTTGGAGGAGCAGGTGGAAAGGAGCCAGTGTTCGTGATGTTGGAGGAACATTTGATGGGGGCCTGGATTGGCACCTCACTATTGCTGTCAGTGGTGTCGTGTACCTGACCTGGTACCTCACCAGTAGGTGCTGAAGACGAAGATTTGTGAAAATTCTACTCGTTACGTGAAACCTGAATATTGATATGTTGAATATGAGATGACATGATAACGCTTGACTTTAGACAGAATTTGAGTATAAAGCAAAGACGTGAATAAGATTTTTGAAAGCACCAAACACAAAAGAAAGAGGAAATCCTAGTAAGCTTTGGTTGTGGCTCACTGGTCTCACTCACACTGACCCGGAAAGGCTTTTGGGAAATAGCATTTCACGCTCACTTTATCGCCTCCTGCAGCCCTCAACCTTGCTGACCCAGGAAATTGCTGACCCGGGACCTTGCTAACCCGGGACATTTACCAACTGGCCACTTTAACTGTCCATCGACTACACTGAGTGTCCTTTGACCGTTCCCTGTCCGCCCTGAATGTTTCCTCTGACCACCCTGACTGTCATCTGTCCACTCTTGAGTGCTTCCTCTGACCACCCTGATTGTTCCTTGTCCACCCAGAGTGTTTGTTTCCACTGAGCAGTCTGACTACCAAACCTTCAATAGCACCCATTTTTGCCCTTTCATATAGTTAACTCTCCTTCTGGCCATTTCTCATTTGCACCCAGAAGCTTCGTCCACTCACCTGCCCTAAAATTCAACTCCGCTGCCATGGTTCCATTCGCTGCCTTGTCCATTCCCAGGTGTCTAAAACATCACTTCCTCCAAGTTTTCTCGATTCAAACTCACACCCCGAACTAACCTGTCTTTTGCGCTTCTAGATCCAATACTTTTATTCATATGTAAGTTCATCTTCCTCTATTGACACATTCTCCGAAACTCAGGTACTAACTTTAGCAGTTTCTCAGTCGAATCTGCCACCTATACCGTGTCGTCAGCAAACAACAAATGACTGACTTCCTTGACCTCCTTCAAACCCCACAGACTGCATACTTGCCCATCTCTCCTAGGCCATTGCATTTACCTTCCTCAACACCCCGCCCATGAACATATTAAACGGTCATGGTGATATCACACACCCCTGCCGCAGACCGACCTTCACCTGGAACCACTCCTTCATCTGTTTACCCAGCCACACACACGCTTTACTCTCATGATGAAAACTCTTCACTGATTTTAGTAGGTTTCCTGCCACACCATATATTCCTAACACATTCCACAAAGCATCTGTATCAACCCTGTCGTGTGCTTTCTCCAAATCCGTAAATGCCACATGTAAATCCTTCTGTTTTCCTTAAATATTTCTCACTGATCCATACATCCTCAACCACTCCTAAAACCACCACTCGCTCAGTCATACGGACACATACTTAGGTTTGAGTGTTGGCATGCTATTTATGCTTTTACGGTTCATCATAATAATAAGATATATTTTTTTCATTATTATTATTATTATTATTATTATTATTATTATTATTATTATTGTTATTATTTTCATCATTATTATTATTGTAATCATTATTATATCAGTGGTGAAAGTATTTTGATTCTTAAGGATTGTTACACATCATTTCATGTAATTCCAACTCCATGATGAATTCTTTATTGGTGAGTAATGTAATATAACACGTGTCAAATATTAAGATAACAATTCAACGTTACATGTTGCGTTTATGAATTCATTAATTAGGAAATGATTTAATCCAGGAAGGAGCACATCCTTTACAAAATGTAGTTTTTCCTCTCCGGGAGGTGCCAGAGTCTGCTCAGGCTTGTTAGAGTTGCTTAACTTTGTGCAACATTCTTGTACATAAGGTCGACTAGTAAAGCATGTGGTGTTAGTGTCTGATGTTGTTTATCTTTGTTCTTATTTTTGTGCCACTGTCGTAGTTGCTGTGTCTAGATTCCCCCAGTTACACATCGATGTTTTCGGGGAGGGTATGCTAATGGATATTATTTGTGTGGTTTTATCAACTGCGTAAATGATGTTCATGCTCATTTACCCTACTGGAAGGAGACATCTATAATTTATAAATACCGTTGGTGACGGGACGGTACTTCGTAGGACACCCATCTCACTACCTTTTTGTGATGACGGTTATTATACGGTGGCAGGTTCGTACGTTGCACGGTAACCATTCGGCAGTATCTGGAATTCCTAGCTCAAACAGGAATGGTATCCATTCGTCCACACTTTGTTGAAAGCTTTGCTACGTCCCCTTTGTGTTAGAGTTGGGTTAATTCCTAGGCCTCTCATGAACACTGTTTTTTTCTACAGATGTTGAAAATAGATAGGGGAGATAGGAGAGACAGAGTAGTCAGAAGAGACTCAGGGTGGTCAGAGTACACTCAGGGTAGCCAAGTAACGCTTGAGTTGTCAATAGACGTAATGGTAGTCAAAGGAAACTATCAGGGTTAACAGGGGGGGACAATCATAGTAGCCAGAGGAAACACTGAGGATGGACAGGGAACAGTCAGGGTGGTCATAGGAAACATCCAGGGTTTTACAGGGGACATTCAGGGTGATGGGTGTGAGTATACATAAGAGGTTGCGCGAGCTGGAGATGCAATGTTTGGAGACTGTGTGAAGTGTGAGGAACGTTGATTAAGTGATAAAAGTTAAAATGATGTGTGGTAATAAGATGAGTATGAATGAGAGAGCTGAAGAGGGTATGCTGAAATGGTTTGGACGTATGGAGAGGTTGACAGGGGATATAGGAGACAAGGAGAAGGGGGACACCAACTTGGAGAGAAAAGGATGAATGAAAAAGACTTTGAGTTCTCGGGGGCTGAAGATGCAGAAGGATGAAAGTTATACACGGGATAGAGTGAACTAAAGCGACGTGTTGTCAGTCGATTAAATCAGGACATATGAAGCAGCCTGGGCAATGCACGGAAAGATCTGTTTTCTATGCGTTACATACATATGACAGCTAGAAAATGGATGAGAGCGAAAAGGCCTTTCCCTCGTCTGTTCCTGGTGCTGCCTTGTTAGCCTGGGAAGCAGCGAACAGGTATGAAAGAATTATTATTATTATTATTATTATTATTATTATTATTATTATTATTTAATTGTTATTATTATTATTGTCCATCAGGCTGCTGGGTTTCCGCCGAGCTGTGCCTATTGTGGGTCGTAACGTCAACATAACTCGGGAGCTGTATGCTCTAGCCCAGGGCGACCTCCTGAAGACCTTCTTCATCTCTCCTGATAACAATCTGTGCTTCCATGGCAAGTGCAGGTGAGTCCCTCTCCAACTCTGTGCATTTTTTTGCCCACACACGTAGTACCGGCGAGTCCTGCATCAGCTGAAAGTAACCCCTGATAGGAGCAGGTAAGTTCAACACAAGTTGACAGTCTCTGGTCCAACAGCAAGTGCTGGTAGGTCATGTGTCAGGTGACACCCACCTGTAAGCTTCAACATGTCCGAAATGGTGAGTCCAACGCCATGTCCCGCCCTATAATTTTGCCCGAGGTCAATATCAGTTTTATTTTTGCAAGTCAAGTAACTATGTTTAAAATGAGGAGACTACCTCGTTTCCAGTGATTTCAGAAACACTGGATCTAACTGTGGTAAGAAGGATCTAGTTTATGGATGCCACTTTTCTTGATAGAAAACATTTTCTGGAAGGTATCGTTGCCATGTGTAAAAGTTATACAGGGTGTGAGATTTTAGGTATAGCACCTGTAGCTCCGTTAATTTTAAGTTTTCATAAGAGTGGGCAGGGCTTTGAAGTAGAGGGAAATTGTGGGGTTTAAAAGCCCTTAAAATCAGCACTGGACAGTTCAGGTGATACATTCGCAATACTTTTGTTGAAATCTTGCAAACAGTAAACGAACAAGAGGGACGCCTACAGTTTTCTGGCGTCATTTTCATATGTCCTCACGTGTAGCGGGAGAACATTAGAAAAGTGGCCGTCCGGCAGACGTATGGCTACGTAGATACATTCACCTGGCACTTGTTCGGATTTTAAAGAGCTTTATTCAGCTCGAATTTCGATATACGAAGAGAATGGTGCTCTACTAAAACAAGAATACTTGCCTGTGGAGTTTAGAAATGCCTATTATCCTTTATTATTCATGCACTCCACATAATGCTGCTATTCCTTGTAAAGTTTAAATCCAACTTAGTCCGAATTTTGCAAGTATGTTGGATGAGTTCAGATACCTCCATTAATTTAGGGCTTGAATTAATGCTTGTGACATCGCTCCTGCACAGGGTCAGATTCTTAAGACATATGAACTCAGTTTACATTGTCAGCCGAACAAAAGAACTTGGCAGAGATGAGTGAAGTCCTGAATTTTTTTTTCTTTGAAAGAATGTGTAATAATACCAAGATCATCACATATGCCGTTTATAAACCTTAAAAGAGCATTCTATTTGATTTTTAACATTTTACAATAGTAGAGAATTACCTTTTGTAACCTTTGGTGGGTGTTCACTCCCACAGCCAAGGAAGGGTACAGGTTACAGGATTGGGTCGTTGGTCGACCAAGCAGTTGGAAGCCGCAGCCCTCAGGCAAACATATACCCCACAGCTTGACTTATCTGGTACACGTGCATTTTGATAGCCATGGGAAATATGTCTTATGGTCCCTGTGGTCCCTGATATGTGGTGGTTTTCACGGTGCTCGTTCAAGCGGAGCTTAATCTCGTGATTTTTTTCAAAGTTCTGGATGATGGAATCTGCATCCTTCCCCATACCGGCATTTACTGTTCTTCATCCATTACATACATTATTGCTTAAACGTTTTTATTTAACCCTGTTATTTAATCCAACATTTTCCCTGCTCCTCATTACCCTGCCCCTAACGAGTTATGAATTGATATTGAAAGATAGTTGTAGTTGTAAAGCGTAGTGTCTTATGTTATTTAATCCCATATTTTCCCTGAACCTCATGACCGTACCATTTAATGAGTTAATTGATATCGAAAGGTAGTTGTAAAGTGTAGCAAAGCAAAATCTTACACTCTTATACTCTTACACTAGCAAAAAAAAAAGTTCTATTCTATACTTTTACCATTCCTCCCCCAGTGAAATATTTCTTTTTAATACTTCACCACCCAAGCGAGTGTAGTGCATCATTACATTGATGTAATGATTTGATGTCAAGCACTAAAGTTCTTCTTGTTTAGATTAAATACTTTAGAGTCTGTACATATGGGCGGGCCTGGTATGTACTACTGACACAGATTGCCTCCACAGGACAGCCAGACTAATATTAGGTTTCTGTAGCGTATCACAATTACTTTAATGTACTGTACTCCATGCTAACCTTGCAGCTACTATTGTGACACGGCCCACGCCATCTGTGGGAACCCCGATATGCTTGAGGGATCCTTTGCAATCTTCTTGCCAGGAAAGGAGGCTGCTCCCCGCAAGGTGTGGCGGCACCCGTGGAGGAGGAGTTACCACAAGCGACGCAAGGCTCAGTGGGAAGTGGGTGAGTACCCGTACCTCTCTACACTCTGCTTTCCCTTCCACAAAACATTGTGCAAGACCCATTGCAAGTGGGCAAATACCTCATTAACAATCAGTGTTTCCCGTCAGGTGCTACGCATGAACTGTACAGAAGGTACTTAGAAGTTTCACTTAAAGGCAGAAGACATTATAAATCAGTTCTCTTATCAAGAGATGATGGACACTGGTTTACAAACGTTTCCATGTTGCGTAAAACTCGTAAATATAAGATTTATTTTGGTTCAAAGTATCTTACTATGTTAAGCATTTAAAGGAAAAGTCATAAATACAAGATTTATTCAGGTTCAAAGTATCTCAGTGTGTTTAGCGTTTTAGAGGTACATAAAGGTTGGGAAAGACAACAAAGGCCACATTCGTTCACACTCAGTCTCTAGCTGTCATGTAATAATGCACCGAAACCACAGCTCCCTTTCCACATCCAGGCCCCACAGAACTTTCCATGGTTTACCCCAGACGTTTCACATGCCCTGGTTCAATCCATTGACAGCACCTCGACCCCGGTATACCATATCGTTCCAATTCACTCTATTCCCTGCACGCCTTTCACCCTCCTGCATGTTCAGGCCCCGATCACTCAAAATCTTTTTCACTCCATCTATCCACCTCCAATTTGGTCTCCCACTTCTCCTCGTTCCCTCCACCTCTGACACATATATCCTCTTCGTCAATCTTTCCTCACTCATTCTCTCCATGTGACCAAACCATTTCAAAACCCTCTTCTGCTCTCTCAACCACACTCTTTTAATTACCACACATCACTCTTACCCTTGCATTACTATTTACTCGATCAAACCACCTCACACCACGTATTGTCCTCAAACATCTCATTTCCAGCACATCCACCCTCATGCGCACAACTCTATCCATAGCCCACGCCTCACAAACATACAACATTGTTGGAACCATTATTCCTTCAAACATACCCATTTTTGCTTTCCAAGATAGTGTTCTTGACTTCCACACATTCTTCAAGGCTCCCAGAATTTTTGCCCCCTCCCCCACCCTATGATTCACTTCCACTTCCATGGTTCCATCCGCTGCCAAATCCACTCCCAGATATCTAAAACACTTCACTTCCTCCAGTTTTTCTACATTCAAACTTACCTCCCAGTTGACTTGACCCTCAACCCTACTCATATTCACATTTACTCTCAACTTTCTTCTTTCTTATACTTTACCAAACTCAGTCACCAGCTTCTGCAGTTTCTCACATGAATCAGCCACCAGCGCTGTATCATCAACGGACAACAACTGACTCACTTCCCAAGCTCTCTCATCCACAACAGACTGCATACTTGCCCCTCTTTCCAAAACTCTTGCATTCACCTCCCTAACAACCCCATCCATAAACAAATTAAACAACCATGGAGACATCACACACCCCTGCTGCAAACCTACATTCACTGAGAACCAATCACTTTCCTCTCTTCCTACACGTACACATGCCTTAAATCCTTGATAAAAACTTTTCACTGCTTCTAACAACTTGCCTCCCACACCATATATTCTTAATACCTTCCACAGAGCATCTCTATCAACTCTATCATATGCCTTCTCCAGATCCATAAATGCTACATACAAATCCATTTGTTTTTCTAAGTATTTCTCACATACATTCTTCAAAGCAAACACCTGATCCACACATCCTCTTTTGGGCAAGCCATCACTGCTTCCCTAAATACATCCCATTCCTCCCCCACTCCCCTTACGTCCTTTGTTCTCACCTTTTTCCATTCTGTACTCAGTCTCTCCTGGTACTTCCTCACACAAGTCTCCTTCCCAAGCTCACTTACTCATACCACTCTTTTCACCCCAACATTCTGTCTTCTTTTCTGGAAACCTCTACAAATCTTCACCTTCGCCTCCACAAGATAGTGATCAGACATCCCTCCAGTTGCATCTCTCAGCACATTAACATCCAAAAGTCTCTATTTCGTGCGCCTATCAAGTAACATGTAATCCAATAACGCTCTCTAGCCATCTCTCCTACTTACATATGTATACTTATGTATATCTCTCTTTTTAAACCAGGTATTCCCAATCACCAGTCCTTTTTCAGCACATAAATCTACAAGCTCTTCATTTCCAATTACAACACTGAACACCCTATGTACACTAATTATTCCCTCTGCCACATTACTCACCTTTGCATTCAAATCACCCTTCACTATAACCCAGTCTCGTGCATCAAAACTACTAACACACTCACTCAGCTGCTCCCAAAACACTTGCCTCTCATTATCTTTCTTCTCATGCCCAGGTGCATATGCACCAATAATCACCCATCTCTCTCCATCCACTTTCAGTTTTACCATTATCAGTCTAGAGTTTACTTTCTTACACTCTATCACGTACTCCCACCACTCCTGTTTCAGGAGTAGTGCTACTCCTTCCCTTGCTCTTGTCCTCTCACTAACCCCTGATTTTACTCCCAAGACATTCCCAAACCACTCTTCCCCTTTACCTTTGAGCTTCGTTTCACTCAGAGCCAAAACATCCAGGTTCCTTTCCTCAAACATACTACCTATCTTTCCTTTTTTTTCATCTTGGTTACATCCACACACAATTAGACACCCCACTCTGAACCTTCGAGGAGGATGAGCACTCCCCGCGTGACTCCTTCTGTTTCCCTTTTTAGAAAGTTAAAATACAAGGAGGGGAGGGTTCCCAGCCCCCCGCTCCCGTCCCCTTTAGTCGCCGTCTACGACATGTGAGGAATGCGTGGGAAGTATTCGTTCTCCCCTATCCCCTATATCCTTAATATATATGTATATATATACATGCTTTGAAGAATGTATGTGAGAAATACTTAGAAAAGCAAATGGATTTGTATGTAGCATTTATGGATCTGGAGAAGGCATATGATAGAGTTGATAGAGATGCTCTGTGGAAGGTATTAAGAATATATGGTGTGGGAGGCAAGTTGTTAGAAGCAGTGAAAAGTTTTTATCGACGATGTAAGGCATGTGTACGTGTAGGAAAAGAGGAAAGTGATTGGTTCTCAGTGAATGTAGGTTTGCGGCAGGGGTGTGTGATGTCTCCATGGTTGTTTAATTTGTTTATGGATGGGGTTGTTAGGGAGGTGAATGCAAGAGTTTTGGAAAGAGGGGCAAGTATGAAGTCTGTTGTGGATGAGAGAGCTTGGGAAGTGAATCAGTTGTTGTTCGCTGATGATACAGCATGGTGGCTGATTCATGTGAGAAACTGCAGAAGCTGGTGACTGAGTTTGGTAAAGTGTGTGAAAGATAGTTAAGAGTAAATGTGAATAAGAGCAAGGTTATTAGGTACAGTAGGGTTGTGGGTCAAGGCAATTGGGAGGTAAGTTTGAATGGAGAAAAACTGGAGGAAGTAAAGTGTTTTAGATATCTGGGAGTGGATCAGGTAGCGGATGGAACCATGGAAGCGGAAGTGGATCATAGGGTGGGGGAGGGGGCGAAAATCCTGGGAGCCTTGAAGAATGTGTGGAAGTCGAGAACATTATCTCGGAAAGCAAAAATGGGTATGTTTGAACGAATAGTGGTTCCAACAATTTTGTATGGTTGCAAAGCGTGAGCTATGGATAGAGTTGTGCGCAGGAGGGTGAATGTGATGGAAATGAGATGTTTGAAGACAGTGTGTGGTGTGAGGTGGTTTGATCGAGTAAGTAGTGATGCAAGGGTAAGAGAGATGTGTGGAAATAAAAAGAGCGTGGTTGAGAGAGCAGAAGAGGGTGTTTTGAAATGGTTTGAGCACATGGAGAGAATGAGTGGGGAAAGATTGACCAAGAGGATATATGTGTCGGAGGTGGAGGGAACGAGGAGAAGAGGGAGACCAAATTGGAGGTGGAAAGATGGAGTGAAAAAGATTTTGTGTGATCGGGGCCTGAACATGCAGGAGGGTGAAAGGAGGGCAAGGAATAGAGTGAATTGGATCGATGTGGTATACCGGGGTTGACGTGCTGTCAGTGGATTGAATCAGGGCATGTGAAACGTCTGGGGTAAACCATGGAAAGCTGTGTAGGTATGTATATTTGCGTGTGTGGACGTGTATGTATATACATGTGTATGGGGGTGGGTTGAGCCATTTCTTCATCTGTTTCCTTGCGCTACCTCGCAAACGCGGGAGACAGCGACAAAATATATATATATATATATATATATATATATATATATATATATATATATATATATATATATATATATATATATATATATATTTTTATATTATTTTTTTTTTTATTATACTTTGTCGCTGTCTCCCGCGTTTGCGAGGTAGCGCAAGGAAACAGACGAAAGAAATGGCCCAACCCCCCCCATACACATGTATATACATACATCCACACACGCAAATATACATACCTGCACAGCTTTCCATGGTTTACCCCAGACGCTTCACATGCCTTGATTCAATCCACTGACAGCACGTCAACCCCGGTATACCACATCGCTCCAATTCACTCTATTCCTTGCCCTCCTTTCACCCTCCTGCATGTTCAGGCCCCGATCACACAAAATCTTTTTCACTCCATCTTTCCACCTCCAATTTGGTCTCCCTCTTCTCCTCGTTCCCTCCACCTCCGACACATATATCCTCTTGGTCAATCTTTCCTCACTCATTCTCTCCATGTGCCCAAACCACTTCAAAACACCCTCTTCTGCTCTCTCAATCACGCTCTTTTTATTTCCACACATCTCTCTTACCCTTACGTTACTCACTCGATCAAACCACCTCACACCACACATTGTCCTCAAACATCTCATTTCCAGCACATCCATCCTCCTGCGCACAACTCTATCCATAGCCCACGCCTCGCAACCATACAACATTGTTGGAACCACTATTCCTTCAAACATACCCATTTTTGCTTTGCGAGATAATGTTCTTGACTTCCACACATTCTTCAAGGCCCCCAGAATTTTCGCCCCCTCCCCCACCCTATGATCCACTTCCGCTTCCATGGTTCCATCCGCTGCCAGATCCACTCCCAGATATCTAAAACACTTCACTTCCTCCAGTTTTTCTCCATTAAAACTCACCTCCCAATTGACTTGACCCTCAACCCTACTGTACCTAATAACCTTGCTCTTATTCACATTTACTCTTAACTTTCTTCTTCCACACACTTTACCAAACTCAGTCACCAGCTTCTGCAGTTTCTCACATGAATCAGCCACCAGCGCTGTATCATCAGCGAACAACAACTGACTCACTTCCCAAGCTCTCTCATCCCCAACAGACTTCATACTTGCCCCTCTTTCCAAAACTCTTGCATTTACCTCCCTAACAACCCCACCCATAAACAAATTAAACAACCATGGAGACATCACACACCCCTGCCGCAAACCTACATTCACTGAGAACCAATCACTTTCCTCTCTTCCTACACGTACACATGCCTTACATCCTCGATAAAAACTTTTCACTGCTTCTAACAACTTTCCTCCCACACCATATATTCTTAATACCTTCCACAGAGCATCTCTATCAACTCTATCATATGCCTTCTCCAGATCCATAAATGCTACATACAAATCCATTTGCTTTTCTAAGTATTTCTCACATACATTCTTCAAAGCAAACACCTGATCCACACATCCTCTACCTCTTCTGAAACCACACTGCTCTTCCCCAATGTGATGCTCTGTACATGCCTTCACCCTCTCAATTAATACCCTCCCATATAATTTACCAGGAATACTCAACAAACTTATACCTCTGTAATTTGAGCACTCACTCTTATCCCCTTTGCCTTTGTACATATATATATATATATATATATATATATATATATATATATATATGTTTTAGATATCTGGGAGTGGATCTGTCAGCGGATGGAACCATGGAAGCGGAAGTGGATCATAGGGTGGGGGAGGGGGTGAAAATTTTGGGAGCCTTGAAAAATGTGTGGAAGTCGAGAACATTATCCCGGAAAGCAAAAATGGGTATGTTTGAAGGAATAGTAGTTCCAACAATGTTGTATGGTTGCGAGGCGTGGGCTATGGATAGAGTTGTGCGCAGGAGGATGGATGTGCTGGAAATGAGATGTTTGAGGACAATGTGTGGTGTGAGGTGGTTTGATCGAGTAAGTAACGTAAGGGTGAGAGAGATGTGTGGAAATAAAAAGAGCGTGGTTTAGAGAGCAGAAGAGGGTGTTTTGAAATGGTTTGGGCACATGGAGAGAATGAGTGAGGAAAGATTGACCAAGAGGATATATGTGTCGGAGGTGGAGGGAACGAGGAGAAGAGGGAGACCAAATTGGAGGTGGAAAGATGGAGTGAAGAGGATTTTGTGTGATCGGGGCCTGAACATGCAGGAGGGTGAAAGGAGGGCAAGGAATAGAGTGAATTGGAGCGATGTGGTATACAGGGGTTGACGTGTTGTCAGTGGATTGAATCAAGGCATGTGAAGCGTCCGGGGTAAACCATGGAAAGCTGTGTAGGTATGTATATTTGCGTGTGTGGACGTGTGTATGTACATGTGTATGGGGAGGGTTGGGCCATTTCTTTCGTCTGTTTCCTTGCGCTACCTCGCAAACGCGGGAGACAGCGACAAAGTATAAAAAAAAAAAAAAAAAAAAAAAAAAAAAAAAAATATATATATATATATATGTATATTCTTTCTTTCTTCTTTCATACTATTCGCCATTTCCCGCATTAGCGAGGTAGCGTTAAGAACAGAGGACTGGGCCTTTGAGGGATTATCCTCACTTGGCCCCCTTCTCTGTTCCTTCTTTTGGAAAAAAAAAAAAAAAAAAAAAAATGAGAGGGGAGGATTTCCAGCCACCCGCTCCCTTCCCTTTTAGTCGCCTTCTACGACACGCAGGGAATACGTGGGAAGTATTCTTTCTCCCCTATCCCCAGGGATATATATATATATATATATATGTATATATATATATATATATATATAGATATATATATATTATCCCTGGGGATAGGGGAGAAAGAATACTTCCCACGTAATACCTGTGTGTCGTAGAAGGCGACTAAAAGGAGAGGGAGCGGGTGGCTGGAAATCCTCCTCTCTCGTTTTTCTTTTTTTTCTTTTTTCTTTTTTTTTTTTTTAATTTTCTAAAAGAAGGGACAGAGAAAGGGGCCAGGTGAGGATTTTCCCTCTAAGGCCCAGTCCTCTGTTCTTAACGCTACCTCGCAAACGCAGGAAATGGCGAATAGTATGAAAAAAAATATAGATATTTATTTTTATTTTATTTTGCTTTGTTGCTGTCTCCCGCGTTTGCGAGGTAGCGCAAGGAAACAGACGAAAGAAATGGCCCAACCCACCCCCATACACAATGTATATACATACACGTCCACACATGCAAATACACATACCTATACATCTCAATGTACACATATATATATACACACACAGACACATACATATATACCCATGCACACAATTCACACTGTCTGCCTTTATTCATTCCCATTGCAACCTCGCCACACATGGAATACCATCCCCCTCCCCCCTCATGGGTGCAAGGTAGCACTAGGAAAAGACAACAAAGGCCCCATTCGTTCACCCTCAGTCTCTAGCTGTCATGGAATAATGCGCGAAACCACAGCTCCCTTTCCACATCCAGGCCCCACACAACTTTCCATGGTTTACCCCAGACGCTTCACATGCCCTGATTCAATCCACTGACAGCACGTCAACCCCGGTATACCACATCGATCCAATGCACTCTATTCCTTGCCCTCCTTTCACCCTCCTGCATGTTCAGGCCCAGATCACACAAAATCTTTTTCACTCCATCTTTCCACCTCCAATTTGGTCTCCCACTTCTTCTCGTTCCCTCCACCTCCGACACATATATCCTCTTGGTCAATATATATATATATATATATATATATATATATATATATATATATATATATATATATATTTTTTTTTTTTTTCCCTTACATATTCACCATTTCCCGCATTAACAAGGTAGCGCCAGGAAACAGAAAAAGAACGGCCCATCCACTCACATACATATATATGTACATATATGCCAACATACTCAAATATACATACATATCCATACTGACATATGCATATGCAGACATAACATGCCTGCACACATACATATTCATACTTGCTTGCCTCATCCATTCCTGTCGCTGACCCACCCCACAGAGAAACAGCATTGCTATACCCTGCCTCAGCGAGGTAGCACCAGGAATACGGAAAAAAGGCCCCATTTGTTCACACTGTCTCTAGCTGTCATGTGTGATGCACCAAAACCACAGCTCCCTATCCACATCCAGGCCTTGCAGTCCTTTCCAGTTTACCCCAGATGCTTCACATGCCCTGGTTCAGTCCATTGACAGCACATTGACCCCAGTATACCACATCATTCCAATTCACTCCATTCCCTGTATGCCTCTCACCCTCCTGTATGTCCAGGCCCCAATCGCTCAAAATCTTTTTCTCTCCATCCTTCCACCTGAGAGAGCAGAAGAGAGAGAATGAGTGAGGAAAGACTGACAAAGAGGATATATGTGTTGGAGGTGGAGGGAAAAAGGAGAAGCGGGAAACCAAAGTGGAGGTGGAAAGAAGGAGTGCAAAAAAGCTCAAGGGTAAAGAAGAATGGTGTGGAAACGTCTTAGGAGGAAAGTCACAGTTTGGTAAAAGGGCAAGAGCTAAGGTAGGGGTAGCACTAATGCTAAAGCAGGGTTCGTGGGAGCTTTAGACTGATGTGGGTAAAAATGGAAGCGGTTTGCTGGAGATTATTTTTCCTTATGCATCTGGCCATGAGAAGCAAGATCATTAGAGGCAAGTGTTTTGGGAGCAATTGAATGAGTGTGTCAGCAGTTTTGATGCAAGAGATTGGGTGTTATTTATGGCTAATTTGAATATGGAGTTCAGAAATGTAATAGTTGAGAATGCAGTTTGGGAGCTTGGGCTTATCAGTAATGTGAATGGAAATAGTGAACAGCTTATGAAGTTCTGTGCAGGAAAAGGACTGGTGATTGGGAATCCTTGGTTTTAAAAGAGGACCATACACAAGTGTATGTATGTAAGTAGGAAAGATTGTCAGTGGAAATAATTGGATTACCTGCTAATTGATAGGCATATAAAAGAGACTTTTGAATGTGAATGTTCTGAGAGGGACAGCTAGTGGGATGTCTAATCATTACTTTGAGAATACTAGGGTGAAGATTATGTGGAGGTTTTCATAAGAGAATAGAGTAATTAGAGTAAGTGACATTGGAAAAGAGACCTATGTAAAGAAGAATTATCAGAGGAGATTGAATGTAAAATGGCAGAAGGTGAGAGTAAACAAAGCTAGGGAAGTATGTGAGGAATGGGAGGTATTTAGGGAAGCAGTGTTAGTATGTACAAGAGATGCTTATGGCAACCATAAAGTAGGAGGTGTGCAGATTAGAATGAGTAGTAAGTTATGGGATGGAGTACAGTTGCTTGTGAAAGAGAAAAGAGTTATATGGGCGATACTTACAGGGAAGGAATGCAAATGAGTGGGAGATGTATAAGATAAAGGAAGTAAAAAAGAAGGTGCAGTAGTTTGAAAAAAAAAGAGGGCAAATGAAAGTTGGGATGAGTGAATATCAGTAAACTTTAGGGAAATAAGATGTTATGGGAGGACATTAATAGTGTTACAAAAAACAAGAAAACAAATTGGAACACCGAAGAAGAGGGCAAATGGAAAAGTGGTGACAGGTGATTGTTAAAGTAAGGAAGAATTGGTATGGTTATATTGAAGATTGTTGAATGTGGTTGATGATAGGTTGGTGGATGTGGAATGTTAGGGTCTGGGTGGTTTGCGAAGTGAGAAAATCTAAGAGAATGGTTTGGTGAAGAAAATGTGGTAGTGAAAGCTTTAAGTGAGATCAGTGTGGCAAGGCAGATGGAGTGGATGATATTGTAGTTGAATTTCTTAAGTGGAATGACTGTGTTGTTGACTGGTTTGTTAGGATTTCCATTATATGTATGGATTCATAGTGAGTTGCCTGAGGATTAGCAGAATGCATGTACAGTTCCATTGTATAAAGGTAAGGAGCTGAAGGTATTGTTCAGACTACAGAGTTATAAGTTGGCTGAGAGTACCTGGTAAGATGTTTGGGAGAGTAGTTACTAAGAGGATGAAGGCATCTACAGAACAGCAGACTTGGGGGAATAGTGTGGTATCAGTAGTGGTAGAGGATGTGTGGTATCAGTAGTGGTAGAGGATGTGTGGTATTAGTAGTGGTAGAGGATGTGTGGATCAGTTTACTTCAAAGAATGTGTGTTAGAAAAACATATGGAAACAGATAGATTTAGGATGCCGGTTGTTGTTTAATGATGACACAGCACTAGTGGCAGATTTAAGTAAGAAACTGCAGAAAGTGATAACTGAGTCTAGAAGAGTGTGTTTAAGGAGTAAGTGAAGAGTAAATTCGAATAAAACCTTGGTTATCAGGTTTAGCAAGGTAGAGGGATAGGTTAGATGGGGTGAGTTTAAATGGAGAAAAATTGAAGGAAGTGAAGTGTTTTAGACATGTGGATGAAAACATGATGGCAAATGGAACCATAGAACCAGAATTGAGTCATAGGGTGGGTGAGAGGGGGAAGTTTCTGGAAGCATTGAAAAAATGGGGAATGAGAGGTCGCTATATGGGAGGTGGATAATGTGTGGATGTTTGAAGTCATAGTAGTTCCAACAATGTTATTTGGATGTGAGGGATGAGCTATAGATGAGGATGTGCAGAGGAGGATAGATGTGATGGAAATTGAATGTTTGAGGACAGTATGTGTTGAGATAAATTGATCGAATAAGTCATGAAAGGGTAATTACAATAGAGAGTTGTGGTAATAAAAAGAGTGTTGTTGAGAGAGCTAAAGAGGATGAGCTGAAATGGTTTGGATGTATGCAAATAATGAGTGAGGAGAGGATACCAAAGAGGATACATTTGTCAGAAGTGGAGGAAACAAGGGGAAAGGAGAGACCAAATTGGAGATGGAAGCTGCAGGGAAAAAGATGTAGAAGATTGGGACCTGAACATGCAGGAGGGTAAAAAGTATGTGCAGAACAGAGTGAATTGGAAGGATCAAACCACTTCACACCATTTATTGTCCTCAAACATTTCATTTTCAACACATCCTTCCTCTTCTCCTCAGCCTTATCTATAGCCCATGCCTCACATCCATATAGTATTGCTAGAACAACTATTCCTTCAAACACCCATTTTTGCCCTACAAGATAATGTTCTCTCCTTCCACACTTTCTTCAGGGATGTGAGAACCCTCACCCCCTCCCTATCCTATGGCTCAATTTTACTTCCATGTTCCATTCACTGCCATGTCCATTCCCAGCTATCTAAAACACTTCACTTCCTCCAATTTTTCTCCATTGAAACTTACACCCCAAATAACTTGTACATAAACCTGCTGAACCTAATAACCTTGCTTTTATTCACATTCATTTTCAACTTTCTCCTTTCACACTCTTTCAAACTCAATCACCAATTTCTGCTAGTTTTCACTCATATCTGTTGCCAGTGCTGTATTATCAGCAAACAACAATTGACTCATTTTCCTGACCCTTTAATCCCCCACAGACTGCTTACTTGCCCCTCTGGCCAACATTTTTGCATTTACCACTTTCACCACCCCATCCATAAACAAATTGAACATCCATGATGGCATTACAAACCATTGCCGCAGGCCACCCTTCACTTAGAACCATTCACTCTCCTCTCTTCCTACTTGAACACAAACCTTACACTTTTGATAAAAGCTTTCCTTTCATACTATATATTATTAGAGCCTTCCACAAAGCATCTCTATCAACCCTATCATATGCCTTCTCCAGAGCCATAGGTGCCATGTACAGATCCATCTGTTTTTCTAAGTATTTCTTACACACATTCTGTAAAGCAAACACATGATCCACACACCCTCTTTCTCTTCTGAAACCACACTACTCCACCCCAATCTGATGCTCTGTACATGCCTTCACCCTCAATAAATACCCTCTCATAGAACTTACCCGGTATAGTCAACAGACGCATACCTCTGTAGTTGGAACACTCACCCTTATCTCCCTTGCCTTTATACAATGGCACTATACATGCATTTCGCCAGTCCTCAGGCAGCCATCTTGATCCATACATAAATTGAAAATCCTTACCAACTAATCAACAACACAGTCACCCTCTTTCTTAAGGAATTCAACTGCAATATTATCCACTCCAGCTGCCTTTCAGCATTTCATCTTACTTAAGGTTTCACCACCGCTTATCACTTCACCGAACCACTCTTCACAACTCTCACTTTGCATACCACCATGACCAAAACACCATACATCTGCTACTCTATTATCAAACACATTTGATAATCCCTCGGAATACTCATTCCATCTCCTCACTTTATCACATCCTGTTTACATTTTCCTTTTTGTCCCCCTCACCGATGTTCCCATTTTTCTCTTGTCTTTCACACATTATTTACCTCCTCCCAAAACATCATTTTATTCTCCCTAAAGTTTAATGATACTCTCTCACTCCAACTCTCATTCGCCCTCTTTTTCAACCCCTGCACCTTCCTCTTGAACTCTTGCCGCTTTCTCTTATACATCTTCTGATCGATTGCACTGCTTCTCTGTAAGTACTACCCAAATTCTTCTCTTTTCTCTTTCACCTGCAACTTTACTTTTTCATCCAACCACTCACTACCCTTTTTAGTTTGCCCACCTCACACCTTTCACTTGCCACGTGCATCTCACGCACATGCCGGCATTGCTTCTCAAAATACTTCTCTTTCCTCGCTCACTCACTTTGCTCCAATTACATTCATCTTTTGCCATTTATGCTCGTTCTCTAGGTATTTCTTCACATAAGTCTCTCCTCCAACCTCATTTACTCTCACTATTCTCTTCTCACTGATGTTATTTCCTCTTCCTAAGACTTCTACAAACTTTTACCCTCACTTTAATGAGAAAGTGATCGTATATCCCACCAGCTGCTCCTTTCACACATTTATATCCAAAAGTCTCTGTTTCTTTTACATGCTTATGAATTGTTATGTAATGCCCACTGACCATCTGTCCTAATCACATACTTATACTTGTCTATATCCCTCTCTTTGAATCAGATATTCCCAGTCACCATTTCTTTTTCAGCACACGACTCCACTTCCATTTCCATTCATAATATTAGATATCCCTCTTTTGATCTTTTTTCTCTTGGCCAAATGCATAAGCACTTAATCACCCATCTTTCATCCTCCTCTTTCAGTTTTACACACATCAGTCAAGAATTTACTTCCATACATTTTATCACACACTCCCACAACTACTGCTTCAAGAGTAATGCTACTCCTCCCTTAGCTATTGTCTTCTCCCCAACCCGTGACTTTACTCTTAACACATTTCCAAACTATTCTTCACCTTTCCTCTTGAGCTCTGTTTCATTCAGAGCCAGAGCATCCAGATTTCCTTCTGCAAATATGATTCCTGTCTCTCCTCTCTTCTCATCTTGGTTACATCCATGCACATTTAGACATCCCAGCCTGAGCCTTTGATGAGCACTGCATGCTTGGCTCCTTCCTATGTTCCATCATTTAGTAATTGTAATACAAGAAGGGGAGGTTTCCAGCCCCCTTTAGTTGCCTTCACCATTTGTAGAGAATATGGAGGAAGAATTCTTTCTCCCTTACCTCAGGAATAGTTATTATTATTATCATCATTATTATTATTATACATAAGTATACTTATGTAAGTAGGAGAGATGGCCAGAGAGCGTTATTGGATTACGTGTTAATTGACAGGCGTGCGAAAGAGAGACTTTTGGATGTTAATGTGCTGAGAGGTGCAACTGGAGGGATGTCTGATCATTATCTTGTGGAGGCTAAGGTGAAGATTTGTATGGGTTTTCAGAAAAGAAGAGTGAATGTTGGGGTGAAGAGGGTGGTGAGAGTAAGTGAGCTTGAGAAGGAGACCTGTGTGAGGAAGTACCAGGAGAGACTGAGTACAGAATGGAAAAAGGTGAGAACAATGGAAGTAAGGGGAGTGGGGGAGGAATGGGATGTATTTAGGGAATCAGTGATGGATTGCGCAAAAGATGCTTGTGGCATGAGAAGAGTGGGAGGTGGGTTGATTAGAAAGGGTAGTGAGTGGTGGGATGAAGAAGTAAGAGTATTAGTGAAAGAGAAGAGAGAGGCATTTGGACGATTTTTGCAGGGAAAAAATGCAATTGAGTGGGAGATGTATAAAAGAAAGAGACAGGAGGTCAAGAGAAAGGTGCAAGAGGTGAAAAAAAGGGCAAATGAGAGTTGGGGTGAGAGAGTATCATTAAATTTTAGGGAGAATAAAAAGATGCTCTGGAAGGAGGTAAATAAAGTGCGTAAGACAAGGGAGCAAATGGGAACTTCAGTGAAGGGCGCAAATGGGGAGGTGATAACAAGTAGTGGTGATGTGAGAAGGAGATGGAGTGAGTATTTTGAAGGTTTGTTGAATGTGTTTGATGATAGAGTGGCAGATATAGGGTGTTTTGGTCGAGGTGGTGTGCAAAGTGAGAGGGTTAGGGAAAATGATTTGGTAAACAGAGAAGAGGTAGTGAAAGCTTTGCGGAAGATGAAAGCCGGCAAGGCAGCAGGTTTGGATGGTATTGCAGTGGAATTTATAAAAAAAGGGGGTGACTGTATTGTTGACTGGTTGGTAAGGTTATTTAATGTATGTATGCTCATTGAGGCTTGCCTCGGGATTGGTCGAATCTGCATATCCTTGTAAGATAGGAAAGATAACCCTGAGTATCTCATTACCAGTATTATAAATGGACTATATCGATTATTCGGGAGGGCCATCTTGATCTAAAGAAGTTGAAAATCCTTACCAACTGAAACAACACGTACTGTTTCTAAGGGAATTAGTGGCAATTTACCTTACTGCTTTAGATTTATGTGTACTAATAGTTTCAACAATGCTTCATTCACGAACACTTTCAGATCTGGACTTTGCATACCACATGCAAAGACTGCCATGCTAAGGTATTAAAAAATTTGTTGGATGCCCACGGATCTAACCCATCGTCAACTTTTATCGAGGATGTAAGATTTTCCTTTTTGGGCCCATAGACGAATGTTTCATTTTTCAATTGTTTACGCAGGTTGTTGTCTCCCATAGTATTTTAATTCTCTTAAGTGTAGGATACTCTCTGAGTAATCGCAATGTTTTTGAACGGGGCACTTTGAATCTTTGGCGCTTTCTGATCTTCTGATCGATTGCACTGTTCTCTGTAGATACAGCCGAATCTTCTTTTCTTTCAAACTGCAGAACTTGACTGTTTTCAACCACGTGGTACATTTAAAGTTTGAGTCAACACCTTATATGCCACGGTTCATTCTCCACATGCGGATAGGCTTCTCAATATTGCTTTCTGTCATCAACTGAGAAAACTGAGGAATGAATTTTGATTATCTGGTTAGTGATCTGCTTGGACATGAAGCCTCAGCTCATTTATTCATAGTCTCTTGCGGGGGAGGGTTGATTAAATTCCTAAGCTTGCACAAATTACTGTTTAATGAGAAATTGACCCGGTATCCACCAAAATGGTCTTTACATTTAGAATAAAGTTCCCTGTATTTTTTACATGGTGGAGTTGTTAGTGATGGACATTTGTCCAGAGCAATATTGATTGTATATGCTCTTTTGAAATGTGTGTTGTAGCATTTGTTTTTCGCAGTGAGAACTCAAGGTCATTCAATGTGTGATAATAAGAATCCGTTTTTGACTTCGACAGGCAGGTGCATAAGCGCTTAAGCCCATTCAGCTCTGTGACAAGATTTGACCAAGAGATATAGATTGAGAGTTGTTCAGAAAATTGTAAAGAGAACCCAAATTGCTTAAGAGTGATGAAACTATCCTTAGTTTGTTCTCGCCAACCCTGACTTTACTCATGAAAGAGTTGCAAAATTTGCACTTTCTTGAGCTTGTTATTACGCGGTGATAGTTTCCTTCTGCAAATATGATTCCAGGCTCTACTTTCTCTCTTGGTTAACCATGCACATTTGAACCAGCCTGACCTTGTGAGCACTCATGTGTTTATGTTCATATTAGTGAGATTGTAATACAAGAAGGGGAGGTTTCGAGCGCCTTGTTGCCTTACTTTCGTTGTTATGTGAGCAATTCTTTCTCCCTAACCTCAGGAATAGTTATTATTATTATTATTATTATTATTATTATTAGAATTATTATTATTAGGGAGGTGAGTGCAAGAGTTTTGGAGAGAGGGGCAAGCATGCAGTCTGCTGTGGATGAGAGGGCTTAGGAAGTGAGTCAGTTGTTGTTCGCTGATGATACTGAGCTGATGGCTGATTCGAGTGAGAACCTGCAGAAGATGGTGACTGACTTTGGTTTAGTGTGTGAAGGAAGAAAGCTGAGAGTAAATGTGAATAAGAGCAAGGTTATTATGTTCACTAGGGTTGAGGGACAAGTAAATTGGGAGGTAACTTTGAATGGAGAAAAACTAGAGGAAGTGGAGTGTTTTAGATATCTGGGAGTGGATTTAGCAGCAGATGGAACCATGGAAGCAGAAGTGAGTCACAGGGTAGGGGAGGGGGCGAAGCTTCTAGGAGCATTGAAGAATGTGTGGAAGGTGAAAACATTATCTCGGAGAGCAAAAATGGGTATGTTTGAAGGAATAGTGGTTCCATCAATGTTATATGGTTGCGAGGCATGGGCTATAGATAGGGTTGTGTGGAGGAGGGTGGATGTGTTGGAAATGAAATGTTTGAGGACAATATGTGGTGTGAGGTGGTTTGATCGAGTAATTAATGAGAGGGTAAGAGAGATGTGTGGTAATAAAAAGTGTGGTTAAGAGAGCAGAAGAGGGGGTATTGAAATGATTTGTTCACATGTAGAGAATGAGTGAGGAAAGATTGACAAAGAGGATATATGTATTAGAGGTGGAGGGAATGAGGAGAAGCGGGAGACCAAATTGGAGATGGAAGGATGGAGTGAAAAAGATTTTGAGCGATCTGGGACTGAACATACAGGAGGGTGAAAGGAGTGCAAGGAATAGAGTGAATTGGAACAATGTGGTATACCAGGGTTGACTTGCTGTCATTGGATTGAACCAGGGCGTGTGAAGCATCTGGAGTAAACCATGGAAAGTTTAGTGGGGCCTGGATGTGGAAAGGGAGTTGTGGTTTCAGTGTATTACACATGACAGATAAAGACTGAGTGTGAATGAATGTGGCCTTTGTTGTCTTTTTCTAGTGTTACTTTGTGCTTGTGCGGGGGAAGGGGGGTGCCATTTCATGTGTGGCGTTGTGGTGACGGGATGGATGAAGGCAGCAAGTATGAATATGTAGATGTGTAGATATGTATAAGTCTGTGTGTGTATATATATGTATACGTTGAAATTGATAGGTATGTATATGTGCCTGTGTGTCCGTTTATGTATGTACATGTGTATGTGGGTAGGTTGGGCCATTCTTTCATCTGTTTTCTTGCACTACCTCACTAACACGGGAGACAGCAACTAAGTATAATTATAGAATAATAATAATAATAATAATTATTATTATTATTATTATTATTATTATTATTATTATTATTATTATTATCATTATTATTATTACACACACACACCAAAGCCAGGTATCCATTTGTCGACTAGCCAAGATGGTAGGGTGAACACTTTAGTTTGGTCTGACTAGTGCACCTAGGATTTGAACCCATATATGCTGACATATTGGTTAGTAACAGTAACCACTACACTGTGGAGGCATGTGTGTGTGTGTGTGTGTGTGTGTGTGTGTGTGTGTGTGTGTGTGTGTGTGTGTCTAAGGGGAGGGGATATATAATACAATAGGTAAGGTATAGGGATAAATTGTTGAGTTGGTTGACCAAGTATAGAGACTCGAAATAGTGTGTGAGGACAGAATGATGAGAATGAGTATGTTGGCCAAATGTGGAGAGACATGTCACCATTAAACTTCCTGTAAAAATTTGTGCCTGCTGGGATCTATACATGATGAAAATTAGAATTAAGGAACGGTTCAGTTTTCAAAATAGTCCACACCACTTCATTATAGGGCTCAAGTTCTACTCAGATTTGTCTCTTCTTTAATAGTAGTTTTCTTTTCATTGCAGATGATGATTACTGTGAGCTAGTTAAGGAAGTGCACCCATACAATGAGGGCCGACGACTTTTGGATATTATGGATATGGCAATATTGGACTTCTTAATGGGAAACATGGATCGACACCACTATGAAACTTTCAAGGTCAGTATTTGATCTTAAGGTATAGGTTCTGCTTCAGACATTTCTGTTAGTTTGATAAGGTATTTAACTTGTACTAGGAGACATTGCTGAAATCTCGAGAAATTCTTGCAATAAGTATTATTATTGTCTTATCTTGATTTAGGAAAGTTTACTTTGTAAAGCATTGTAATCAGCTTTGTATCACTAGTAGCAAGGTAAATAATGAATTATTTTTTGCAAAAGTTTAGTATATGACATATATTGAATCCCAAGTAACGATAATCTTTCTGATATGTTTTTTATTGACATGTCTTTGCCAGATGTTTGGGAACAATTCTGCAATTCTTCATCTTGATCATGGGCGAGGGTTTGGTAAGGCCTTCCACGATGAGCTGACTATCTTGGCACCATTATACCAGTGTTGTCTGTTGCGACATTCTACTCTGGCTTCCTTAATAAGGTAGGTACAACACCTGTCAGATAATGTTAAATCATCAAAACTTTTTTATTAATGAATAACACAGAGAATTGTTTGGATATATTGGCTATACTTTTACATATCTCCGCAGGGTGCTGCAAAAGTCAGGACAGACACATAAAGGATATTGTGTTGATTATTTCAGTTAATGCTCAGACTGAAAACTGATAACTACAGTATGCTTCTAAGCTCTTCTTCAAAGTGACATCCTCACATATTATAACATAGTGGTAAATTGTACCACAGTTCTTGCTGTTGATTAGTTCCTAAGTTTCTCAGTGGACCAGAAATGAACACTGTAAATGATTTTTTTTCATACTTGGTTGCTGTTTCATATGTTAGCTAGATAATGGCAGGAAACAGATGAAGAAAGGCTGCATCTGCTCAAATCCATTGTCTAGCTGTCATGTGTAAGGCACCAAAACAACAGCTGCTTAGCCACATCCAGGCCCCACAGACCTTTCCATCATTTTCCCCAGATGCTTCATCCCTGGTTCAATCCATTGACAGTTCATTGACCGTGATATACTAAATCATTCCAGTTCCCTCTATCTCTTGCATGCCTTTCACCCTCCTGCGTATTCAGGTCCAAATCACCTTATACCTTTTTCATTCCATCCTTCCATCTCCAGTTTGGTCTTCCCATTCTCCTTGTTCTCTTCTCCTTCTGACACATACATCCCCTTTGGCGACCTTTCTTCACTCATTCTCAGAGCCATATGTCTGAACTATTTCATCACAACCTCTTCAGCCCTCTCAACCACACTCTTTTTATTACCACAACTCTCGCTTACCCTTTCGTTACTTACTTGATCAAAGCACCTTACACGACATACTTTCCTCAAGTATTTCATTTCCAGCACATCCACCCATCTCGGCACAGCCTTATATCCCATGCCTTGCATCCATGTAATATTGTTAAAACCACTATACCTTCAAAAATACCCATATTTGCCTGCCAGGATGAAATTCTTTCTTGTAACATGTTCTTGAGTGATCTCTATGCCTCCACCCTATGATTCACTTCCACATTCTTATTGTTATTCACTACCATGTCCACCTCCAAGTATCTAAAACACTTCCCTTCCTCCAGTTTTTCTCCTCTCAAACTCACACCCCAACTAACTTCTCCCTCAATCAACTACTCCCTCAACCTTGCTAAACCTAATAATCTTGTTTTTATTTACTTTTACTCTCAACTTCCTCCTTTCTCACACTCTTCCAAACTCAGTCACCATTTCTGAATAGCTTGTCTAGTTTTTCTATTCCATGTTTTTTACTCTTATACTTTTCTCTTCATGATATAAGAAATTCTAACCCTTTTTTTACATCAGAAATAGTTTTTAGACCTGCTTAAACCCTTAGTACTCACATTTTCTAACCAAAGATATGGACATATTATCTGTAAAGTTCATCAGTCTCTTTGACACAACTTTCAGAATTTATAGTTTAATGTCAAGAGTCCAAATTAGGGTTTTTCTGTCTGTAAACATTAATCAGGCATATGTTTATTTCTTCACACATCCCTAATGGCATTGGTGACATTTTTCATTTCTTTTTTGTTTCACTGTGCAAGACACCCACTGTAACATATTCCAGTCATACTTTGATGTAATCTTACTAACAGCAAATTGTGGCATATTGAAAGTAACACACAAATGATCTAACATTATATTATCTAAACAGTACAGGTATATTGTTCACATCAAGTGAGGGTCATCATTTGACTTATGCTGATTTACTACCTCATTTGCAATAAATGTTATTTCCACATATGTCTGTTTGCATAAAAATGAAATCTGATTACCTAGTTCTATACTTGTCCATTTGATCATTGATATATATTTTTTTATTGATACCCTTCATCACACTTAAAACTTCAGTTATGAGTGTATGGATTTATTCAGCTCCAGTGCACATTTTCTGCTGCCCTGCAGGTACCATACGGGCCCTCATCGACTGAGTGATGCCATGCGAACATCATTAAGCCTTGATCCACTCAATCCTGTTCTGTGGGAGCCACATCTAGCTGCCTTGGATCGAAGGCTCAACACTATTCTTCAAGTTGTAAGGGAGTGTGTAGACAAGGCTCAAGATCCTTTACATGTAATTGTTAATGATTTCCATTAAATCAGTGTTGTAAGTGATATTTATTTGGGAAACACAAGATATACAGACTCCAGAAATGCGTGGGTGAAGTACTGATATTGTGTACTTTATATAGTACTTTGGTTTAATTATTCATTGAATATTTCTTAAACAAGTGATGTTCCCAACATGATCATATCCAATTACCTTAAAAAGATGCTGGTATGAACAAGAAACTGAAAATTTTAAGGTCACTTCTTGTAAATTGTAATTTTTATATAGAAACTGTTTATGAGGAAGAAAACTGTATTTTCCAACATTTTGCAGTCATTGTGTGGATTAATGTACCTACATAAGGTAATTCTATTTGTCACTGATTTGCACAGTCTATTTTACAACATCTGTGATGATAGTATTCATCATCACTGTCTTTTGTAGCTGAGAAACATATACAGGTACTGTTTAGATGGAATCTAAATGAAGACTTACGAAAATTCAACTTTACTGTACTGTTTTGGAATTGAGTTCAACAGCCAACAAATTTTCCTGGGATAACTAAATTAGTATTCCTAGATTATGTGGTGCTAATAGAGTATATGGTATGTAGTAATTGCAGTGTGTAATGATGAGTTACAGTTGTGAGGACTGCATTTTGGAAATGACTCTTGCAGTAAAGGAAAAACGTAACCTGTGCTAAGAAAAAATGTTGAAAACTGTATTTATGTTTGAGTGATTCAAAAATATTCAGGTAAATACTACTTGTTTCTGAGTAATAACATTTTAATTAAGAAGCGATCGGTCTTTTTATTTTTAATATTCCAGCATCATATTTATCTGTTCAGTGAATTTCTCTATAAAGTGTTTTTAGGGTAGTCATGTTTTTTGAGTCATTGAATATTAATTATTTTTTTATTGCATGATTTCATTCTTTATTGAATATATCTTGTAGAAATCTATAGGTATATGAATTTAGGCAGCTAAGACAAGATTCTGATGTTGCATAGTGATACTGAAATAAAGGAGGTGCATGATTTATTGCTTGACATTTTGTGGTAATGAAATTCACTGCTCATGAGATTTGAACAATGAAGTTTTTACTTTTGTATCAAATAAAGTTTTTATATTTGACAGGTTTATAGGTTGCTCTGGCCCACTGATGCTGAGAGAATGTTATACTTTTAATCCTGTGTATATATTATTTCTGAGTAAAGCATATTTATTTTTGTAAGTCCATGTGCTAACTGAGAATCCTTTACGTAATGTTATGCTCTGCATGATTCCATTACAATCCTTGGCCTTCATTTGTAATTAGTCTTCAGCATATGTCAGGTAATAGTGTTCACTAGAATATTTTACAGTCATATTCATATAGGATGTATAAGGAGAAAGAGTTATGAATATGTCACATTTATGACCCATTAGGCAAGACATCTAAGCTACTTGATACAATTATGTTTTTCTCAAATTTCTTGAAGCAAAATCCTATGATGGTTAATGAGTCACAAGGGTTTTTTTCTTCATCATCAGCATAGTCAGTATAGTTATCCTTGATGTTCATTTATTCCTGATTGTATTGTGTCTTAACACTTATCTTCTGTTTGTGTGAAAGTATTAGAGTTACTTTTACTTACTTGTGAGCTTTAAGTGAAAAATGGTCTATAAACAAAGTTTTTGCACTACATTATCACTTGACCATTATGGCTCCTGTAACTTAATTACTAACAAAGTGCATCTGCAGGGCACCTCTTTAATGTGATATTATATTGTTATATTGCATGATACTTTTTACATACTTGTTCACTGTTTCTCGTGTAGCATGATAGCACCATTGAAAGATGAAGAGTGGTCTTATTCATGCATATCCACTGTCTAGCTGTCATGTATAATGTATTGAAACCAGAGCTCCCCTGTCCACAGCCAAACCCCCACACACCATTATAAGGTTTCCCTGACCATTTCCTATGCACTGAATTTGCTGTTTTGGAAGGTAATATGTATATGTATGCATATATTTGGGGTAAGGGAGAAAGAATTCTATCTGCGTTTTCCCAGAGTATCAAAGAAGGCAACTAAAATGGATGGGAACAGGGTCTGGAAACCCTCCCTGTCTTGTATTTCATTATCTAAAAGATGAAAGAGAGGGAGGACTCAGGCAGGGAGTGCTCATCCTCCTGGGGTGTCTAAATGTTTGTGAATATAACCAATATGAGAAGAAAGGAGAGATAGATAATATGTTTGAAGAAAGAAAGCTAAATGTTCTAAATATGAATGAAACAGGCTTAAAGGTAAAAAAGAAGAATAGTTTGGAATTGTCTTCAAAGTGTCAGGAATTGGTAAGAGGGCAAGAGCTAAGGAAGGGGTAGCACTATTGCTGAAGCAAGATGTGTGTGAGTGTGTGAAAGAGTGTAAGGAAGTGAGCTTTAGCCAGATGTGAGTAAAAATGAAAGCAAATTGTGAGTAATGTGTCATTTTTAGTGCTTATGCACCTGACCATGAGAAGAAAGGTCATGAGAGGCAAGTGTTGTAGGAGCAACTGAATGAGTGTGTTAGCAGTTTTGATGCAAGAGACTGGGTTTTAGTGTTGGGTAATTTAGACATGAAGGTAAGAATGTGGCAGTCATAGGTATAATTTGGGGTCATGGGGTATTCAGTAGTGTGACTGGAAATTGTGAAGAACTTGTGGAGTTGTATACTGAAAAAAAACATGGTGAGTGAGAATACCCGGCCTTAAAAGAGGGACATACACAAGTGTACAGTAGTAGGCAAGATGTTCACAGGACGTTAGTTGATTACATATTGATTGATAGATGTGTAAAAGAGACTTTTTGATGCATATGTACTGAGAACAACAGCTGGTGGGTTGTGTGATCATTACCTTTTGGAGGTGAGGATGAAGATTTATAGAGGTTGTCAGCAAAGAGGAAACAGTATGGGTGAAAAAAGACTGGTTAAGGTAAGTGAGCTTGGAAAAGTGACTTGTATGAAGAAATACTAGGAGAGATTGATTGTAAAATGATAACTAGTGAGAGTAAATGAAGCAAGGGGAGTGGGTGAAGAATGGGAGGTATTTAGAGAGGCAGTATAGGCATGTGTTAGATGCATGTGGCATTCTTATAGTGGGAGATGTGCAGATTAGAAAGGGTCATGAGTTGGGGATGAAGTAAAGTAGCTAGTGAAAGAGAAAAAGAGAGGTATATGGGTTGTACATACAGGGAAGGAGTGCAAATGATTAGATGTATAAGAGAAAGCAGCCGGAGGTCATGTGGAAGTTGTAGGGGCTGAAAAAGAGAGCAAGTGAGAATGAAGGTTAGCAAGTACCAGTAAAATTTAGAGAACAAGATCATGTTTTGATAGGATGTCAATATGGTGTGAAAAATTAGACAACAGATAAGAAAATCAGTGAAGTGTGCAAATGGGGAAGTGGTAACAGTTTGTGATGAAGTAAGGAGTAAATAGAATGAGCATTTTGAAGGACGTTAAATGTGTTAAATGATACAGTGGTAATTGTAGGGTTTTTAGATTAAGGTGGTATGCATAGTAAGAGTGTCAGGGAAATTGGTTTGGTAAATAAAGAAGAGATAGTGAAAGCCTTACATAAGAAGAAATGTGGCAAGGTGGCTGGAGTGGTGGATGGTATTGCAGTTGAATAAGTTAGTTAAGATTTCAGTATATGTATGGATCATGTTGAGGTGCCTGAGGATTGGTAAGATGTATGTTTAATACAGATGTATAATGGCGAGTGTTCAGACTGGAGAGTTATAAGTTTGTTGAATGTACCTGGTAAGTTGTATGGGAAAGTGGTAATGTAGAAGGTGAAGGCATGTACAGTACAGCAGATTGGGGGGTGACAGTGTGGTTTCAGAAATGGTAGATGTGTGGATCAGGTGTTTGCTTTAAAGAGTGAATGTGAGAAATTGAAGGATTTGTATGTGGCATTTGTAGATCTGGACAAAGCAATGCCTTGTGGAAGGTCTTCAGAATATATGGTGTGGGAGGAAAGCAGCTAGCAGCAGTGATGAGTTTTTATCAAGGGCGTAAGGTGTGTGTATGAGTAGGAAGAGATGAGAGTTAGTGGTTTTTAGTTAAAGTCTGTGGCAGGCATGTGTGATGTCACCATGGCTCTCAGATTTGTTTATGGAAGGGTGCAGTGATGGAGGTAGACCTGAGAGTCTTGGAGAGAAGGATGAGTATGCAGTCTGTAGTTGATGAAAGGGCCTGTGAAGTGGGTCAGATGATGTTTGCTTATGACTAGTCACCAGTTCAAGTAAACTACTGCTGAAGTTGGTGAAGTTTCGAAGAATGTGGAAAAGGTGGAAGTTGAAAGTAGATGTAAATAACAGGAAGATTATTAGGTTTAGCTGGATAGAGGGACAGGTTAATTAGAGTGTGAGTTTGAATGGAGAAGAATTGGAGGAAGCGAAGTGTTTTGGATACTTAGGAGTGGATATGGTGGCTAATGGAACCCTGAGAGTGGAGGTGGGTTATTGGGTAGGTGAGGAGGCAAAGGTTCTGGAAGCATTAAAGAATGTGTGGAATAAGAGGTTGTTATCTGGGAGGCAAAAATGGATATATTTGAAGGTATAGTAGTTTGAGGACAGTATGTGCTGTGAAGTGGTTTGATCAAGTAAATAATAAAAGAATAAGAGAGTGCAGAGAGAGGGCTGAAGAGGGTGTGCTGAAATGGTTGTGGTAATGGAGAGAATGAGTGGGGAGAGGCTGACAAAGAGGTTATGTGTGTCAGAAGTGGAAGGAACAAGGAGAGGACCAAATTGGAAATGGAAAGATGGAGTGAAAAAGATTTTGAGATTGGGACCAGAAGAAGTGGGAGGGGGAAAGATTTGCAAAGGATAGAGTGAATCAGAATGATATGGTATACAGAGGTCAACATGCTGTCAGTGGACAGAATCAAGACATGAAGTGGGCTGGGGAAGCCATGGAAATCTCTGTGTGGCCTGGTTGTAGATAGGGGCTGTGGTTTTAGTGCATTACACATTACAGCTAAAGGATGGATGGGAACAAATGCAACCCATCTTCATCTGCCCCAAATGCTACCTTACTAATGCAGGAATAGGCAATCAAGTAAGAAAAAATGTGTGCGTGTGTAAAGGTCTGTGGGGCCTGGTTGTGCCCATCAGAGGTAGAGAGTAGATGTGAGCAAATGCAGCCTTTCTTTGTAAGTTCATTTATCCCTACTTGGTTAAAATGGGAAAAGGCAAACAACATGAAAGAAAAAGATTATGAGCTATTGGGGCCTGAACATACTGGAGGGTGGGAGGCATGCAAGAAATAGAGTGAATTGCAATGATGTGGTATATCGGGGTCGATGTGCTGTCAGTGGACTGACCCAGGGCATGTGAAGCGTCTGGGATAAACCATGGAAAGATCTGTGGAGCCTAGATATGGAAAGGGAGCTGTGGTTTCAGTGCATTGCATATGACAGCTAGAGATTGAGTGCAAGCGAATGTGGCAATTTTTTGGCTATTCCTGGCACTACCTCGCAGGGGGGCTGATATTTTCCGTGAGGCAGGGTAGCAACGAGAATTGATGAAGGCAGCAGGTATGAATATTTACATGTATATGTATGTATATGTGCATGTATGGGCATTTATGTATATTTATGTGTATATGAGTGATTAGGCCACTCTTTGTCTGTTTCCTTGTGCTTCCTCGCTCATGCAGGAAACATTGATGATTAAGTGTAATGAATAAATTATATATATATTCCCTGGTTCAATCCATTGACAGCACGTTGACCCCAGTATACCACATCGTTCCAATTCACTCTATTCCTTACACCCCTTTCACCCTCCTGTATGTTCAGGCCCCGATCGCTCAGAATCTTTTTCACTCCATCTTTCCATCTCCAATTTGGTCTCCCACTTCTCCTCGTTCCCTCCACCTCTGACACATATATCCTCTTTGTCAATCTTTCCTCACTCATTCTCATCATGTGACCAAACCATTTCAAAACACCCTCTTCTGCTCTCTCAACCACACTCTTTTTATTACCACACATCTCTGTTATCCTTTCATTACTTTCTCAATCAAACCACCTCACACCACATATTGTCCTCAAACTTCCCATTTCCAACACATCCACCCTCCTCCGCACAACTCTATCTATAGCCCATGCCTTGCAACCATATAACATTGTTGGAACCACTATTCCTTCAAACATACCCATTTTTGCTCTCTAAGATATTCTCATCTTCCGCACATTTTTCAGTGCTCCCAGAACTTTCGCCCCCTCCCCCACCCTATGATTCACTTCCGCTTCTTTGGTTCCATCCGCTGCCAAATCCACTCCCAGATATCTAAAACACTTCACTTCCTCTAGTTTTTCTCCATTCAAACTTACCTCCCAGTTGACTTGTCCCTCAACCCTACTGTACCTAATAACCTTGCTCTTATTCACATTTACTCTCAGCTTTCTTCTTTCACACACTTTACCAAACTCAGTCACCAGCTTCTGCAGTTTCTCACCCAAATCAGCCACCAGTGCTGTATCATATATATATATACCCCGGTATACCACATCGATCCAATTCACTCTATTCCTTGCCCGCCTTTCACCCTCCTGCATGTTCAGGCCCCGATCACTCAAAATCTTTTTCACTCCATCTTTCCACCTCCAATTTGTTCTCCCACTTCTCGTTCCCTCCACCTCTGACACATATATTCTCTTTGTCAATCTTTCCTCACTCATTCTCTCCATGTGCCCAAACCATTTCAAAACACCCTCTTCTGCTCTCTCAACCATACTCTTTTTATTTCCACACATCTCTCTTACCCTTACATTACTTACTCGATCAAACCACCTCACACCACATATTGTCCTCAAACATCTCATTTCCAGCACATCCACCCTCCTGCGCACAACTCTATCCATAGCCCACACCTCGCAGCCATGCAACATTGTTGGAACCACTATTCCTATAATATATATATATATATATATATATATATATATATATATATATATATATATATATATATATATATATATGGGAGCGTGGGGCTGGAAATCCTCCCCTCTTGTTTTTTTTTTTTTTTCCCAAAGAAGGAACAGAGAAGGGGGCCAGATGAGGATATTCCCTCAAAGGCCCAGTCCTCTGTTCTTAACGCTACCTTGCTAATGCGGGAAATGGCGAATAGTATGAAAGAAAGAAAGAAATATATATATATATATATATTTTTTCTTTAATACTATTTGCCATTTCCCGCATTAGCGAGGTAGCATTAAGAACAGAGGACTGGACCTCTGAGAGAATATCCTCACCTGGCCCCCCCCCCTCTCTGTTCCCTTCTTTTAGAAAAGTTAAGGGGGAAAAAAACAAACGAGAGGGGAGGATTTACCAAAGGCCCCCCCCTTCCCTTTTAGTCGCCTTCGACACGCAGGGAATTCGTGGGAAGTATTCTTTCTCTCCTATCCCCAGGGATATATATATATATATATATATATATATATATATATATTCAAACATATTTGCCATTTCCCTCATTAGCAAGTTAGCTTTAAGAATAGAGAGAACCAAGTCTTTGAGAGAAAATCATGACTTGGCCCCCTCCTTCTGTTTCTTCTTTTGGAAAAGTAAAAACTGGAGAGAGGATTTCCAGCCCCCTGCTCCCTCCCCTTATAGTAGCCTACTACAACTTGCAGGAAATATGTGGGAAGCATTCTTTATCCCCAGGTATATATATTGGCACATTGTAATACGTGTTTACATATTTGATATATGAATCATATTGGGGGTGCCTTGCAGAAAGTTTTTCATTTATCATGGGATTCCTAATGTGTTTCATGTCTTCATTGAATTTCTAGGAATATATGGTACATTAGGGAATGTGATAATACAAGAGTAATATTCTTTATTCGCAACCAGTGAGGCCCATATTCAAACCTGAGGCCAGAATGGGATGGCAGATAGTTATTCAGTATGGGAGGCACAGAGTCAACCATTCTTTCATTGTCAAGCCCAAAAGTAAGTAAACCCATAGAGCCTGAAAGGAGCCACCCTGTTAAGATGGCAGACAGAATTAATGATATTAGTTTTAGCTTAATGAAACATTCCACCTTCATTCCTTTTATCAAAAACATGAAGACATTTTTACTTTCATTAATTTTGTGCTTAGAGATTGATTCTTTAATTGATAGGAATGATGTAAAAAATAATACATGGATTTTTGTAATATTTTAGAAAATCTGTGATGGGATTGAGTCATCTTGATCAGGGAAATGAGCCACTGTCCATGATATTGAATCAGTGAGATATATCTTCCAATAATAGCTCACATGTCCATTATTAGACACTGGAGAATGCTAAGGGTATTGTAAAGTGTGGTATATAATACCATCCAGTGTTTAATCTTGCTTAGCATTATTCATATTATTTAGATGGAGTAATTCTTTTTCTTTTATTGGTGTTATACCTCTTGTTATCTGCATGGAGGAATATTGTGACTTTTGTTGTTGAGACAAGGTGTATTGAAAGTAGACAGTTACAAACACAATATATTCAGAAAAGACTGAATGCAGTTATGCATTATGTAGAGGCTATTAAAGCTTATTTTGATTTAAATTTTTTGTAAGCATTATTTTTTATGGCAGCAACAATTAGAAGGTTCTCTAGAACAGAACAGAGATTATTTCATATTGTAATGTAAATGGCAAATGTATCATATAACTTAATGAAACATATTTTCATATTAAGTTTGTACAGAAAAAGGCTTATTGAAAGTATTGCATAAAGTTGACTCTGAGAAGCATTGTATATGTACTAGTAAATTAGCCAATGAGACTGCTGAATGTCAGTGAAATAGCTGTACTGCATAGAGTATATTTTGTGATATGGCAATATTAAAGTAGGATTAAGGATATTATTTTCTTAGTCAATTACTACATTTGCTCTCTTTATATTAAAAAGAATGTAGGTGAAGTGCTACTGAATAGTGCAGTTGTTTTACTATTTAAATTACCTCTTTTGGCTCAGTGCCCTGCACTGTGGTGCACTGAAGCATTTCTTGTATACCATATGCGCAGTTTTCTCCTCAACAAGGGCTGTGATAGAATTTTTTTATCTTGTAGACAAGACAGTATATTGTAAAAATGCTTTGAGAAAGTGCTTGTTCCTTGCAATTTGTAATGAGATGTATTATGAAAACCAATATTTCAGAGACCTCAACCAAAAAGTCCTTTTAAATATGGGCTTAGACAATAGATAACCATTAAATTCTAAAGACTGAAATATCCTGCACTCTGCTAAACATCTGGATTTTGACCAGTCAAACTAATAATGTCCTCCATACTGCTCATACTAAATGCATGCTTCTGTGTAGTCTTTATAAAGATAGCTCAGTTATATGCCCCTTGTATGAGGCTTCAGTACTCCTCAACTTTATGTGGCTACCTGAATCATTAATGAAAATAAAGGAAGTTAGAGGGACTTTAAGCCAATAATTCTGCAGTTACTACTAGCTGGTGCCCAAGTAACTTTGCAAATGCTTGTGACTGTAAGTATGTACAGTCCATTCCTTTTATCATATGCAATATTTTTTGTGTAGTAGAGGCCTGAGTTATTTATATGTTACTAAAACTAAATTTTCTGTATTGATCTATGCTCTAGTGGTGTATATGACTTTCTCATGCATTGGTGATCCTGAGATGAATTTATTTATACTTTAAGGCTTTATGAAGTGCAGGTACTCCACTTTACCTACCCTCCTTAAATCAGTCTTCCATGTCCTAAAGTAAATATTTATTCTACTTCTCAAGCTGGAAAGACCTATGTTATAAAAATCAAATTAAGTCTTATAGAGGACAGAAGCTCCTTGTGCTATAAACTTGATTATGTAGTGCTAATCATGCAAAATTAACCTCTGTCCAATACAAGGGATTTTTTTTGTGGTGTTTAAATTGTTTTATCAGAATATAATGTAGGAACTTCTTGTTTACTTATTTTGTGAACTGAGAGGTAAAACTTGTAAAACTTTTGTTGACTAATATCTCATAATGTTAAAGCATAGATTATCCTTGCTAGAATATGAAATGTACTGATTATTTTTTTTTTTACTAGAATTATAAGTATATATATATATATATATATATATATATATATATATATATATATATATATACAGTATAAATAATGTATGTTCGTAAGTATATGTATATATGAGTAGGAGGAAATAGCCAAGCAACTTAGCTTTTTAAGATATTGTGAGAGAAAGTTCGGTTCTTAACATGTGATTCATGAATCTTAACCCATTCATTTATATCATAAAATACTTTCGACTGACATTCAGTGACTTTGTTACAGTTTTGTAATGATGTTCCTTTGTATATGTATAAGTACTCCATTGTGTATATAGATGAAATGTATGAAATGTGAAAGATTTATTTTGATGAATTTTTATCTTATGAGGGGATATCATTTTGGTTCTGAATAGCCTGTATCATATTATTTGTATTTGTGACTGGTCTGTTTATTTGTTTACTAGAGTGTATACTTTCTTACAAACACAGATTATTTTAATGCAAACAGATATGGTACTTGCTGTTTGGGTATTAAACACTATTTGCACCCTCAACATATTGTTTGGTGAGCTTCTGTGTCAACTGTTCATGAGCTTATTTAGCAGATGGCAGTGTTTACAAAAGTCAGACACTCATACTTTGAGCTGGCACCCATTGTACTGATTAAGAGTGATTGGAGATAAAGTTCTCTGTTACTATTGAAAGAAGCAGAGTAACAGATTTTGATTGCTCAAGTACTTAAATGCCTTTTGTTTTTAAGAATTTCATTGTTAACAGTTATGTTACAATGCTTTAAATAAGAGAAGTGCTCATAAACTTAATGTTGTTAATGTCGCAGACCAAAAGAAGAAACTTTCTGCCTTTTGTGAATGTAGCCCTAATTTTGTTTTGTTCATGGTGAACAGTAAGGTGTGGCTAATACAGCGGTGGTGAGTGGTCTAGGAAAAAGAAGTAAGAGAGTAACTTAGGTTTACAGGATAATCTGGTCTCTTCATGGCTCTCCTTTTCACAGTTGATCACTCTCACTCAACACCATACAGTCCACCCGGCTTATTCCAATGAAATGGAGAAATACAATGGATCTTTTGCAAGTGACTTGCCAGGTTCATTTACTCTGCAAATAGTGAACTGCAATAAGTGGAAGAATACAGGAATGAGCAGTATTGGAATAAGTAGGGTGAGACTGACTCCCAGTGCTTATGTTTGCTCTAGTCCGTGTGTTTGGTTGTGAGGTTGACCTGTAAATGACACAAATATACAGCTGAAATTGAACTTTATCATTTTCATCCCTTGATATATTTACAAATACTTGTAATGCAGGTAGAGATCATATGACACAAGTTTGGTAAAATCAAGTAATACTTTTTATGACATCTTGATTTGCAAATATTGTTCAGGTATTGATGAATGGTCCATTGTATTGGTTTCATTTCATTCAAGCTAAAGATACTGTTCTTAACCTAATAAGAATTTGTATGTTCATGCCATTATTTCAAAATGTGTCCTTTGTAGGAAAAATTTAAACAAATGAATAATAAGGAATCTTTCTATGTGGTAAACAATGATATCAGTATGGATAAAGGAACTGATATATGGTTCATTGCCTTTTCTCACTGTCATAATCATTTATGGTGTAATCAAATTCACATTCTTGTGAACAATTCAAAATTTACAAGATTTAACATAGAAGGATTTTCATGAATATCAGTTCATGTTTTGATAATATTTGATATCACCGAAATCCTTGGCTTATCTTCAATATCACCAAAATTCTTAGCTTATTTTCAAATACTTAGTAAGGATAACAAAATGATTTATAGCTATTTTGTTAAGGTATAAATGCATTTTGTATCTGTTCTTAGTATTTCCTGATTTACTTCTCTCTTGGTAGGATACTTTTTATTGATTTGTGCACTTGTGTAGTAAAATTCAAAAAAACAATATTCAGAAAAACTTCCCACATATTCAGCCTTTCTTTTCCTCGATGATGAGGTAATTGCTGTCAAGTATCAGTGAGCACTTTGTAAGAGGAAGTGGATTATATATCAAAATGCTTCTCCTGTCACACTTTAAAAACCTGGGAGTCTTCATAGGAAAGCTTATGTTATAGGTGCTGGAAGTTATCAAGTGGACACTAAAGTTTGTACGCTCATTTTGAACCCCCGTCTCTACCTCCACCAATAGTTTAACATTGGTATGTCTGCTTAGTACTGTATCATTTTAGTCACTACGGGTGCCTATTTCAGAAAATACTACTCCTTGGAAGTATTTCTGAAGTGTATTATATATTTAGATAAATGTCAAGTAAATGTACTTGTGAATATGTTTGACATGAAAATATGATTAAATGAATGTTTGAGAAATAAACAGAAAGATTTGTGTGTGGGATTTATAGATCTAGAGAAAGCATTTGATCGGAGTGATAAAGATGCATGGAAACAGGTAGGGAGGATGTTGTGAATACAGGTGTGGGTTGAAAGTTAATAGAGGCAGAGGAGTCTTTATCAAGAGAGTAAGGCATGTGTGCAAGTAGGTATAGAGGAGTGTGGATGGCCTCAAATGAAGATGGGTCTGTGGCATGGATGCGTAATGTCACAATGACGGATTAATTTGTTTATGGATGGTGTGGTGAGTTGAGGATATGGAAGTATCTTGAAAAGATGGGCAAGTGTGCAGTATGCAGGGATGAGGGGGGCCTGGGAAATGAATCATTTGCTGTTTGCTGACACAGCACTGATGGCAGATATGAGTAAGAGACTGCAGGCCTGGGAGAATGTGTGAAAGGAGGAAATTGAGAGTAGATGTGAATAAAGCAAGGTTATTAGGTTTATTAGTACTGAGAAACATTTTAGCTTAGGCGAGTTTGAATCGAAAAAATTTAGCGGAAACGGAGTGGCTTAGGTACCTGGGAGTGAACATGGCAGCTAATGGAACCATTAAAGTGGACATGAGTCATAGAGTTTGTGAGGGAGTATTGAGGAATGTGTGGAAAGAGGCAAAATGGGAATGTTTGAAATATAGTAGCCCCATCAATGTTGAATGTATGTGAGGCATGGGTGAATGTGTTGAAAATAAAATGTTTGAGGACATTATATGGTGTGAGTAGGGCTGATCAGGTAAGTTATAATAACGTAAAGGAGAGGTGTGGTAAGAAAAGTATGGCTGAGAGAGCTCAAGGGTGTGCTGAATGGTTTGGAAGTATAAAGAGAATGAGTGAGGAGAGGTTGATGAAAAGGATATTTGTATCAGAAATGGAGGGGGACAAGGAGAAGGAAGAAACCAAATTGGAGATGGAAGGATGGAGTGAACAGATTTTGAAAGGGCAAGACTTGAACATGCAGAAGGGTGAAAGGTGTGTATTGGATTGACGTGGTATACAGGGGACAATGTTGCTGTCAGTGGACTGAACCAGGACATATGAAGCAGTTGGGGAAACCACGGAAAGGTCTATGGGGCCATGGTTATGGAGGTGAGGAATTGACACTTTTTTCATCTGTTTCTGGCGCTACGCAAAAAACGGTGAACAGGTATATGGAAATAAGTAAGAATATACAAATAATAATCATAAATAGTACCAGTAGTACTGTTCGGGTAGATAATAATTCCCCGAGATGAAGTCTGGTACTAAAATACCAGATATATATGCAGAAGCTGTCTGATGCAGGAATTACTGGTTGCTTGATGCAAATTTGCCCTTTTTTTTTACACGGAAAGAGAATCCAACATAAGATTTCTCAGGTTATTTTGCAATTAACTCGCAAGTTAGATCTTTTTCCCTTTGGCGTGATTTATAGTTCTAGAGAAAATGGCTTAATGTATTCAGAGGGGGCGGTCACCCTTGACTATATGAATTACAGACACTCAAGACCACGGCTTTCACTCGATACTGCAAAGTTACATGGCTTGATTATCCAGCCTACTTTGTAACTTTATATCTTGTGAGAAATCTTTTGGGCTTTTATGGCTGAATTAGGCTAATTCTTTACAGTGATGAATAAGCTTGATAAATCGTAGTAAAAGATAGTCATTATTTTCAACCTTTACAATTAGTTACGAGCTTCAATTCAGTAATGGGAATTATTATTCTAGCAATGACTGTACAGTTTGTTGTACGTATATTATACAAGTAACGGAAGGCACCGGTGGCAGCAGTCTATATTTTACTAATTCATAGTATCCCTGGGGATAGGGGTGAAAGAATACTTCCCACGCATTCCTTGCGTGTCGTAGAAGGCGACTAGATGGGACGGGAGCGGGGGGCCAGAAATCCTCCCCTCCTTGTATTTTTTTAACTTTCTAAAATGGGAAACAGAAGAAGGAGTCACGCGGGAGTGCTCATCCTCCTCGAAGGCGCAGACTGGGGTGTCTAAATGTGTGTGGATGTAACCAAGATGTGAAAAAAGGAGAGATAGGTAGTATGTTTGAGGAAAGGAACCTGGATGTTTTGGCTCTGAGTGAAACGAAGCTCAAGGGTAAAGGGGAAGAGTGGTTTGGGAATGTCTTGGGAGTAAAGTCAGGGGTTAGTGAGAGGACAAGAGCAAGGGAAGGAGTAGCAGTACTCCTGAAACAGGAGTTGTGGGAGTATGTGATAGAATGTAAGAAAGTAAATTCTCAATTAATATGGGTAAAACTGAAAGTTGATGGAGAGAGATAGGTGATTATTGGTGCATATGCACCTGGGCATGAGAAGAAAGATTATGAGAGGCAAGTGTTTTGGGAGCAGCTGAATGAGTGTGTTAGTGGTTTTGATGCACGAGACCGGGTTATAGTGAAGGGTGATTTGAATGCAAAGGTGAGTAATGTGGCAGTTGAGGGAATAATTGGTATACATGGGGTGTTCAGTGTTGTAAATGGAAATGGTGAAGAGCTTGTAGATTTATGTGCTGAAAAAGGACTGGTGATTGGGAATACCTGGTTTAAAAAGCGAGATATACATAAGTATACCTATGTAAGTAGGAGAGGTGGCCAGAGAGCGTTATTGGATTAGGTGTTAATTGACAGGCGCGCGAAAGAGAGACTTTTGGATGTTAATGTGCTGAGAGGTGCAACTGGAGGGATGTCTGATCATTATCTTGTGGAGGCTAAGGTGAAGATTTGTATGGGTTTTCAGAAAAGAAGAGTGAATGTTGGGGTGAAGAGGGTGGTGAGAGTAAGTGAGCTTGGGAAGGAGACTTGTGTGAGGAAGTACCAGGAGAGACTGAGTACAGAATGGAAAAAGGTGAGAACAGTGGAAGTAAGGGGAGTGGGGGAGGAATGGGATGTATTTAGGGAATCAGTGATGGATTGCGCAAAAGATGCTTGTGGCATGAGAAGAGTGGGAGGTGGGTTGATTAGAAAGGGTAGTGAGTGGTGGGATGAAGAAGTAAGATTATTAGTGAAAGAGAAGAGAGAGGCATTTGGACGATTTTTGCAGGGAAAAAATGCAATTGAGTGGGAGATGTATAAAAGAAAGAGACAGGAGGTCAAGAGAAAGGTGCAAGAGGTGAAAAAGAGGGCAAATGAGAGTTGGGGTGAGAGAGTATCATTAAATTTTAGGGAGAATAAAAATATGTTCTGGAAGGAGGTAAATAAAGTGCGTAAGACAAGGGAGCAAATGGGAACTTCATTGAAGGGCGCAAATGGGGAGGTGATAACAAGTAGTGGTGATGTGAGAAGGAGATGGAGTGAGTATTTTGAAGGTTTGTTGAATGTGTTTGATGATAGAGTGGCAGATATAGGGTGTTTTAGTCGAGGTGGTGTGCAAAGTGAGAGGGTTAGGGAAAATAATTTGGTAAACGGAGAAGAGGTAGTAAAAGCTTTGCAGAAGATGAAAGCTGGCAAGGCAGCAGGTTTGGATGGTATTGCAGTGGAATTTATTAAAAAAGGGGGTGACTGTATTATTGACTGGTTGGTAAGGTTAATGTATGTATGACTCATGGTGAGGTGCCTGAGGATTGGCGGAATGCGTGCATAGTGCCATTGTACAAAGGCAAAGGGGATAAGAGTGAGTCCTCAAATTACAGAGGTATAAGTTTGTTGAGTATTCCTGGTAAATTATATGGGAGGGTATTGATTGAGAGGGTGAAGGCATGTACAGAGCATCAGATTGGGGAAGAGCAGTGTGGTTTCAGAAGTGGTAGAGGATGTGTGGATCAGGTGTTTGCTTGAAGAATGTATGTGAGAAATACTTAGAAAAGCAAATGAATTTGTATGTAGCATTTATGGATCTGGAGAAGGCATATGGTAGAGTTGATAGAGATGCTCTGTGGAAGGTATTAAGAATATATGGTGTGGGAGGCAAGTTGTTAGAAGCAGTGAAAAGTTTTTATCGAGGATGTAAGGCATGTGTACGTGTAGGAAGAGAGGAAAGTGATTGGTTCTCAGTGAATGTAGGTTTGCGGCAGGGGTGTGTGTTGTCTCCATGGTTGTTTAATTTGTTTATGGATGGGGTTGTTAGGGAGGTAAATGCAAGAGTTTTGGAAAGAGGGGCAAGTATGAAGTCTGTTGGGGATGAGAGAGCTTGGGAAGTGAGTTAGTAGTTGTTCGCTGATGATACAGTGCTGGTGGCTGATTCATGTGAGAAACTGCAGAAGCTGGTGACTGAGTTTGATAAAGTGTGTGAAAGAAGAAAGTTAAGAGTAAATGTGAATAAGAGCAAGGTTATTAGGTACAGTAGGGTTGAGGGTAAAGTCAATTGGGAGGTAAGTTTGAATGGAGCAAAACTGGAGGAAGTAAAGTGTTTTAGATATCTGGGAGTGGATCTGGCAGCGGATGGAACCATGGAAGCGGAAGTGGATCATAGGGTGGGGGAGGGGGCGAAAATCCTGGGAGCCTTGAAGAATGTGTGGAAGTCGAGAACATTATCTCGGAAAGCAAAAATGGTTATGTTTGAAGGAATAGTGGTTCCAACAATGTTGTATGGTTGCGAGGCGTGGGCTATGGATAGAGTTGTGCGCAGGAGGATGGATATGCTGGAAATGAGATGTTTGAGGACAATGTGTGGTGTGAGGTGGTTTGATCGAGTAAGTAACGTAAGGGTAAGAGAGATGTGTGGAAATAAAAAGAGCGTGGTTGAGAGAGCAGAAGAGGGTGTTTTGAAATGGTTTGGGCACATGGAGAGAATGAGTGAGGAAAGATTGACCAAGAGGATATATGTGTCGGAGGTGGAGGGAACGAGGAGAAGTGGGAGACCAAATTGGAGGTGGAAAGATGGAGTGAAAAAGATTTTGTGTGATCGGGGCCTGAACATGCAGGAGGGTGAAAGGAGGGCAAGGAATAGAGTGAAGTGGATCGATGTGGTATACCGGGGTTGACGTGCTGTCAGTGGATTGAATCAGGGCATGTGAAGCTTCTGGGGTAAACCATGGAAAGCTGTGTAGGTATGTATATTTGCGTGTGTGGACGTATGTATATACATGTGTATGGGGGTGGGTTGGGCCATTTCTTTCGTCGTGTTTCCTTGCGCTACCTCGCAAACGCGGGAGACAGCGGCAAAAAAAAAAAAAAGTATTAGTAGTCTTGTATATGTTTGGAGTATTTCATGGTCTCCGTGTAAGTTCCGTACAAGGGAGCCAGACTCCTTACTAATGATAATTTCACAGTTATATAAAACCTTATGATACTATTTCATCATGTCTTTGTCCAAATCTCCGTGGGGGTTCTATCAGTCTTTAAAGGTTATCCTACGTATCAAGGCAAACCACTTCAACAACAAAACTTTTTACCCAGAACTTTGTAGAGTTATTTCGGCTAAGACACTTAAGGCGTCAAGTGGACCAATCCCATGACGATTCTCTACAGGGCGATTGTGTAAGTGGCAAATTCGTGACGTACCATTTGCTGGCCTATTTAAATGTCTGAAATACTAAATATAACTTAAAATGGATTATATTAATTGTAAGTACTAAGTAAATTTGCAGTGTTGTAGCACAACCAAAAGCACAGTCTTATGAAATATTTATGATAGAATGCTGGACAAAGAGAATACAAATCACGCCAGTTGTTTACGTTCCTGCAAAGGTTATATAAGAAAAAGAGGAAAACACCTCTTTATTCCAATTAAGTAAACATGAGTGAAAATACTTTGTACAGCACAATCTGTTGAGACCACGCAAAGCTACTGTTAGTTTTAAGGGTAAAGTGTTTTAGATTCAAATAAATAAGGTAATTAGAATACAGCTGTCATTTCTGTGCAGCTAAAACTATGCTATATATATATATATATATATATATATATATATATATATATATATATATATATATATATATCTGAGGGATATTGCAGGAGAGTGCTACAACATGCCGGTTTGCAAGGAAAAATCGTGCCCTGTAAACTGCAGTACGTATGAACGTACAGTGCAGCCCTTTACATGTATTCAGAATAAACATGAATGTGAAAATAAGTAAAAAGATACACAACGGGAGAAACAACATATGCACAAAAAGAATCACATAACACAAGGATGAAATATACCAAACATGCTGCCCATGCACTATATGATACAAAAAAGAATCAACCAATAAAATACAAAGAAGAAAACGCAAGACTGTAAAGTAATATAAAGAACATCAAACATGATATAAACTAGGCTGTCCGTCCAACAACAAACAACATACAAGAAGAAAGAGCTTACACATAAAAGCTTTCATATAGAATGATAAAAGCAGAACATACAGTAGATGTCTGTAAAACAGGGAAGCAAATACATAGAAAATCAAGTACGCATACTTTACCATCAAATCATTTACATAATCAGAGGGATTACTAGGATTGTTGATGTCTGTGAACTCCTTATGCATCAAGTGCTCAGTTGAGTTATGCAAACTATAAAGAAAGCTATCTTAATCTTGACTATAAGGATCAAAAGATGAAAAACATACTAGTGCATTATTTTTTAGAGCATTTCCCATCATCTTTCATCTGCATAATTACTTCATTAGGATTATTAGGTATATGTAGACCATTTACAAGTTATGAATATGATGTTTAAATGTTAAAGGAAAATAATGTTCTGTTTGTTATTGACTTTAATTTTTGTTTCCCTAACAATGTTAAAAGTCACCTATATGTGTTATTTACTCATATTTATTTAGTCATACGTTCCTTTCTTTATCCTTTGGAAAAACATTAAAAATAAGTTCTGGATTAACTTTTTCTGCTTTTGCAAACTGCACACAAGTGTCCTCTTCCGTTCATCTTGACTGTTCTGGAAACTCTTTATAACAGACAAGGAAGCGCAATGGTAAGTAGTGCCATCTGTTGACACCGCGCGGAATTAAAGCAGCCAGTGCAGCATCACGGGCAATCCATCCCGCTTTCCTGTCTTCCTTGGATAGTCTTCGACGTTCCTGTATAGGCGAATCCTTGGCAATTGACGAACAGTGATTTTCAGTCATTTAGTGTTTGCTGTTGGTGGTGTGAGGATAGATCGATATCGTGATCAGCATAACTGTTAGATATCATTGATATTACGTGATACATGACTCTGAAAAGTGGTTTAAGTGTATGTCGAGGATAATTTACATAATACGTTGATCGTATATACGCTGGAGCATTATTATCAGTGAAGGTTCATGTCCTTGTGTGACAACCCACTCCAGCGTTTACATTTGGAACATACAGATGTTGGTGTTCGCCATGACTGATGAAGACCACCACCAGGTCAGTAAGTGTAGGTTGATTTCAGCAAAAATGCGCTACCTTATATCTTTCTTATCGTCCTGTAGAAGGAAAGTTAACGGTCTTGAAAATACATAGGTGTTCATGAAATGGAGTGGAATTACATTTTTTCGGGTGAAATAATCTTGGATGTTTGGTATATTATTCTTCTGTACTTTAAAAAGTTGGTCCTGTTAGGTAGCTGGTACACACGCTGAGGAAGTTGCCAGACGCACCTCGACGATTCCCCCCTCCCTACCCTCATACACAGTTGCTCATGATTCATCAATTTCTCAATTTCTTTGATTGCTAGGGTAATACATATTTGGGAAAATGATTTATTGTTGAACAGGATAATTGTGATTGCAATATGGGAAGTATGGAGCATGAAGCTGGTGGGATTAAGTGGTTTGGATCGTTGTATCTGTCAGTAATAGATTGTTTGATATTTACCATCAAGCTTTTCTCATTTCTAGATTGTTCTTACTCCAAGTCCCGTTTCCATTCAAACGATGATATAATTTGCTTACTGTTGTTACTAGTTCAGTTGCAAAAATATAAAAAGTGGTATGTCATTTTTTTAAATGGCGAGATCAGCTTGGTAAAGTATGTTTCATATATATTTTTTCTGATTTTTCGGATTACTTTTTTTCTTTTTTTTTTACTTTTCGGTTTACCTATTATAGCTACTTGTTAGCTTACATGCCCGGCACTGCATGGGGAAAATGGCTGTAGTAAAAGAGGGATGTTTTATAATAGTTTGAAAACTAGAAATGTTGTGTTTAAACAAAATCGTTAATTGAACATTTTGTTGATGTTAATGATACTCTTAGCGTCGTAACTGGGATAACCGGCGGTTCACACGCAGAAATTGACTATATGAAAAAGAATTGGATCGGTTTGTTTTTTGTTTTTTTTCCATTTATGCATACAGTAAACAACTTAACATTGTCCTGATTATTAATGATGATACATAATGTTGCAGATTAGGTGCCTGGTGCCGCACGGGGGAAAACCATGTTTCATAGAAAAGGCTTATGTCACCTGAATATTTTTTTTTTTCAAAACCAATTGAATTTATGACTGATATATTTCTTAACATTCTGTGAGGTGTAGTAAGCTAAGGTTACTCCGTAGTTTAGGTATTCGAAAAAAAAAAAAAAAAAAAAACTTTGGTGGCACCAGAACAGCCCTCACGGCCAACATATGGTAGCCTAGATTCTAATGCAGATTCTCAAGTACCGACAGCCAAAATTTAAGGCTTGCGGGTGCTACGCTTCGGCAATGAAAGATTAACTAAGAAACGCATGCACAGGCAAACTTACAAACTCTTTATGATATTGGGCATTTCTATCCTGTCTATCAAAGGCATTTAATGCTACGTGCGGGATATGCAAACTTAGTTTCTAACATATGATAAATGCAGCAGAATGTTACTGTATGCAATTAATTAATTACCCTCTGCTAGAACGTTCACTTGTTAACCTTACTGTATATGAATTTGCCATGAATTATAGTAGACATTTTGCTCGCTAAGTCTTTTTTCATGAAAAATGTATTTTGTAAATAATTTGAATGTGTGAGTATAAAGACTACGTTAGTTTTAATGTTCTTATTATGAGCGTGTAGTCTGGTTTTTGTTTTCCTATGCTTCAAAGAGTTAATGTAAAATAATAATAAGATGCCGGATAAGATTTAATTCTGCTCGCCGCTAGGATCAAGCAAACTGGAAAATGTGCCGTGAAATATATAAGGTTGAGAAGCACTGTGTTAATAAGATGGCTCACACGCGCATGATGGTGCGGGCATGTAGCAGAATACACACAGCAGGCAGTGGATGTTGGGGAGGATGAACCTGTCAGTTTGAGGACCTTTACTGCAGAGTTTGGAACTTTTATTTCAAGTCTGCCTTTCCACATTATCAGCCAGAGGTGCATACATCTTTGTACCATAGGTTGGTGGGAAAACAATTCTTGGTGTTGGTTGGTTGGTTGGGATTTAGGCTTATAAAACTTCCAAGGTCATGAAGGTCGTCAGCGTTTCACTACATCTACCAACAAAAAAAGAAAAAATCTATCAATACCTTGAGGTGTTAAAGACCATATTGTACTTTCACTGAGCATGTGGCCTATGTTATCTGAGGAATTTCCGCTTCACTAATGGCGTGTGGTGTGTCCACAGTCCCAGACGAGCACATCACAATGTGAAACAAGTGTTAGTCGTCTTGCGTATTCATTGAGGCGGTTCTGTATTTCTATGAGCAGATGACCGACCACATTGTGTTTGCAGTTGTCTTGTACAGTCTGTGTAAGAGTATTGGAACGATGTTGTATTCTTAATGCAGTATGGAGACAGCTGGCATTAATCCCACATATTCAACAAGATTGCTTGCATCCATGAACTAACTGGCATTAAACGTATCCACAGTATTTTCAATATTCCGTACACTATATCTACATGAATTTGCTTGCATGTCTAATTCACGTAAGTGCTTCTAACGTGTATGTTAACTGACACACGCTTGCTCTAGGTTGACTCCATGGAAGCTAATGAGCGAAGACGATTTGTTTTGAGACAGTGTTTGTTGTTGTTGTGAGGTTGTTGTCTTCAACATAATTGTTGATGTTGTTACGTGAGACAGGACTATGTAAAGTGGTTTATGCGTATGTAAAGTATTTTGGACCTAATTACGTGTACTTTATAAGAGCTGCAGCATTTTTTTTGTTGATAATTGATGTTCGCCATGACGGATGAAGACAATCAGCAAGTGAGTGTAGGTTGACGTCATCAAATAATATTCATGTTAGTACTTTGAATATTACCAACGTTTCGTCGCCTTATTTCATGTAGAAAACTGTAGCTGGCTCTGAAGTATCAGTGTTGATTTTGTAGTTTTTTAGGCAAAATGATATTGGTAGTTTTATTTTTCTTTTATAATATCAAAAGTTGGTTTGTTTGACACACACCACACACACACACACACACCAAGGAAGTTGCCAGATCCTCGTTGAGTCTAAACTGTTTCAGTACTTGCCTTGAAAGTTACCAGACGCACGATAACTAAACTCCATACACATTTATAGACGCCGAAGAAAGTTACCAGACGCACGACAACCAACCTGTGTTACACAACTGCTAATAATTTATCAGTTTTCCTGGCAGGAGAGAAACAGGCGATTCCTTCGATGATGTATTTTCGGCAAAGATATTTCACTGTTGAACAGGAAGGTTTTGCTAGCAATATGGCGGGGTGGATGGTTGGAATCACTGAACAATGTCATTACGCCACCTGATGTGTGGTGGGTGACCAGAAAGGTATAATGGTGGTAAGGAAGGGTATTGTACCCAGGCAGGGAGGTTATTGTGGTAGTGAAGGAGGATGTAGGTGGGCAGGGTGCAGACATTATCTGTGAGGCAAAGCTGTTTTTCTTTTTTTATATTCAAAGGAAGTGAGATAAACACTCCTTGTCATCCACTTAGGCCAGCCTGGTCTTTAGTTAAGGGCATCGCTAACAGCTTCTGTCGCTCGTCGTTTCCTTCACTTTCCGTTCTGACGGTACTATAGCTGTCTCTTCCGTAGACTAAGCAACTCTGGTTCCCGTTTCTCGTGCAACTCCACTTTGGATGACTCTAACGTTCCTTCACCCCCTCTTACTAATCTTTTGCCCCTTCCCGTAATTTCTTTTCGAACTGTCCGAAAAGCGCTTTTCTCTCTCTCTCTCTCTCTCTCTCTCTCTCTCTCTCTCTCTCTCTGGACTCAGTAAGGCTAATGGTCCTAATGGCATCCATATCCGTGTACTGAGTGTGCCTCTGAACTCTCACCTGTGCATGTTCGTCTGTTCCGTTTCTAATTAAGAACCAGAACTTTCCCCACTTGTTGGAAGCTTGTGTTGATACCTCTCATCCCTAAGAAGGGTGACCGTTCTGACTCCTCTAACTATCGTCCGTCCTGTTGCCTCTACAACTACTATTCTCAATGTATTTGAATCCCTCCTCAACTCCCATATCCTCAGACATCTTGAATCACAGTCCTCTCTGATCAGCTTCCGTAAGGCGAGATCCTCTGGTGATATTCTTTCCTATCTTAGTATTGTCTGGTCATCATCCTTGAGAGATCTAGGGAAATCCTATATAAGTGGACCTCCCTGTTATAACGGTTAGAGTTCCTGACCCTGACGCATTCACAGGCCACCCAGGGTAGAGCTTCGAATTCTTGTTGTGGAAGTCCGTCTATTGTCAACCCAGCTGTTCATCCACCCTTAGGAGTTGTTCGATGGAATATATATATATATATATATATATATATATATATATATATATATATATATATATATATATTGATTGGACATATTGATTGAGAGGGTGAAGGCATGTACAGAGCATCAGATTGGGGAAAAGCAGTGTGGTTTCAGAAGTGGTAGAGGATGTGTGGATCAGGTGTCTGCTTTGAAGAATGTATATGAGAAATACTTATGGATCTGGAGAAGGCATATGATAAAAGTTGCTAGAAATGCTCTGTGGAAGGTATTAAGAATGTATGGTGTGCCAGGTAAGTTGTTAGAAGCAGTGAAAAGTTTTTATCGAGGATTTAAGGCATGTGTACGTGTAGGAAGAGAGGAAAGTGATTGGTTCTCTGTGAATGTTGGTTTGCGGCAGGGGTGCGTGATGTCTCCATGGTTGTTTAATTTGTTTATGGATGGGGTTGTTAGGGAGGTGAATGCAAGAGTTCTGGAAAGAGGGGCAAGTATGCAGTCTGTTGTGGATAAGAGAGCTTGGGAAGTGAGTCACTTGTTGTTCGCTGATGAGACAGCGCTGGTGGCTGATTCGAGTGAGAAACTGCAGAAGCTGGTGACTGAGTTTGGTTAAGTGTGTGAAAGAAGAAAGCTGAGAGTAAATGTGAATAAGAGCAAGGTTATTAGGTACAGTAGGGTTGAAGGACAAGTCAATTGGGAGGTAAGTTTGAATGGAGAAAAACTAGAGGAAGTGAAGTGTTTTAGATATCTGGGAGTGGATTTGGCAGCGGATAGAACCATGGAAGCAGAAGTGAATCATAGGGTGTGGGAGGGGGCGGAAGTCCTGGGAGTGTTGAAAAATGTGTGGAAGTCGAGAACGTTATCTTGGAAAGCAAAAATGGGTATGTTTGAAGGAATAGTGGTTCCAACAATGTTATATGGTTGCGAGGCGTGGGCTATAGATAAAGTTGTGCGCAGGAGGGTGGATGTGCTGGAAATGAGATGTTTAAGAACAATATGTGGTGTGAGGTGGTTTGATCGAGTAAGTAATGTAAGGGTAAGAGAGATGTGTGGTAATGAAAAGAGTGTGGTTGAAAGAGCAGAAGAGGGTGTTTTGAAATGGTTTGGTCACATGAAGAGAATGAGTGAGGAAAGATTGACCAAGAGGATATATGTGTCGGAGGTGGAGGGAACGAGGAGAAGTGGGAGACCGAATTGGAGGTGGAAAGATGGAGTGAAAAAGATTTTGAGTGATCGGGGCCTGAACATACAGGAGGGTGAAAGGCGTGCAAGGAATAGAGTGAATTGGAACGATGTGGTATACCGGGGTCGACGTGCTGTCAATGGATTGAAGCAGGGCATGTGAAGCGTCTGGGGTAAACCATGGAAAGCTTTGTGGGGCCTGGATGTGGAAAGGGAATTGTAGTTTGGGTGCATTATACATGACAGCTAGAGACTGAATGTGAGCGAATATGGCCTTTGTTGTCTTTTTCTAGCGCTACCTCGCGCACATGCTGGGGGAGGGGGTTGTCATTTCATGTGTGGCGGGTTGGCGACGGGAATGAATAAAGGCAGCAAGTATGGATTATGTACATGTGTATATATGTATATGTCTGTGTGTGTATATATATGTATACGTATGTATATATGCGTGTGTGGACGTGTATATGGGTGGGTTGGGCCATTCTTTCGTCTGTTTCCTTGCGCTACCTCGCTAACGCTGGAGACAGCGACAAAGTATAATAATATATATATATATATATATATATATATATATATATATATATATATATATATATATATATTAATGAGATGGCCTCAGTTGCCCCTGCCGTCCCATTTAAAATAAAGAAAATGTCCAAAGGTTTTCAGAGGGTGTGGCATCGGGGTCTTATCTCTAAGCTCCCCTTTTTTGGCTTCCCTCCCTCACTTTTGCTCCCTCATATCGAGCTTCCTTTATGGCCGATCTACGTCGTTGTTGATGGATCAGCCTCTTCCCGTTTGTCCATCGACAGCGGTGTCACTCAAGGTTCTGTCCTGTCCCCTACACTTTTTCCGTTTATGAACGATTTTCTTTCTTCCACAAAATACCAAAAGCGCTTATACGCTAAGGACTCAGCTGTGCATTCCTCCATACCCTTCAATTCTGCTCCTTTTTCACTCAATCTGCATCCGGTCTCGACACAACTTCATCAATAAACTCATACTTGGACAGTGTATCTGTGTGGTTGACGAAATTTGGTTGACTTTAATGCCTATAAGATCTAGTTTTTGCCCATCTCTCTCTAGAAAATTCCTCAACAATTTTCCTCTCACCTTTGACGGTCTGTACAAATATATCTCGACTCAATGAATATAGCTGGTACAGTTGTAACATCAACTCTGTCTTGGAAATCCCGCATTACGGAAACAGCTAAGTCTACCTCAAAGAAAGTGGGAGCCCAGTTTAGATGTCGAATTTTTTCTGAACAGTTGCTTCGTTTATCTGAAGGACTGACCCGTCCTTGTACGGAGTACTGTTTTCACATCTGAGGTGGTTCTAGCTCTGTATCCTTACTTGACGGAGTTGAGTCGAAGCTTGGTTTGACATAAATTCTTTCAGGCTGACTTTAAAACTTGACCCGCTTGCCTTACGCTGCAGTTTCCCTATTCTATAAGTATTACTTTGGTTTCTGCTCCCGAGAGATGGCTGCTTGTGTGCCTCCTAATACTAGCTAGACAACGCAACACCACGCAACACCCGGCAAGTACCTGCAACACATGATTACTGTATGACCTGTTGGTAAATAAAGGGTGGGCCGTTTTGATAACTGCTTCTTTCCCTACACCTCGAGGCTTTGGGACTTCCACCCTCTCATGTCTTTCCCAATAACTGGCACACTTAAAGACATCTTTTTTTTTTTACTTCTCTAAAGTTTGTAGATATTTTCCCTTGTCTCTTATGGAAAGAAGTGACAGCCTCGGAAGGGTTGGTAGCCAGGGAACGAGGACGTTGAGGGTGTGGTAGCCATGGAGCGCTTAAAAGATTTTGTCAAAAGGCGAGGCTAGTGCATAGCGCATACCGAAAGGAAATATAGTTGCGAAGATCGAGTCTTGCGAGTTACGTGTTGTCACGTTATATGTGAGATGAAGAGATTGTATGTCTTTGGACTGAAAGCTAGCAGCCCACGTCCACGTGGGTAAGGCAGAAAGAAAAGATATCAGCCTGGGCCAAGTACGGAAGTATCTACGATCAAACTTCAGGGCCTGCGGGTGCCACGGTTCGGCTTTGAAAGAATAACACACAAACACATTCACAAACATACTCACAAACATTTTGAATATATATATATATATATATATATATATATATATATATATATATATATATATATATATATATATATATATATATATTGGAAAGGATCACCATTTTGCGCGTGATCAAGATATTCCTATGAGTCCACGGGGAAAATGAAAAACGTTATGTTCCCAAGTGCACTTTCGTGTAATAATCACATCATCAGGGGAGACACAAGAGCGAAATCTAGGTCAGTTGATATACATCGAAGAGACGAAACTAGGACGCCATTTGGTAAACAATCGCATGTTTACCAAATGGCGTCCTAACTTCGTCTCTTCGATGTATATTTATATATGCGGGGGGAAGGGGTTGTTATTTCATGTGTAGCGGGGTGGTGATGGGATGAATAAGGGCAGACAGTATGAATTATGTACATGTGTATATATGTATATGTCTGTGTGTGCATATATATGTATACGGTGAGATGTATAGGTATGTATATTTGCGTGTTTAGACGTCTATGTATATACATGTGTATGTGGGTGGGTTGGGCCATTTTTTCGTCTGTTTCCTTGCGCTACCTCGCAAACGCGGGAGACAGCGGCAAAAAGAAAAAAAAAAAAAAAATATATATATATATATATATATATATATATATATATATATATATTATATATATATATATATATATATATATATATATATATTTTTTTTTTGTCGCTGTCTCCCGCGTTTGCGAGGTAGCGCAACGAAACAGACGAAAGAAATGGCCCAACCCACCCCCATACACATGTATATACATACGTCCACACACGCAAATATACATACCTACACAGCTATCCATGGTTTACCCCAGACGCTTCACATGCCCTGATTCAATCAACTGACAGCACGTCAACCCCGGTATACCACATCGATCCAATTCACTCTATTCCTTGCCCTCCTCTCACCCTCCTGCATGTTCAGGCCCCGATCACACAAAATCTTTTTCACTCCATCTTTCCACCTCCAATTTGGTTTCCCACTTCTCCTCGTTCCCTCCACCTCCGACACATATATCCTCTTGGTCAATCTTTCCTCACTCATTCTCTCACTGTGCCCAAACCATTTCAAAACACCCTCTTCTGCTCTCTCAACCACGCTCTTTTTATTTCCACACATCTCTCTTACCCATACGTTACTTACTCGATCAAACTATCTCACACCACACATTGTCCTCAAACATCTCATTTCCAGCACATCCATCCTCCTGCGCACAACTCTATCCATAACCCACGCCTCGCAACTATACAACATTGTTGGAACCACTATTCCTTCAAACATACCCATTTTTGCTTTCCAAGATAATGTTCTCAAATTCCACACATTCTTCAAGGCTCCCAGGATTTTCGCCCCCTCCCCCACCCTATGATCCACTTCCGCTTCCATGGTTCCATCCGCTGCCAAATCCACTCCCAGATATCTAAAACACTTTACTTCCTCCAGTTTTTCTCCATTCAAACTTACCTCCCAATTGACTTGACCCTCAACCCTACTGTACCTAATAACCTTGCTCTTATTCACATTTACACTTAACTTTCTTCTTTCACACACTTTACCAAACTCAGTCACCAGCTTCTGCAGTTTCTCACATGAATCAGCCACCAGCGCTGTATCATCAGCGAACAACAACTGACTCACTTACCAAGCTCTCTCATCCCCAACAGACTTCATACTTGCCCCTCTTTCCAAAACTCTTGCATTTACCTCCCTAACAACCCCATCCATAAACAAATTAAACAACCATGGAGACATCACACACCCCTGCCGCAAACCTACATTCACTGAGAACCAATCACTTTCCTCTCTTCCTACACGTACACATGCCTTACATCCTCGATAAAAACTTTTCACTGCTTCTAACAACTTTCCTCCCACACCATATATTCTTAATACCTTCCACAGAGCATCTCTATCAACTCTATCATATGCCTTCTCCAGATCCATAAATGCTACATACAAATCCATTTGCTTTTCTAAGTATTTCTCACATACATTCTTCAAAGCAAACAACTGATCCACACATCCTCTACCACTTCTGAAACCACACTGCTCTTCCCCAATCTGATGCTCTGTACATGCCTTCACCCTCTCAATCAATACCCTCCCATATAATTTACCAGGAATACTCAACAAACTTATACCTCTGTAATTTGAGCACTCACTCTTATCCCCTTTGCCTTTGTACAATGGCACTATGCACGCATTCCGCCAATCCTCAGGCACCTCTCCATGAGTCATACATACATTGAATAACCTTACCAACCAGTCAATGATACAGTCACCCCCTTTTTTAATGAATTCCACTGCAATACCATCCAAACCTGCTGCCTTGCCGGCTTTCATCTTCCGCAAAGCTTTTACTACCTCTTCTCTGTTTACCAAATCATTTTCCCTAACCCTCTCACTTTGCACACCACCTCGACCAAGACACCCTATATCTGCCACTCTATCATTAAACACATTCAACAGACCTTCAAAATACTCACTCCATCTCCTTCTCACATCACCACTACTTGTTATCACCTCCCCATTTGCGCCCTTCACTGAAGTTCCCATTTGTTCCCTTGTCTTACGCACTTTATTTACCTCCTTCCAGAACATATATATATATATATATATATATATATATATATATATATATATATATATATATATATATATATATATATATATGGATTTGTATGTAGCATTTATGGATCTGGAGAAGGCATATGATAGAGTTGATAGAGATGCTCTGTGGAAGGTATTAAGAATATATGGTGTGGGAGGCAAGTTGTTAGAAGCAGTGAAAAGTTTTTATCGAGGATGTAAGGCATGTGTACGCGTAGGAAGAGAGGAAAGTGATTGGTTCTCAGTGAATGTAGGTTTGCGGCAGGGGTGTGTGATGTCTCCATGGTTGTTTAATTTGTTTATGGATGGGGTTGTTAGGGAGGTGAATGCAAGAGTTTTGGAAAGAGGGGCAAGTATGAAGTCTGTTGGGGATGAGAGAGCTTGGGAAGTGAGTCAGTTGTTGTTCGCTGATGATACAGCGCTGGTGGCTGATTCATGTGAGAAACTGCAGAAGCTGGTGACTGAGTTTGGTAAAGTGTGTGAAAGAAGAAAGTTAAGAGTAAATGTGAATAAGAGCAAGGTTATTAGGTACAGTAGGGTTGAGGGTCAAGTCAATTGAGAGGTGAGTTTGAATGGAGAAAAACTGGAGGAAGTGAAGTGTTTTAGATATCTGGGAGTGGATCTGGCAGCGGATGGAACCATGGAAGCGGAAGTGGATCATAGGGTGGGGGAGGGGGCAAAAATTCTGGGAGCCTTGAAGAATGTGTGGAAGTCGAGAACATTATCTCGGAAAGCAAAAATGGGTATGTTTGAAGGAATAGTGGTTCCAACAATGTTGTATGGTTGCGAGGCGTGGGCTATGGATAGAGTTGTGCGCAGGAGGATGGATGTGCTGGAAATGAGATGTTTGAGGACAATGTGTGGTGTGAGGTGGTTTGATCGAGTAAGTATTGTAAGGGTAAGAGAGATGTGTGGAAATAAAAAGAGCGTGGTTGAGAGAGCAGAAGAGGGTGTTTTGAAATGGTTTGGGCACATGGAGAGAATGAGTGAGGAAAGATTGACCAAGAGGATATATGTGTCGGAGGTGGAGGGAACGAGGAGAAGAGGGAGACCAAATTGGAGGTGGAAAGATGGAGTGAAAAAGATTTTGTGTGATCGGGGCCTGAACATGCAGGAGGGTGAAAGGAGGGCAAGGAATAGAGTGAATTGGAGCGATGTGGTATACCGGGGTTGACGTGCTGTCAGTGGATTGAATCGGGGCATGTGAAGCGTCTGGGGTAAACCATGGAAAGCTGTGTAGGTATGTATATTTGCGTGTGTGGACGTATGTATATACATGTGTATGGGGGTGGGTTGGGCCATTTCTTTCGTCTGTTTCCTTGCGCTACCTCGCAAACGCGGGAGACAGCGACAAAGCAAAAAGAAAAAAAAAAAAATATATATATATATATATATATATATATATATATACATATATATATATTTTTTTTTATACTTTGTCGCTGTCTCCCGCGTTTGCGAGGTAGCGCAAGGAAACAGACGAAAGAAATGGCCCCACCCCCCCCCCCCATACACATGTACATATACATATATATGGTGAAATCACAGTTCTGTAAAAGTTCAGATAATTTTGTTTAACATGTGATTTTTCTATACATGCATCATTATCACTACGTGTGAAAGTGTGAGATAAGATATATAAATGTAAACATTAACCCTAACAAGAGCTGTAATAGCTCCACTGAAGGATGTCCAACAGCTCCATTTTTCGTGGAGTTCGTCTTGCTAGTTGTTTGATGATGGCATCTGTACATGAGGCTGTACAATAGTCCGTTTATGACATCTTCGGTTATTTTCGTCCACCAAAATGTCTTCAGACGACTCATTCCACTAGCAGACCTCTCAAACCCACATGATGGTACAGGCATAGTGCAGAGTTTGGACACACCAGGCTGTGGATGTTGGGAAAGATGGATCTGTTTGTGTGAGGGTATTTGCCGTAGTGTGTGGGACTTTTATCTCTGATTGCCTGTCCATATTATCTGCCTGCAGCGTAACTCTGGGCCAACCGTTGTTGGGAACAGCAGGTGTTGCCGATGAGTTGGTTGGCATATCAACTACCAGGGTGATCAAGGCTTTCAGCGTCGTTACATCCATGAGCCAAATAATCATCAGTACCTTGAGGTGTTCAGGATAAAGCTAACTCGACATGCACTCTCGCTGTGCGTGTTACCTATGGTATCGGTTGAAGTCAGCCACTTCGCAGATGACACTGTGTCCAGTACCTGCGTTGCTCCTCCTGTGTGCTCACTTGAAGCGACCCTGTAGTTCCGTGTGTAGGTCAGCAAATGGTACGATTGCGATTTGTCTTCCACCGTTTGTGCTGGAGTAATGGAACGGTCTTGCGTTCTTCCTGCAGTATGGGTTATGCTTGGCATTTTTCCCCATTTCTTCCGCTAGAATGTTTGCTTGCATGAAGCACTCGGTGTTAAAGGTAACCCCCATTGTTTCTGATATCCTGCACACTCTTTATTACAGCAAATTGTCTGTATCCCTTGATCACGTCAGCAGATAAACTGACAAATCCATGTTTTATCTCCAGACATGATGTGGTGTCAACATTGTGATAATGAACTGGGATTGTGTCAGTCTCAACAGGTAGGATCTCGCACCTTTCAGATGTCATGGTTCCAGCTAGGAGCGTCTGGCCTACAATTATCCTCTAAGGAAACTACCAATGAGAGCTGCAGCGGACTGAATACCTCAAATACGTCATGACATTCTACCCACCATGTCCAACACGTTTCTTTGATCTTTATCTGGCTCTGACCAGCCTTTGAACTTCAAGTGGACGTTTACCAAGTCTCTTAGCCCTTGAACCCAAGAGTGCGACCCTTGGTTATAATGGCCTGGTCTTTAACATGACCAGTATCTGCTCAAAGGTCACGCTAGGAACATACCCAAAGTTCGTACCATTGCTTGTATCTGTGATATATTTAGGAACCAGTTATACTCCCTAGTTATTATGCTTCATGTTTTGCATGTGCAAGTCTTCATTGAAAGTTATCAAGCCCCAGTTTCATTTCAGGCGAAAATGTGATCCTTGTTACACGATTTTTCATTAATTTATTGGCAAAGTGTTGGCGGCTCTTAAACTTTTGAATGTTTCGAAACTCATCGTTGGTTAGATTTAGCGAGACATAAATCTTAAGTTATGAATTATGCACGAAGAAAAACTTCCGTAATGACACAATATGACTTCAGCTTATTGTAGAAACCTGAAAATTTGCTCCGAAATAAGATATAAATGATAACCCTCAAAGCCAGCTTTCCGTCCAGCTTTCGTTTTCTTTGAGTGATTTCGCTTTCCAGAAATCATGGCTTATACCTCTTCATTTATTGATGTTCTGCTGTGATTGTTATATTTATTTTTCCTATAATAACTGCAGTGATTTTTATCGTGCTGTAAATGATTCGGCAATTGCAATGTGTTCGACACAGATGATTATTATGTAAGAATGCATCATGTGCTTTGTTGCTTATCCTTCACTTTGGATATTAAGAGTAAACTAATGTCCTTTTACACCAGAGATGTCGGTCTTTAACACCAGGGATAAGCAGACTGATGTCCTACGGCATTAGGAATGTTATGTTATAAGTATACTGATGGTCTTCAGCACCAGGGATAAGTAAACTAATGAGTCTTCAGGAAATTGGTTTTTGATGGAGATATGACAAGTGACATGCATGTAGTAATACGTAGTAAGATGACATAATAAAAAAAAAAAAAGATACTCAAGGCCTCGTGAGTTATATACTTGGAGCGCAGTATTCAAAAGTGACCTGCAACTTTAGGTCAGTGGTATACACATAATCAAATGACTACTAGTGACGAATGTTATTGAGCTTAGTATACAAAAGAATACCTTGGATGTGGTCACATAATGACTGTGTGCTGCGTAGAACCTCACTGAGTGACGTCGGCATTCGTTTTCTTACCATGTCTGTCAGGATACGAGTAAAAAGGTTTACAGTTGCAGCATTTTCTTTGTTCAGTTGTAAACCCAAAAGTTGAGCTGATCATTGAGCAAGCGGAAATTATCTAAGGTCCAGCGTGGACAGTGGGTTTCAGTAGTTGAATGCGAGGGGGCAACACTCGTAGACCCTGTAATAAACGCTTGGATTTGGATATGTTATCATCAGCAGACACGGCATCCTGCACTATAGACTAATGAGGGTTTTGTTGAGTCCATGTTTGTAAATATCCCTTTTCCACTTTTGCTTTAAGTGCTTTATTATTGGCCACATCGTTTGATGTCATATGTTGAAAGGTGAAGTTGATGAGATGGTGGTTGGCCTTTGGAAGCATTTCAGGGAAGTGTATACTTTCCATGGTAGCAAAGTTACCATGGTTGACAGATTATATCTTTCAAATAGGAAGTTCATGCAGTCTGTCAGAAATATGATGTCACTATGGCTGGTGTTTTCATCTGTGTAGTCAAGAGGAACAGTATTACTTTCTTTACAGGAATACAGTTAAGCAAGAGGTGGTAAACTTACGTGGTGTATTTCAAATTGGTTAAAAAGAAGCTCGAAGCTTTTTGGTTTCCTTTTGAATTCTGTTGAAATGGCCTCCCCGTATGAAACAGCTTGTTAAAGTTAACAAACCTCACTAACAATGTGTGTCGAAGGGAATGAGAGAGGGGGACCAGTGTGCGGGCGTACGGGTACAGTAATGAAGACTCCCCTAAATAGTCAATGAATCATTTGATGACAACAGGATTCCTGCACTGGACGAATGCCTCTGAGTGATCACTGAACAATGACCAGACCAGTCAGAGTTCAGTCTGGCTTAGGATGAGTCGGTGAAATAACGCATCTGGTAAATAGACACTAGGCCTTAATAACTGGAATTCTCCGTAAAGATGAATTTGTTGAAAATATGAATTCTTTTCAACAGAAAAAGAATCGTTTGAAAAATTTCGTTTCTCTGTTTCCCTGTTTTTCTTGTTAAGTTTATAAAAAAACGGGAACCTTCCAAGTAAAGGGATCCTCACAGGAAGCCCTCATCCCTCCCGAACACCACATCGTCTTCTCCGTAAGATATTTCTCTCCTGAAGAAACTACGACTCATGGCTTATGTAACGCACAATAGGAAAATAGACTTTAACAGTAGCATCTTTCCCTGTGCAGACCACTTTCTTGATCATGACATTTCATAATGTTGACTATGAGGATAGAGCTGGTAACATTAAGTCTTTACCACGCAGTTTCCCTCGCCTTTCAAACCCCGCTCTTTTGTCGAGAAATTGCGTACGTCAGTTAACATTATTCTTCTTGGTAGCATCTTCATACTTAAGGTTTGGTTGATGATTTGGTTTATCAATTATATAGAGTCATTAATGTCATCAACGTCAAGTTATGAACACCTGTTGAAATATCTTGAACACCTTCATCAGGTGTTAGATATGTCTAAATACATACACACTCAATTAGCCTATGGCCTTTGTTTTTGTCAGTTACATTATTAAGTAGAAAAATGTCCATTTTCAGTACCGTTTTTCCCCTCATAAACGACCTACTTTCATAACTCATTATTGAAAATGCGGCGAATTTAAGAAGTTTCCCTTTTTGCCTGGCAATAAGGGCCTTGCGAATATAGGATCACACTCGCAAATCGAATCATCCTGATATAATCAGATCAAATCATGTAGGTGATTATATAGTATGATCCACTGTAAAAACACTTTCGAACTGGTTCATTCTTCGCATAGCCTTACATCATCCACTATAACACATCCTCCTGAATCTCTACATATGATTAACCTTTATAAGACAGACACTCCACTGCTCTTTGATGAATTTATGGAATTTTGGATTAACCTCTGCCTTGTCCACAGTATTCATTCCAGAGCTTCTCTGTTCCTCCTTTCAAATCTTAACATATTCGTTTCTAGCTCCCTTATACCTAACTAGAAGACTCTGGCTTTCTCAGCCCTCGTCTGCTTACACTTACATAAGGGTGTGTGTGTGTGTGTGTGTGTGTGTATAGGGGGGGGGGGGGATCGTTTCTCTTTGGCATGAACCAGAAATGTGAAGTTTACGTCTAAGAGGAAGAACAATAGTGTCATGAGACAAATCTTGGTCCTGTGTTACCTTGATAGGTTAAACAGATTTAGCTTTTGTAAATCGTTTCTTTTTTTTTTTTCGAATCTCTTCTAAATACCTGTCCTTAGGAACGCTTAATTTGCCTACAAGATTTCATCTTAACTGACTCTCCCATAGAGGCGTGGGAAACGGACGCATATAGCATATACAAACTGGTATAAGATAAATTGTGTCTGGCTGAAGTGCCATCGCACAGCACATCGGAAAGTTTCTTTGCATTTTGACATGTTTTATTCAGCCACTCTTCCCTCTCCAATTACCCTTTGTGTTTCAGGCTAAAGGTACCAATTGTCTTACTCCGCTATAAATTTGACAGAACTTTTTATATAAGACAATGTCCTGGTTCTTGGCAACTAAACTGCTTGCTTCTATAACCCCAGTTTATGTTATAAAAGTTAGAGTTGTGCGTTGTTTTCACGATGAAATCTGCTTCGAGTCTGGTTTCATCCTTGCTCCTGTTACATTCTCATTTACGACACCATCAAACTGATGTATTACGTAATCACTTTTTCCAGTTGGTATATTGTATATGACAATGGTTCCTCACCTTTACAGTTGGTGTATCCCTTAGCCTCAGCGTAAGGGATTAACAACCTCTAATTAGAGTAAATGTTATAGATTTTATATTCATATTGATAACTTTTGCTACAACAATACTGCTCTGAATAGACCTTATGTGCCAAAACAGTGCTATGCTTAAACAAGAGAGCCTTTATGACAGTCTGTCTCCGCTCCTAGAAATGTATCTCACGTTCTCGTAGGTGAGGCGACCTCACCAGGGCTGTAAGGATTTCGATACTAATTTCTATGGAGAAAAGATCTAATGATGACAGTGTGTCGGTCCCAGTCATCATATTGTGTTCTGGAAGTCTTACGGAAAACGGCGGTAAGAGCTCGTGTCTTTATTACTCTGTTTACTTACAATGCAAAGTCCCCCAGTCTCTCTTTATTATAATCGAAAATTCTCAATATTAGTACTTCATCATATTTGAAAAGCGCGTGTTTTACTGCTTCCTGCAAAATTTTTATTGTTCCTTAATTGTTGTCGCTGCTTATTTTTTCAAGCTCGTTATATCATATTTATTTATACCACTGAGCACTTTTTTTCCTTCAGTTTCCGTCACCATTATCTATTTTTTAACGGGTCGTATTCTAGTGTGTGTGTGTCGTCCACTATACGTGCAGGATAATAAAAAATCTGTTTTATTCGAAGTTTATATTGTCTGACGTTAATTAGCAAATTCTCATTCCCGATCAGTTAAAAGTTTTTATCGGCAGTATAAGCCAAAGTTCTTCCACAAACAGAAAACTTGTCCTTCAGAAGTTTCTGGGGTTGCATTTGGTGAAAGGAGGTGAGGTCGTGTAGTGAGCAGATATCACTGATTCTCAACACACAGCATTTCCCTCGGGGGTTTGAACGAGTGGCAAACTGGTGGTCAGGATTGTTACGACTATGCGCTTATGCCTGACTTAATGAATATAAATTATAGAGTCTTATTCATTATATGTATATATCCAAGTAAGTTTGTAGTATTGTGCTATGATTAAAGGCTCGTTTGTAGTAGATAATAGGGATAGACTTGGTGCCAAGGAGAAATGTAAACACGAGAACTGACCCGACGATGGTTGGCGTTCCTGTTTGGCCCACTCCATGGCGGTAGTTGACGAGCGGCGAACTGTGTTGTCAGTCAGTCAGTGTTTGTATTCGGTAGTGTGCGGGTTACTCTTTCTTGACCAGTATAACTTAAACATTATTGGTGTCGCGTGATGCATCCTAGGGAAAAAGTGATGGTTGAGTGTATCGATATTCAGTTCCATAATCGGTTGACCTTATAAGTTCTTGAGCGTTGCATATGTTCGTGATAATTGTCCAGTGGTACAGCGCATGTTTGATGGTTCGTGTCCTTGTGTGCTCTTGGACCAATGCAGATGTTGATGTTCGGCAGGATCGATGAGGACAACCACCAGGTGGGTAAGTGTAGGTTGATCACATCAAATGATATTCATGTTAGTAATCCTTATGCTGCATTATTTCTGGTTTGTCTTTAATAGTAGAAGGAAAACTAACGCATCAAAATATGTAGAGTTGTTTTTAAATGTCGAGGAGAGGCGTTTTGTTTTTTCAGGTCAAAATGATCTTTGCTTTTTTGGGTTCTTGTTTCCTTCAGGTTGCAATTAGTTTAACCAAACCTACGTTAATTTGCATAGAAAAATATAAGATCTTTTTGAAACAGTCAGGGGAAACCATGCAAAGTTCTGTGGGGCCGTGATTTCGGTGCATTATACATGACAGCTAGAGTGTGGATGGGAGCAAATGATGCAGGTTCCTCGTCTGTTACTGGTGCATCCTCGCTAACTCGAGAAGCTGCGAACAAGTTTGAAAAAATAAGAATTAATTCTATTACTCCTCACTAGCATTATTCAACCTAGGACTCCTTTCATGAGAATCGCCCAGCTTTGCGGCTGCTTCTCTGCAGCATCAAGGAAAAGGTTCTTTTGGAGAGATGTCCTCGACGAGACTACTCTCTTCCATCCGCTGAGGAGGATATAGTCTTGACGGAGGTGGCATCTCGCTTCCTGTGAAATGAATATGGGCGGATTTGGGCAAAACACACACACACACACACACACACACACACAAACATATGCTGGTAGCCACAAGGAAAATGAAACACTGTGAAGATTCGAGCGCCTTCTTGATATTTCACATCTTCAGGAATACAGAGATAGTTAACAAATGTAGGTTTATATATATATATATATATATATATATATATATATATATATATATATATATATATATATATATATATATATATATATATGGGCAGTCTTTACAGTAAAGAAGGGTAAATGATTGGAGGAGGTAGAAGAGAAAGCTGGAGGAGGTCTAGAGAAAGGTACAGTGGTTGAAAAAGAGGGCAAATGAGGGTTAGGTTGAGCAAGTATCTGAAAACTTTAGGGAGAATAAGAGGATGGTTTAAAAGGTTAATAATATGCGAAAAACGAGAGAACAAATGGAAACGTAGGTGAAGGGGGCAAATGGAGTAAGTGTTAGTGATGGAGTGAGGCGGAGATGGAGTGAATAATTTGAGGGACAGTTGAATGTGTTTAATGATCGGGTTGCAGATTTAGGGTGTTTTGATGGGGGTGGTATAAGAATTGAGAGAGTCACAGTGGTTTGGCGAAGAAAGAAAAGGTGGTGAAAGCTTAACTAAAGATGAAATGTGGTAAAGCGGGTGAAGGCGATGGAGTTGCAGTTAAATTTCTGAAGAAAGGGGTCACTGTTTTGTTGATTGGTTAGTTAGGATTTTCAGTGTATGTATGGATCATGGTGAGGTGCCAGAGGATTGTAGAATGCATGTATAGTGCCATTGTATAAAGGCAAGGGGGGTAAAGGTGAGTGTCCCAGCTATAGAGGTATAAGTTTGGTAAATGTACCGAGTAAGTGATATGGGAGGGTATTGATTGAGGGGTTTAAGGAATGTCCAGAACGTCAGACTGGGAAAGGAGCAGTGTGGTTTCAGCAGTGGTAGAGGATGTATGGATCAGGTTTTTTCTTTAAAGTCTGTGTAAGAAATACTAAGATAAACTAGGATTTGAATGAGGGATTTATAGCTCTGGAGGAAGCGTATGATAGGGTTGATAGAGATGCCTTGCGGGAGGTCTTAAGAATATACGGTTTGTGAGGAAAGCTATTAAGAGGAGAGAAGTTTCTATCAAGGGAGTAAGGAATGTGTACGAGTAGGAAGAGAGGAGAGTGAACTGTTTTAAGAGAAGATTGGTTTGCGGAAGGAGTTTGTAATGCATTATGGTTGTTTAATTTGTATATGAGTGGAGAGAGGGGCGAGTATGCAGCCTGTAGGGGATGAGAGGACCTAGGAAGTGAGTCAGTTGTTTGCTGTTGATTTTCCGCTGGTGGCAGATTCAAGTGAGAAACTATGATTAGTGACTGAGTTTGGAAAAATGTGTGACAGTTGAGAGTAAGTTTGACTAAAAGCAGAGCTACTAGGTTTGGTAGGGTTGAGGGACATGTTAGTAGGGGTACGAGTCTGAATTTAGTAAATTTGGAGGACGTGAAGTGTTTCAGATAACTGGGAGTTTATATGTGACATAACTAGACTGATAATTTGGTCTTGCTGGGTTGCTAGGTTTGTGTGTCTTGATTAGACCATGCATATTTGGGAGTGAGGGAGGAATTACAGACAATTGTTTCAAGTCAACTTAAGAGCTAAGGAACTTATAACACTAAAAAACTAGTACTACCATATCACAACAACAGATTCCCTAACCACTAAAGGAATTTGATATCAACATTGCATATCAGAGCTGTGATACATCGAGGAACTTTCTTATAAAAGATTTGTTTGAAAATTCAAACGATGTCAAATGGTTGTGTTTATCAGATACCATGGAAGGACTGCAAGAAAATTTACATGGGACAAAGCGGAAAAGAACTGAATTGAAAGCAGCATCAGTATAGTATTCGTGTTTGGCAATACTCCAGTGTTCTATTCTTGAATATGCAAGACTTTGTCCACCTTATTGCTTGAAAAAACGCTCAGAAAATGGTATCTTGTTCATCATTTGGTGATAGAAAGATCATAGAATTTAGAATTGTTGAGCACAGTTTTAGTAGTAGTCTCAACCTCAGTTTAGGCATGTAAAAGGTGGATCGTTTCGTGATCAAAATAATTGTCAACATGTACGAGATTGTGAGCTGAACCATGACCTGAACTTTCCCTGTGGTCACATAGCTCGGGTCACACGACCTTTGATGACCCAACACCTGTCTGGGATGATCACATTTGTTACTCGACCTTCCTGTCTGACTCTCTCCTGACGAGGTCATACTCGTTGCAAGTCACACACACACACACACACACACACACACACATATATATATATATATATATATATATATATATATATATATATATATATGTATGTATGTAGCATTTATGGATCTGGAGAAGGCATATGATAGAGTTGATAGAGATGCTCTGTGGAAGGTATTAAGAATATATGGTGTGGGAGGCAAGTTGTTAGAAGCAGTGAAAAGTTTTTATCGAGGATGTAAGGCATGTGTACGTGTAGGAAGAGAGGAAAGTGATTGGTTCTCAGTGAATGTAGGTTTGCGGCAGGGGTGTGTGATGTCTCCATGGTTGTTTAATTTGTTTATGGATGGGGTTGTAAGGGAGGTAAATGCAAGAGTCCTGGAAAGAGGGGCAAGTATGAAGTCTGTTGGGGATGAGAGAGCTTGGGAAGTGAGTCAGTTGTTGTTCGCTGATGATACAGCGCTGGTGGCTGATTCATGTGAGAAACTGCAGAAGCTGGTGACTGAGTTTGGTAAAGTGTGTGGAAGAAGAAAGTTGAGAGTAAATGTGAATAAGAGCAAGGTTATTAGGTGCAGTAGGGGTGAGGGTCAAGTCAATTGGGAGGTGAGTTTGAGTGGAGAAAGGCTGGAGGAAGTGAAGTGTTTTAGATATCTGGGAGTGGATCTGTCAGCGGATGGAACCATGGAAGCGGAAGTGGATCATAGGGTGGGGGAGGGGGCGAAAATTGTGGGAGCCTTGAAAAATGTGTGGAAGTCGAGAACATTATCTCGGAAAGCGAAAATGGGTATGTTTGAGGGAATAGTGGTTCCAACAATGTTGTATGGTTGCGAGGCGTGGGCTATGGATAGAGATGTGCGCAGGAGGATGGATGTGCTGGAAATGAGATGTTTGAGGACAATGTGTGGTGTGAGGTGGTTTGATCGAGTAAGTAACGTAAGGGTAAGAGAGATGTGTGGAAATAAAAAGAGCGTGGTTGAGAGAGCAGAAGAGGGTGTTTTGAAATGGTTTGGGCACATGGAGAGAATGAGTGAGGAGAGATTGACCAAGAGGATATATGTGTCGGAGGTGGAGGGAACGAGGAGAAGAGGGAGACCAAATTGGAGGTGGAAAGATGGAGTGAAAAAGATTTTGTGTGATCGGGGCCTGAACATGCAGGAGGGTGAAAGGAGGGCAAGGAATAGAGTGAATTGGAGTCATGTGGTATACAGGGGTTGACGTGCTGTCAGTGGATTGAATCAAGGCATGTGAAGCGTCTGGGGTAAACCATGGAAAGCTGTGTAGGTATGTATATTTGCGTGTGTGGACGTGTGTATGTACATGTGTATGGGGGGGGGGGGTTGGGCCATTTCTTTCGTCTGTTTCCTTGCGCTACCTCGCAAACGCGGGAGACAGCGACAAAGTATAAAAAAAAAAAAAAAAAAAAAAATATATATATATATATATATATATATATATTATTTTATATATATATATATATATATATATATATATATATATATATATATATATATATATATATATATATATATTTCTGGGGATAGGGGAGAAAGACTACTTTCCACTTATTCCCTGCATGTCGTAGAAGGCGACTAAAAGGGAAGGGAGCGGGGGTCTGGAAATCCTCCCCCCCCCCCTCGTTTTTAATTTTCCAAAAGAAGGAACAGAAAAGGGGGCCGAATGACGATATTCACTCAAAGGCTCAGTCCTCTGTTCTTAACACTACCTCGCTAACGCGGGAAATGACGAAAAGTATATAAGAAGAAAAAAAGAATATATATATATATATATATATATATATATATATATATATATATATATATATATATATATATATATTTCTTTTTTTTATACTATTCGCCATTTCCCGCGCTGGCGAGGTAGCGTTAAGAGCAGAGGACTGAGCCTTTGACTAAATATCCTCACTTGGCCCCCTTCTCTGTTCCTTCTTTTGGAAATTCAAAAAACAAGAGGGGAGGATTTCCAGCCCCCCGCTCCCTCCCCTTTTAGATTGTATATATATATATATATATATATATATATATGTGTGTGTGTGTGTGTGTGTGTGATACACACCAAAAGTGTTTCAGCCCACTTGGCTGACATTTGTCATTTGTTAGCATAGAAAGTCTCCGGTTGATCGTATTTCATTTGTTGCCAGAGAAGGAAGATCTTGACAGTGCTGAGAACGTCAAGGCCACGCTCATAGTGACCTTTTTTTTTTTTTTAACGTTTGTACTGATGAGGGAGTTAGGTAAGTAGCTCATGACCAGAAGTGTAGAACTAGTGTGGTAGATATGTAGCTGGGAGTACTGAAATGATGAATGAGTCGGCAAGAGAAGATGACTGAACGTGAATTGAAGGAAGGCCGAAATTCTGCTGCTGCTCACACTCAGGATTACCGCACGTTATTGTAGTACACACAGTACATGGTCGAGTCGGTCGTCAGGTACGGTTTAGATAGGACACACAGCTAGGGCGACCAACCTGCTCAGTCTGAATGACTCTTTCATGTCGACTTTGTATTAAGATTTTTCCTCATGTGTCATCAACTACTCATCTCACGTTACAAATTATGATGTTAATGTTTGATCACCAGCGTTGAGAGCGAGGTCATGGTTCCACTGAAATGAGAACTTTAAATTTTGCCCTAATGATAGAAAATTACAAACGTGGTATTAGTTATAATGACCGTTATTTGTAAAGTGAAACTAAGGTTATTATCTGGATGATTATAGTCATGTTTCAGGAGCCGCCAGTTGAGTCGTACTGCTGGTAGGGTAATGAGAGGTTAGCATTATTCTGGCCAACTACGGCAGTCTGCTGCCCCAGAGGCTGTGGTATTAAGGGTCTACCTGAGGTGACAGACACCTGGTTATCATCTGATGGATTATTGAACATCACGTCCTGGCTGATGCCATGTTAGGTAGATCTGTACTCTCGACACAGTCTATACCTCACCAAGTTGTCACCAGTTAGAAGGTACTTTTATTTAGGTTTATTTATTTCATGTATATTTTCAGTACGTGCATAGACTGTAGGATCATGCAATCCTGGTTATTTGATACTTTTTTATTATGCTCATAAGTGTTTAGATATCTTTGTGTGGCATTTAAAAAATCGTCTTGTATGTCGCTTCTTTGGTCTTTCACCAAATTGAACAACTGAATCTCTTGTCACCTAAAGCTTCAATTCATTACCCTGGTCTTCAACGTCCGAGTTGCGTGGAAAGCTTTGTGGATTTTGGTGAAGATTGTTACATAGGCGCGATTCCTTCCCAGGGTATTTATCTCTGCAACGCCATGAGTCACATGGGACAGGGAGAGATCGACGTAAATATTACCCAGGATCATCTTACTTATTCTTTGTACACAATATTTTGTTTGTGTTTCACGTATGCAGAGCAACTGCAGAAAGAACCTGATTCGTTGTAGTATTTTGCTTTGCCACTAAACAACAGAAGGAAAATATTACCCATAATGTGAGTCAGTGCCTCCACGCACATTATGATTGTTGAATTAGTCACGAAGACAAGTCATGGTTCTTACATTTCTGCTTGTAATTCTTGGGTGAATAATTGGCTCAGGGTAGTTTACCCTCAGAATCTCTGAAGCTTCACGTCGATACTGGCCTAGACAAATGTAGATAAAGATTCCTGTTTCTTTAGTTAATGTTCCCACTATATATATCCATGCGAAACTCAAAGAAGTCATGTGTATTGGTTCACAAGTGCAGTAACTTTTCAGTGAAAGCAAGTTCTGAGGAACGTTAGAACTGCAGTGAAAATGATATCTGGCTCATGTTTAAGGAACTTTCTTTAAAATCAAGAGTCCAATTAGTACGAGGAAATTGCCCAAGAAACCGTCAGGGAATGAAGCATTTCGGTTTGTGATGTAGACCTAAAGTTAAATTTATTAAACTCACTGTTAAACCGCTTCTCAGAAAACCTTGGTGCAGTTAGTGATGAACTGGGAGAAACGGTTTCAACCAAAATCTTTCTGTAATGGAGAGAGGCTATCAAGGTGGGTGTTTGTTATATCTGTACAGTATGATAGATCACTACCATTGGTCTATGTGAAGCGGAGGATGCGGAGGCAGCTCGCAGAATGCACTGCAAAAATAATGTCCTCCCTCCTTCGCTAAAGCTAATGAATCGGACTTGCTTGGAGTACTAGTTGCAACGTGGGTTTTTTTTGGTTATTCGACAAGTACCCAGTATATGATAAAGCTTACCCAGTATGTGATAAAGCTCTGAATAGCCTTAGAAGCTCCAGCGCTTGGCTTGTAAGCCTAAATTTTATAATCCAATCCCATTATATGATTGTTTTTTATTTAGATCATTATTAAGAAAAACAGTAGTGCATTTTTTTTTTAACACGTTTTATTTTACTTGTCAAATCTACTTGTCCAAGTTCCAAGTCTTAACATTATTTACCAATCCATTCTACGAATAAGCACTCGCACCAAGCAGTGCGAAGTTGGTTTCCGGACGTGGTACACTAAAGCTGCCCACGTATTGTTAGTTAAGGTCACTGATTTTTTGTAAACTAAATTTTTTCCCCTCCGCCGCTCGCAAAGCAGTGTTGTTATTTTCTATTTCGTTGATGATAATTGCGGAAGAGCAATTAATTGCTGGCATTACCCTGATTATTCTAATTATCACAGAAACTTTATGAAAAAAATAACTCGTTTACGATAATTAGTTTTTGAATGCTGAATGTAAGTTGTGACGACGCATTGGAGTTTTCCTACAGACAAACTTTTTCCGAGGGAAATAAACGGTTGCGGGTGCTGTATTTTGAACTGAACATTTCGTACACTGCAAATAAGACAGGTTTCGACGTAGTCTTTTAGTTACTGGTGGCTCCCGCTGTACACATAAGACCTAATAAGGATTCAGAACAACTCGTTGAATATGATGGTCTTGTGTGGCGTACACAACGAGAGAAAAGCGGGCGTTAACATGTGATAGGCTTGCTGCCAGGAATCGTGTGTCACCCCACCCACTTGGGGTTTTGTCACGAGAGCATTGTTACGATTTATCTGTTATTTATTGTAACGATTTATCTATCGTGGACGGTAACGTAATTCTTGAGATCAACGCTTTGATTCAGTCCCATGACCTGTTTCATCAGATACATCGGGATGGGCAAACATTGAAGTAGTCAGCCCCTGGGGTAAGTGTGGGTAGACTCTGGGGTGGGTAACTACTGCTGTGGGGCATACGCTGGGATGAGTATCTTCTGGAGTGGACACACACTGAGATGGGTGTGCCGGTATGGGCAGATATGCAAACACTGGAGTTGGTAGTATTGGACGATTGTTTTTTGATTGCCTTTAGTAAAACTCATGATTTTGGATGTCTTCGTAAGTATGGACGGAAAGCTCATATAATTTGCTGGCATCGGACCTAGAGCAAAGCAAAGAAAACATATAGTGATATACACAGATTTAACACAAGAATTACATTTATCGTATGTTTGGCAGTATGATTTCATCACTCGGCCTCCAGTATTATGTATTCCTTGGCCGGTTATGTCCCAGCAGAAGCCCGCTTCTGAATGTTTGAAAAGAGAGTATAATAAATCCCACGTAACTTTAATGTCAGATCTACCTGAAGCATGTCTTAAAATCTTTTTATCGTTAAACCGTTAATATTATCATTATTATTTTCTTCGCTGTTACCATTAGCAGGTGAAAATGAGTCAGTTATGAAGAAAAGCCTTTGTGGAGAGAATCGTAGAAAGATTTGAGTGAAGACTGGCGTGAGAAGAGTAGATAAAACGCGAGGGACGGGCAAGGAATGGAAGGTATTTGGGGAAGTAGTGCTTACACGTGCGGTTCAAGTGTTGGGTGATGTGTTGAAGGTCGGGTGTTGGCACTTCAGAAATGGTAGGGAGTTGTGGGATGAGGAAGTTTAGTTGCTAGTGAAAGATAAAGACGTGTTATATGGGCAGTATCTGCAGGGAAGGAGTTCGAGGCATTGGGATGCGTACAAGAGAAAGCAGCAGGAGGTCAAGAGGAAGGTGTAGGGGCTGATAAAAAGGGCAAATGAGATATGCAGTGAAAGAGGATTTGCATACTTTATTGAGAGTTTAGAAAATTTGGAACAACGTGAATTTGAGAAAAACAGAAACAAAAATATATGGGTGCATCAGCGAGTGGAGTAGAAGGGAAAGTGGTAACAAGCAAAGAATAAGTGAAGAAAGAGATGGAGTATTTTGAAGGACTTTTGAATGTGTTGGAAGATAGGATGATGGATGTAGGGTGTTTAGGGTGAAGTTGTGGGCGGAGCGAAAGACTGGTTTTGTGAAAAGAAGGTGGTGAAAGCTGTGCTTAAGATAAGATGAGGAAAAATGGCTAGAGTGGATGGGTATGCAGCTGAATTTTCAAGAAATGGGGTATCAGTGTAATGGAAATGTTAGTCAGGACTCAGTGTATGTATGGCCTAAGGTGAAGTGCTTCAGGATTGGCTGAATACCCGTATAGTGCCATTTCATTAGGTAAAGAGTATTATAATGTGAATGTTCGCATTATGTAGGCATTAACGGCATAACTCTGTTGAGTGTACCTGATAAGTTGTAAGTGAGAATGGTGATTGCGAGGGTAATACTGTGCTCACATCATATTGAGCAGGAGCAGTGTGGTTTTAGGAGTATTAAAGATGATGTGTGGATCAGGCATTTGCGCCGTAGATGTATGAGAAATAACTGAAGAAGGAAGGATGCGTATCATGCGTTTATGGACCTGGGGAAAATATAGGGATGACAGGAGATGCTTATGGAAGGTGTTACGAATGTGTATCGTGGGAGGAAAACTCTGACATGCAGGGAGGAGGTTTAATCGGATCAGTAAGGCGTGTGTAAGGGGTGAGTAGTTGCGAGTGAATGGGGATGTTTGTAAGGGTGCGTGATGACACAATGGCTGTATGTGAATAAGTTGGTGAAGGAGGTTGATAGAGGAACACGGAGGAGAGGCAGGTCTGCAGGAAGTTGGGGCACGGCCTGACATCCCAAGTGAATCAGTCATTGTTCGCAGGTGATACGACCCTGTTGGCAGATTCGAGAGAGAAGTTGCAGAAGCTGGTATTCGAGCTTAGGAGAGAGTGTAGGAGGAGGAAGTTGGGTGATCGTGCGAGTAAAAATGAGGTAATGAGGTTCAACATGGGCGAGGCATATTGGTTAATGTGCGAGTCGGACTGGAGAGAGCCAGGAGGAAGTGGATGACTTTAGGTACCTGGGATTAGACACAGCAGTGGATGGAACTACAGGAACTGGGGTGAATCATGGGGCGTGAGAGGGAGAGGGGGAGGGGGTGACACATCCTGGATGATTTCAGGAGTGGATGCTAAGGAGAAGTTTGTGAAGGTGAAGATATGTATGTTAGATGGTATGATAGTATCCGGGCCTTGTTGCATGGATGCGAGACATGGGTCCTGATTGTACAAGAAAGGAACGGGCTGTACATGCGGACCTAGATCATCTGAAATGGTTTGGTCATGTGGAGGCAATGAGTCAAGAGAGTCTGACCATTAGATAACCATTTTAAAATTGGAGAAAGGAATTGGGAGAGGAGGACGAAGAGGGAAATGTAAGGAGGGGATTATCGATGCCTGAACAATCAGGTGTTCATGGAATATTAGCAAACTGGAGCGATGTGATATACATAGGTGACATACCGTCAGTGGCCTAAACCAGGGCTTATGAAGTGGTCAGAGCAAACTGCGGAACGGTCTCTGAGGGTTAAGCTGTGGTTGGAGGCACAGGTTTCGGTGCATTGTACAAGACACCTGGAGAGTAGATGTGAGCAAATACGGCGCGTTCTTCTGTTCGTAGCGCTACATAACTAATATGGGAAATGGCGAACATTTATAGAGAAAAACTTATTAATGTTATCAGTCGTATCAGTGTTTATTTGTTCCCATCGCCACCTCGCCGCATACGGAATAACAACCCCCTCCCCCCTCATGTGTGCGAGGTAGCGCTAGGAAAAGACAACAAAGGCCCCATTCGTTCACACTCAGTCTCTAGCTGTCATGTAATAATGCACCGAAACCACAGCTTCCTTTCCACATCCAGGCCCCACACAACTTTCCATGGTTTACCCAGACGCTTCACATGCCCTGGTTCAATCCATTGGCAGCACGTCGACCCCGGTATACCACATCGTTCCAATTCACTCTAATCCTTGCACGCCTTTCACCCTCCTCCATGTTCAGGCCCCGATCACTCAAAATCTTTTTCACTCCATCTTTCCACCTCCAATTTGGTCTCCCACTTCTCCTCGTTCCCTCCACCTCCGACACATATATCCTCTTGGTCAATCTTTCCTCACTCATTCTCTCCATGTGACCAAACCATTTCAAAACACCCTCTTCTGCTCTCTCAACCACACTCTTTTTATTTCCACACATCTCTCTTGCCCTTACATTACTTACTCGATCAAACCACCTTACACCACATATTGTCCTCAAACATCTCATTTCCAGCACATCCACCACCCTCCGCACAACTCCATCCATAGCCCACGCCTCGCAACCATACAGAATTGTTGGAACCACTATTCCTTCAAACATACCCATTTTTGCTTTCCGAGATAATGTTCTCGACTTCCACACATTCTTCAAGGCTCCCAGAATTTTTGCCCCCTCCCCCACCCTATGATTCACTTCCGCTTCCATGGTTCCATCCGCTGCCAGATCCACTCCCAGATATCTAAAACACTTTACTTCCTCCAGTTTTTCTCCATTCAAACTTACCTCCCAATTGACTTGACCCTCAACCCTACTGTACCTAATAACCTTGCTCTTATTCACATTTGCTCTTAACTTTCTTCTTTCACACACTTTACCAAACTCAGTCATCAGCTTCTGCAGTTTCTTACATGAATCAGCCACCAGCGCTGTATCATCAGCAAACAACAACTGACTCACTTCCCAAGCTATTATAGATTTATCTAATGCGTTATAAACCATTCGTCCCCAAGTAACATCAACATACGAACCAAACGTCAGTTGCCCACACCTTCGGTGAACTGTGCCTGCAGAGTGAGTTCATCAACTGTACACCAGACCCACTGTGGAGTTGGAGTTTGTCAAGCTTCCCTGAAGGTTGATGCAATCCTTCTTGCGTTTTACCTTTCTCATGACTTGAAACGTGTGTGTGTGTGTGTGTGTGTGTGTGTGTGTGTGATTATAATTTACGTGTTACGGGACGAGTCTTCTGCTCGTGTTGTCCCTGCTCTTAACTTTGTGTATATATGTGCCATATCTTGACATTGTGTGTGTGTGTGTGTGTGTGTGTGTGTGTGTGTGTGTGTGTGTGTGTGTGTGTGTTTTAGGACCAAAGTAATATACATATAGTGTGTTCACATGAGTCATACGTATATAGATATAAGGGAATGATATTTTTCATTTATATTTTTGTCCCTACTGTTTTATAGTAGTACAGTATAGACATGGCTTGAAGAAAAATTCTGTAAGACGTTCCCAGTAGCAGAGGGAACACATGTGCTAATGCAAAGCTGAAGGTCATTTTCCAGAATTGAAGCCAACGGTAGAACAGTGAAATAGATTTTCCTGTTCTCTAAGAAGACTGCTCGTAGGAAACTCAGCGATAACCAATAGGATAGATTAATACTTAACTTTGCATATAAAACCATAAAAATTTGCAAGTCGTTTGAAGAGTATATTATGATGAAAATATCCATTGAAACCATTATCGTTATGTTTGAATCAAGAGAGTCATTATCCAATCAGCTGGTCCATTAATTACTGATAATGGTGATTCAGCTCCAGATAGTGGTTGGAGCCATGACAGAGACCCTAGATTATCTTTTAATCCGCATGTATCACTGACGACACAGCCCATGTCCTAGATCCCCTCCCACTGCTGGAGAAGAACCTTCTTCAGCAGACTGATACACACACACACACACGTTCAGTTGTAGCCGTCGTTGAAGCCAGCTGGGACCAACGACATGACTCACGGTAGGTCGGAGGAGATCAGTGAGAGGTACAAGTCACGGCTCGTGTGGTTTATAGAAAGCCAGACAACGGCGGTGTTAGTGGGTCTTCTTCCCAAATATATAGATGTAAGGTTCAGAAACTGTATATAGAATGCTAAGTATCTTTGTGCAGTGTAGCATATCTGTGCAGCAGAAGGGGGTTGTGACTACATAGATCTGTGGAATAATTTGCGTGGAGGTAGGACCTTGTTTGTTAAAGTAGCCTCAATTTAAACCGGATTGGAAATACAAGACTGGGTAAGGTTTTAGACGAACGTATAAAACAAGTGCCAGCCAGGAGCTTGGTAATTACCGACCGAGGAAGTGAGCTGTTGGTTACGTGAGGAGTGTGAGCTTCTGCTGGACCTCACGTTGGCCCCCAGGGATCCAGGGCGTCTGACCACAAAGGCTGGCGACACATCCGCCGAGCTGGGCCGAGAGGCACCAGTGCTGGACGTATTAACCTGAGTCACTGTGAAGTGTCATGATGCGCTCAGCATGAAAAGATTGGGTATAATTATGACACAGTTATGGATATACTTTACACACACACACACACACACACACACACACACACACATACACACACAATCCCAGTTAGTAATGCTTTGTTAAAAGACATTCTTCATAAATATGATGGTGGTATTTTATTAAATGTTTGCGAAGACCTACGGGAACAGTTAGAAAATGAGACGTCCTTGCTTGCGATTCACTGTTCACTGAAAAAAATAGGCAAGTCCACTATTACTTTGCGGTTGTGTACTGACCCCACCAAGTGGGTGCAGATAACTTTGTATGATGAAATTATATCAGAAGTTTATAATATGAAAATTGATCGTAGGGTATTTTAACAGCGTCAACATAACCTGGGATGTTATGAGAAGTGGCCAAGAGAGAAACAGAGCAATTGATTTAATTGAAGTTATTATTCCTATCAAATCAAATGATCCAAGACCCTACGAGAGGCGATGATATTTTCAGAGTTCGTAATTAGCACAAGTGAGGTCGGTGAAAAGTTGGCAGATAATGATCACAGTGTTGTGCGATTATCTGTGAATTGCCAGTTCGATCTCAAAGAAAACATGATGATAACCAATTTTAGACTCGCTGACTGACTCACTGCGCCAGAACTCGGGTAATGACTGGAGGATCAGGCCTTGGTGCCATGAATAGATATGAAGGAACTTCAAGATGGCAATGAATCCATGATAACAGTTATCGTCCCCGGGAGGCGGAACAGGTGCTGTACATAGAAGGGGAGGAGCCAGACTGGATGAATAAAGAAGTTAATGATTTAATGAAACGTAAAAGACTGATAATGGGTCTTAACAACAATAGTAATAGTAGTAGTGGCAGTAGTAGTGGCAATAGTAGTGGCAGTAGTAGTGGTAACAGCAGAAGTTTTGATAGCAGCAGTAATGCTGATAACCAGCAGTAGTGGCGGTAGTAGTGGTAACAGCAGTAGTAGCAGTGGTAACAACAGCACAACAGCAATAGTGGTGGTAACAACAGCAGTAGTAGCGATAACGGCAGCAGCAGTAGTGGTAACAGCAGTAGTAGTAGTGGTAGCAGCAACAGTAGTAATGGTAACAGCAGCAGCAGTAGTGGTGGTAACAGCAGCAGTAGTGGTGGTAACAGGAGCAGTAGTGGTGGTAACAGGAGCAGTAGTAGCGATAACGGCAGCAGCAGTAGTGGTAACAGCAGTAGTAGTAGCGGTAACAGCAGCAGTAGTGGTGGTAACAGCAGCAGCAGTAGTGGTGGTAACAGCAGCAGTAGTAGCGGTAACAGGAGCAGTAGTGACGGTAACAGCAGCAGTAGTAGCGGTAACAGCAGCAGCAGTAGTGGTAACAGCAGTAGTAGTAGCGGTAACAGCAACAGTAGTAATGGTAACAGCAGCAGCAGTAGTGGTAACAGCAGTAGTAGTAGCGGTAACAGCAGCAGTAGTGTTGGTAACAGCAGCAGCAGTAGTGGTAACAGCAGTAGTAGTAGCGGTAACAGCAGCAGTAGTGGTGGTAACAGCAGCAGCAGTAGTGGTGGTAACAGCAGCAGTAGTAGCGGTAACAGGAGCAGTAGTGACGGTAACAGCAGCAGTAGTAGCGGTAACAGCAGCAGCAGTAGTGGTAACAGCAGTAGTAGTAGCGGTAACAGCAACAGTAGTAATGGTAACAGCAGCAGCAGTAGTGACGGTAACAGCAGCAGTAGTAGCGGTAACAGCAGCAGTAGTGTTGGTAACAGCAGCAGCAGTAGTGGTAACAGCAGCAGTAGTGTTGGTAACAGCAGCAGTAGTAGCGGTAACAGCAACAGTAGTAATGGTAACAGCAGCAGCAGTAGTGGTAACAGCAGCAGTAGTAGCGGTAACAGCAGCAGTAGTGTTGGTAACAGCAGCAGCAGTAGTGGTAACAGCAGTAGTAGTGGTGGTAACAGCAGCATCAGTAGCGTCCTAGCTACAGGTCCAGGAACACACACGATCCGGCGCGCGGCCCGGGGGGCGATGAGCCAAAATACCTGGTGGAGAGCAGGTCTTGCGGGCGGGTCAGATAATGGCACGTTAGAGCCAACACAAAGGCAGGCGTAATACCCGGCCACGAACATTTGGAGGAGAATTCCTTACCTTGTGGGCTGCCAGGGAATTTCCCTCAAAATTTCAGATTTTGCCTCATCTTTCTCGGGTAAACGTTAACCCTTTGATCACGAGGGTACGTTCCTTGAGGGAGACGGTACGACCTTTGAGGAAGACGGTACGATTTTTAAGGAAGACGGTGCGACCTTTGAGGAAGACGGTACGATCTTTGAGGAAGACGGTACTGCCATTGAATAAGACGGTACGGGCCTTGAGTAAAACGGTACGACCTTTGAGTAAGCCGGTCGGTCCTTGACTAAGACGGTGCGGCCCTTGAGTAAGACGGTACGACCCTTGAGTAAGACGGTGCGGCCCTTGAGTAAGACGGTACGACCCTTGAGTAAGACGGTACGACCCTTGAGTAAGAACGGTACGACCCCCTGAGTAAGACGGTACGACCCTTGAGTAAGACGGTACGACCCTTGAGTAAGACGGTACGACCCTTGAGTAAGACGGTATAACCCCTGAGTAAGACGGTACGACCCCTGAGTAAGACGGTGCGACCCCTGAGTAAGACGGTACGACCCTTTGGTATGATGATGGTTTCTTTAGATTGGCCTGAATGATGAACTGGAGGACAGGACATCGTATCATACTGCTGCACTTAAGTGACATACCTTTATGCTCAAGTCATACTTTTGTGTTCATAGGTCATACAGTCGTGCTCAAGGGTTATACTGTTATGCTCAAGGGTCATACTCTTGTGCTCAAGGGTCATACTTTTAGGCTCATGGGTCATACTGTTGTGGTTAAGGATCATGCTATTTTGCTCAAAGGTCCTACTGTCGAGCTCAGGGATCATACTGTCTTGTTCAAGTGGTATATTGTTGTGCTCAAGTGTCATATTGTTGTGCTTAAGGGTTGTACTGCCGTGCTTAAGGTTCATGCTATTGTGCTCAGGGGTCATACCGTCGTGCTCAGGGGTCATACCGTCGTGCTCAGGCGTCATACCGTCGTGCTCAGGGGTCGTACCGTCGTGCTCAGGGGTCATACCGTCGTGCTCAGGGGTCATACCGTCGTGCTCAGGCGTCATACCGTCGTGCTCAGGGGGTCAGCACCGTCGTGCTCAGGGGTCGTACCGTCGTGCTCAGGGGTCGTACCGTCGTGCTCAGGGGTCGTACCGTCGTGCTCAGGGGTCGTACCGTCGTGCTGAGCGTGCGTACCGTCGTGCTCAGGGATGATACGAAAAGGTCCTAGTTTTTGCCACTGTTCAGGAGACGGTGTCTTCCGCCGTCCCTGTTTTTATTAATGATCAGTTGAAGAGAAACGTCTGGGTGATGGAACAGCTGGCTGCTGGCGAGAAGGGTCATGAGGAGGCTGGCAGATGGTGAGTAATGGTAGTGAGAAAGCTGGTAGCTGGTGAGGAGGGTCATGAGGAGGGTCATGGGGAGGGTCATGGGGAGGCAGGCACGTAGTGGGGAGGGTCATGATGAGACTGGCATCTGGGAGGGAGGGTCATGATGAGACTGGCAGCTTGGAGGGAGGGTCATGAGGAGGGTGACAGTTGGGAGGGAGGGTCATGAGGAGGGTGGCAGCTTGGAGGGAGGGTCATGAGCAGAGTGGCAGCTGGGAGGGAGGGTCATGAGGAGGGTGGCAGCTGGGAGGGAGGGTCATGAGGAGGGTGGCAGTTGGGAGGGAGGGTCATGAGGAGGGTGGCAGTTGGGAGGGAGGGTCATGAGGAGGGTGGAAGCTGGGAGGGAGGGTCATGAGGAGGGTGGAAGCTGGTAGGGAGGTGGGACGTGGTCATTACGCTGGCGAGTTTTATGCCGAGGGTAATTAAGTTCTCGCTATGTTAATGAAATCATCATTAAAGCTCAAGAGATGGAACACATGGCCCTAATGGTTCCCTTTGCTGATTTATTTATAAAGATTATACTAATATACGTCATAAGCATTATATATATATATATATATATATATATATATATATATATATATATATATATATATATATATATATATATATTTTTTTTTTTTTTTCTTTTAAACTATTCGCCATTTCCCGCGTTAGCGAGGTAGCGTTAAGAACAGAGGACTGGGCCTTTGTGGAATATCCTCACCTGGCCCCCCTCTGTTCCTTCTTTTGGAAAATTAAAAAAAAAACGAGAGGGAGGATTTCCAGCCTCCCGCTCCCTCCCCTTTTAGTCGCCTTCTACGACACGCAGGGAATACGTGGGAAGTATTCTTAATCCCCTATCCCCAGGGATATATATATATATATATATATATATATATATATATATATATATATATATATATATATATATATATATATATATGGTAAGAAAAGTAACTAACCATACTTCGTGCGGAACTGTATGACACCACAAACGAAGAATTTAGAAAAAAAAGACCATTGGTATAATGTCAACTACTAGCAACATTTCCTTCCATTTGTCATAAGTGTTATATTATTTTCATATTTGGATGATGATAACTGTAAAGTGGAGCTACTACGTACGTAATTATTCCGGACTTTGTCTTACAGTTACGCTTACCAGCACTACCCAGACAACACTAGTCGTACTGATCATTTCGATAGATAATGGGCCCAACCAGGAAGATAATTTTCTTTCCTGTGTGTACACCTGTATAACATCCTTTATATTTTTTATGCTTATAAGTTTACGTAATAGTTTCACTTGTATGTGTTTATATTTGTTTTTATCATTGAAGTTACGTTTTTTTTTTTCGTTTTTTAGATTACTGATTCTTTTCACCTGTGACATAGGAGGAGAACCCGCCTGTGACTGATTCTGAAGTTGACAAAACGTGATCTAAGGTGATGCGAGTTGACTCCCACTGACTCTCCTACCCCTACTGACTCCCTTACCCCTAATGATGCTGTTATAACGACTCTTAGGAGACTGGTTCCTGAAAGAGCTTTTGTGGTAGAGTCGCCTTTCTGTGCGGAGATGGCAGCTTACTGTGAGGGAGGTGGTCATGCCTTCGTGTACGGAGGAGCACCAGTAGGGATGATATGTGGCAGCAGTGTTCCTCTGGTGTACGAAAGGACAACTTTAAGGGGAGGAAGTATGTTGGGGAGACGTTTTTACCAACGAAACGCTTCAGTAAAGACCAGTTTGTCAGGCGGTGGTCGTCAGCTCATGCAGGGGCTGTACTGTGGACGTCAGATGGTTACGTCACTTGTACGGGAGTACATTTTAGTGCTGGATGGATGAGGAATGGGAATGAATCATGAGGTTAGCAGGACAAAAACAGACAAACAAACAGTATAGGAAAAACTAGTTACTGACGCCGTCAGGGAATATCGTACGTGAGAACCACGCAAGTGGTTTACCTGGGAATACAAAAACAATATTGTGGTTTACCATTGTGGTTTACACAGGGTGTATGGATATTTGGCCTTTGCAGTAGTTGTCACTGAGGTCTGAATATTATGAGTTGTCTGAGGGTCACGTTATCAGGGAACCAGATGGTAGATGGTGGTTTATCCGGAGAACCTAAAACTATAGGAAGGACCTAGCGACACCAGGAGGCAAGGCTGGCGTACACTGGCTCAGCGGGTGATCACAGTTGATGGATCGTCATCCGGGGTCTTCCTTGCTCCAGCTAGATGTAGTGCGCGGGTGTATCATGCTTAGGCTGGGTCACGTCTGCTCGTGCGTTTGTACATGTCCCACTGAGAGAGAGAGAGAGAGAGAGAGAGAGAGAGAGAGAGAGAGAGAGAGAGAGAGAGAGAGAGAGAGAGAGAGAGAGAGAGAGAATCATCCTCTGTCACATCGTGTCGTGTGGAATTTATTTTCGAATGTGGATAAATGTGATTCAATCCTACATATCTTTAATCATAGGTCAGGACGGGACGAATTTTTTTATACATGATTCCGTTGTTGAATATTCGATCGTAAATAACACAGCCACCTGGCTGCTGCCATGCTCTCCATCGTCCATTAAGGTCGTTCCCATCTAACACAGTGTAGATCGAGTGCCTCTCCCCAGCCGCCTCTTTCGCCTGTCCTCGGTCTGTGTACAGAGTGCGAAAGCCATCAAAGGCTCCCTGGGTTTATTATGCATGATCATTTACTTCGCTTATAGAGTCTGATTCATCAAGTTAGAATCTGATTCTCCTTCAGAATTTTAGCGCCTTTTTACCTCTTATTTACTCGGGTAGGATGGTGATCCAGCAGTGGATCGGCTGTCCTAGTTCACCATGGAAGTGCCACCTTGAGGACATCATAGAGAAGGAATCCTTCTGGAACCTTCTGGTTTTATGTTGATAGGTGACAGTGACGTCACACCCTGGTGGTCCTGGAACCCTCTGGTTTCCTGGTAATGGTTGACAGTGACGTCACACCCTGGTGATGTGCGGTACACTCGCACACACGACACAGTCTCCTCAGCACCTGTGCTTCCAGTTCCTCTGTTCTTCAGTGCTGCGTCTTGTCTCGCACTCATTCACCACATCATGTGGACTCCACTCTCCCATGAGCGCTGGAGAACCCCCCCGGTCCAAAACAAGGCCCCCAGTCTCTCCTTCCTGCATTACCGCGAAGTGATCCGCGGGGCGTCATTAGTATTCACAAGCCTCTTTTAGTTGATGTAACGCTTGGCTGTGTTCGCCTCGCAGACCTCCTGATCACAACAACAGCTTTGGCTTCTGATTTCACAGTCATTGCTTACAGAGGAAACGCTGACCTGTGTAACAGTTCAAGGTTTGAAAACAACCACCAGTTGTTATCTTGCAGATTACACAGCATTTTACCCTCTGTCGTCATCATCAGCAAAACTGGTTTCTGTTGTTCTCACCTAGAGCAGTGATCTCACAGTGGGGAGGTGCACACCATCTCACAGTGGGGAGGTGCACAGCATCTCACAGTGGGGAGGTGCACACCATCTCACAGTCGGGAGGTGCACACCATCTCACAGTGGGGAGGTGCATACCATCTCACAGTGGGGAGGTACACACCATCTCACAGTGTGGAGGTGCACGCCATCTCACAGTGGGGAGGTGCACACCATCTCACAGTGGGGAGGTGATCTCACAGTGGGGAGGTGCACACCATCTCACAGTGGGGAGGTGCACACCATCTCACAGTGGGGAGGTGCACACCATCTCACAGTGGGGAGGTGCACACCATCTCACAGTGGGGAGGTGCACACCATCTCACAGTGGGGAGGTGCACACCATCTCACAGTGGGGAGGTGCACACCATCTCAAAGTGGGGAGGTGCACACCATCTCACAGTAGGGAGGTGCACACCCTCTCACAATGGGGAGGTGCACACCATCTCGCAGTGGGGAGGTGCACACCATCTCACAGTGGGGAGGTGCGCACCATCTCACAGTGGGGAGGTGCACACCATCTCACAGTGGGGAAGTGCACACCATCTCACAGTGGGGAGGTGCACACCAGCTCACAGTGGGGAGGTGCACACCAGCTCACAGTGGGGAGGTACACACCATCTCACAGTGGGGAGGTGCACATCATCTCACAGTGGGGAGGTACACACCATCTCACAGTGGGGAGGTGCACACCATCTCACAGTGGGGAGGTGCACACCATCTCACAGTGGGGAGGTGCACACCATCTCACAGTGGGGAGGTGCACACCATCTCACAGTGGGGAGGTGCACACCATCTCACAGTGGGGAGGTGCACACCATCTCACAGTGGGGAGGTGCACATCATCTCACAGTGGGGAGGTGCACACCATCTCACAGTGGGGAGGTGCACACCATCTCACAGTGGGGAGGTGCACACCATCTCACAGTGGGGAGGTGCACACCATCTCACAGTGGGGAGGTGCACATCATCTCACAGTGGGGAGGTGCACACCATCTCACAGTGGGGAGGTGCACACCAGCTCTCCTCAGCCCGTGTTTATGTCTTGTCATCATCAAGGTCGTCGTCATGTCCAGCCACCCTCCCCGTCATGTCTGTCCTCTCGTATCTTTTCCTCATTACGTCGCTGCTCTCATGGTGGTTGCTCTTCTGCAATTAAACCAGTTGTGTTTGATATCTTTTTCTGTTGTTAGGACGGACGGTGAACCCGTTCCATTACCAGTGGTCACCAGCTGAGTGTTCAGACCCCACACTGAACATTAGTCTCCTCTGATCTTTTATTTTCCTCATCTCTTGCGTACGGATCTCTCTCTTTCATTGCATATTACCCGTCGGTTTTTGTAAGGTTACGCAGACATTTATCGTCGTATATCCATAAATTGTTGACGAGACGGTACCAATACGTATGTAGGGCATGGTGTAAGCGCATGACCGATTAACTCGCTGCAGTCATAAACATGTATTTATACTGAGCAGTAAAAGACATATTATTGTTATGGTTCTTGGTGGTGTTGCTTGTATAAGGGCGAGGCAAGCACCTCGCACAGTAATAACGTTAGCAGCTGCTGCCTCACTCCGGCGGCAACCGCTTGCTCACTTCGGGAAGACCAAGACACAATACCAGATGTTCCTCATGTGCTCTGCTTCACTGTAAGTTGTGACCCGCCTTACCTTCAACCTTTGACTTTCTTATCTCGATAACGCAGCACAGCTGGAGGAAACCGAGGCAGTTATTGTACTGATATAATTCATGATCACTATTAACGTCCCCGACAAGAAGACTGACGGACGGACAAGACTGTGAGCGGCTAAGGTGGCCTGGAAACTGACATCTGTGGAAGGAGGAACTTTGTCATATTGGTGGACTGGAACACCTGTTGTTCTAGTCAAGTCACGTCTTGTGTCAGTTGTGAGATCTTGATGCTCATGTTCACTCATGTCTTGTGTCAGGTTTGAAAACTTGGTCATGTTCAGTCATGTCTTCCATGTCAGGTATGAGAACCTAATCAAGTTCGGTCATGTCTTGTGTTTAGGTATGAGAACCTGATCAAGTTCACTCGTGTATTGTGTCGGGTGTAGAGTTTTGTTCGTTGTCATGTCTTGTGGCAGATTTTCATATATTTTTCCAAGATCAGTCATTCTTATATTTACAAGTGACTACTTGTTCCTTGAGTTGATTTATGCCATGTGTCAGGTGTATGTACTGGTTACTGAGTTCAGTCGTGTCGTGCGCCAGGTGTAAGTGTTTCTGAAGGAGCTGATGGGTACGTTTAGGGCCAGGTGTGAGTACTTGTTCCTCGTGTTCAGTCATTTCATACTGAGGTGAGGTTTGATGTTCCTCGTGTTGAGTCATTTCATACTGATTTGAGGTTTGATGTTCCTCAAAGTCAGTCACGGTCATGTCAAATGTGAAGTCAGGACTTGTTCTCCAAGTTCACCTGTCATCATGAGTCAGTTATAAATGTTTGCTCAGGACGTGATCCTGGGGTTCAGTCATTTTGCCCCATGTGAAGATTTGTACACCCCCTAGGTTCAGTCATCAGATTGCCCACTGTGGGGAGGTGTCCACGAATTCATCATTTATGAAAGTCATTTTTCTGTGCGGAATATAGTGTTATGGTCTTTATTCAGTAGAAATTGTCCTTCTAGATGAAGGGGGAGTAGTGGTAGGGTAATTTCCACCTACCACTCTGGTCAGATCGCGTCCCCTCCCCACCCCAGCAGACGGCGACGAGTGGGGGGACGGTGGTGATGGGAGCTCGTCACACCTCGGTCGAGGTACAGCCGGTCGCTAAATCGTACCATGAATTTCGTACAGAAATCATACAAAGAAATGAAATGACATTTACGTGAATGTAAGATCGGTCGAAACAAAATAGCTTCTTTGCATTGCTTAATGAACACTGAACACGTTGATAATATTGGATTAACAGAAACTTTTCTAAACACAATAAGCAACAATCTGATTAGCGAGTATAATTTGCCAGTTATGAATAACATGTAAAGGGAGGGAGACGGTCGAGGAGGCGGAACTACATTGTGTGTAAAACTGTACCTAAACTCCGTTGAACATTTGTGTGTTCGAACTAGCACACAGTTTTCTGAGCTTTACACAAACGCCGTATACTAACGCCCAAGTCATCCTGCAGACATTGACACCTGTCATGAAAGAGAGTTTACAACGAGGAATAGATGATAGAGACGTAATCATCCTGGGTGATTTTAATCTGCAAGAAATAATCTAGCGAACTATTTCAGGTGTAGGAAGTGAATCTGCTCGACCCATGAACTATGTTGAGGACAGTTTTCTCTACCCAACCGTCACAGAACCGACGAGGAAAACTAATGTACCTGATTTAGTTCTTGCATCACAGGAGTTCTTAGCAACGAATACGTGTGTTGGCGAACATCTCTGTACATATGATCATAATACGTGAATTTTGTAACCGATTCCTCAAACAATGTTATTATTATCCTAACTTTAAAAGGCCGGATTTTGATGGGTCGCAGGGCGCATTAAAGAGTCTCACCCTTGTTAGCTAATGCCCAGAGGAATTTTGGACATGCTGTAAGCGTGTGTTTACACCAAGACACAAACGATAAGATCAGCAACGATAAAATCAGCAACAGGCCTGAATGGTATAACCCAGATATCACTAAAGCTATACCGTGCAGAAATTAACCGTACCAACTTGAAAAATCAGGCAGTGACCCAATCTTGTAAAAAGGCTTGTTATGCAAACCAAGAGGGGCTATGAAGTGAGTGTTGCAAGAGATGACAATAAAAATCCTAAAAGATTTTATATGTGCATAGATATGAGAAACATAAAGAGTGGGATAGGACCCATAGTAAACGAAGTCGGGGAACCTATTGTGGATGGTAAAAGCACAGCAACACCCCTGAACAAGTTTTTCAATACCTGGTTTAAAAATAGATATACATAAGTATACGTATGTAAGTAGGAGAGATGGCCAGAGAGCGTTATTGGATTACGTGTTCATTGGTGAAGATTTGTAGAGGTTTTCAGAAAAGAAAAGAGAATGTTGGGGTGGAAAGAGTGGTAAGAGTAAGTGAGCTTGGGAAGAAGACTTGTGTGAGGAAGTACCAGGAGAGACTGAGTACAGAATGGAAAAAGGTGAAACAAAGGACGTAAGGGGAGTGGGGAAGGAATGGGATGTATTTGGGGAAGCAGTGATGGCCTGCGCAAAAGATGCTTGTGGCATGAGAAGCGTGGGAGGTGGGCAGATTAGAAAGGGTAGTGAGTGGTGGGATGAAGAAGCAAGAGCATTAGTGAAAGAAAAGAGAGAGGCATTTGGACGATTTTTGCAGTGAAATGATGCGAATGAGTGGGAGATGTATAAAAGAAAGAGGCAGGAGGTCAAGAGAAAGGTGCAAGAGGTGAAAAAGAGGGCAAATGAGAGTTGGGGTGAGAGAGTATCATTAAATTTTAGGGAGAATAAAAAGATGTTTTGGAAGGAGGTAAATAAAGTGCGTAAGACAAAGGAACAAATGGGAACTTCAGTGAAGGGGGCTAATGGGGAGGTGATAACAAGTAGTGGTGATGTGAGAAGGAGATGGAGTGAGTATTTTGAAGGTTTGTTGAATGTGTTTGATGATAGAGTGGCAGATATAGGGTGTTTTGGTCGGGGTGGTGTGCAAAGTGAGAGGGTTAAGGAAAATGATTTGCTAAATAGAGAAGAGGTCGTAAAAGCTTTACGGAAGATGAAAGCCGGCAAGGCAGTAGGTTTGGATGGTATTGCAGTGGAATTGATTAAAAAAGGGGGTGACTGTATTGTTGACTGGTCAGTAAGGTTACTTAATGTATGTATGACTCATGGTGAGGTGCCTGAGGATTGGCGGAATGCCTGGATAGTGCCATTGTACAAAGGCAAAGGGGATAAGAGTGAGTGCTCAAATTACAGAGGTATAAGATTGTTGAGTATTACTGGAAAATTATATGGGAGGGTATTGATTGAGAAGGTGAAGGCATGTACAGAGCATCAGATTGGGGAAGAGCACTGTGGTTTCAGAAGTGGTAGAGGATGTGTGGATCAGGTGTTTGCTTTGAAGAATGTATGTTAGAAATACTTAGAAAAGCAAATGGATTTGTATGTAGCATTTATGGATCTGGAGAAGGCATATGATAGAGTTGATAGAGATGCTCTGTGGAAGGTATTAAGAATATATGGTTTGGGAGACAAGTTGTTAGAAGCAGTGAAAAATTTCTATCGAGGATGTAAGGCATGTGTACGTGTAGGAAGAGAGAAAAGTGATTGGTTCTCAGTGAATGTTGGTTTGCGGCAAGGGTGTGTGATGTCTCCATGGTTGTTTAATTTGTTTATGGATGGGGTTGTTAGGGAGGTGAATGCAAGAGTTTTGGAAAGAGGGGCAAGTATGCAGTCTGTTGTGGATGAGAGAGCTTGGGAAGTGAGTCAGTTGTTGTTCGCTGATGATACAGCACTGGTGGCTGATTCGTGTGAGAAACTGCAGAAGCTGGTGACTGAGTTTGGTAAAGTGTGTGAAAGAAGAAAGCTGAAAGTAAATGCGAATGAGAGTAAGGTTATTAGGTACAGTAGGGTTGAGGGACAAGTCAGTTTGGAGGTAAGTTCGAATGGAGAAAAACTGGAGGAAGTAAAGTGTTTTAGATATCTGGGAGTGGATTTGGCAGCGGATGGAACCATGGAAGCGGAAGTGAATCATAGGGTGGGGGAGGGGGCGAAAGTTCTGGGAGCGTTGAAGAATGTGAGGAAGTCGAGAACATTATCTTGGAGAGCAAAAATGGGTATGTTTGAAGGAACAGTGGTTCCAGCAATGTTATATGGTTGCGAGGCGTGGGCTATAGATAGAGTTGTGCGGAGGAGGGTGGATGTGCTGGAAATGAGATGTTTTAGGACAATATGTGGTGTGAGGTGGTTTGATTGAGTAAGTAATAATATGGTAAGAGAGATATCTGATAATGAAAAGATTGTGGTTGAGAGAGCAAAAGAGGGTGTTTTGAAATGGTTTGGTCACATAGAGAGAATGAGTGAGGAAAGATTGACGAAGAGGATTTATGTGTCGGAGGTGGGGGGAACGAGGAGAAGTGGGAGACCAAATTGGATGGAGGTGGAAAGATGGAGTGAAAAAGATTTTGAGTGATCGGGGCCTGAACATGCAGGAGGGTGAAAGGCGTGCAAGGAATAGAGTGAATTGGAACGATGTGGTATACCGGGGTCGACGTGCTGTCAATGGATTGAACCAGGGCATGTGAAGCGTCAGGGGTAAACCATGGAAAGTTCTGTGGGGCCTGGATGTGGAAAGGGAGCTGTGGTTTCGGTGCATTATTACATGACAGCTAGAGACTGAGTGTGAACAAATGTGGCCTTTGTTGTCTTTTCCTAGCGCTACCTCGCGCACATGAGGGGGGAGGGGGTTGTTATTTCATGTGTGGCGGGGTGACAATGGGAGTGAAAGTATGAATTATGTACATGTGTATATATGTATATGTCTGTGTGTGTATATACATGTACACGTTGAGATGTATAGGTATGTATATTTGCGTGTGTGGACGTGTATGTATATACATATGTATGTGGGGGGGTTGGGCCATTCCTTCGTCTGTTTCCTTGAGCTACCTTGCTAACGCGGGGGACAGCGACAAAGCAAAATAGATAATAAATGAATATATATATATATATATATATATATATATATATATATATATATATATATATATATATATATATATGTGTGTGTATATATATATATATATTGTTTTACGGTAGAAAGTAGCGAAATGAATTTTGATAACCAGCACACGCGTGATACAAGGTTTTACCGTCGCAGTTAGAGATGTCCTAACACAAATATGTTGAAGACAGGTCAGAATCGTTTGTACCTACGTGTTGATATCTATTACTACGAATGAACTCAGACGAATCAGTCCATATGTAGCTCGTTAGATCGAGATTATCGAAGCCTTTAATGATTTTGAATACCTGTATTAGATCACCTCTCACCCTTCTCTTTTCTAAGCTAAGTAGATTTGATAGTATTAGTCGGTTCTTATTGGATATGTATCTCAGACCGGGAATCGTTCAGGTAGCTTGCCTCAGTATTCTCTTCTTTCTATCTATGTCTTTCTCAAGTAGGATGACCAAAACTGAACACAGTATTCAGGACGCACCAGCGAGTTGTGCAGAGTGAGGATGATTTCCCGAATCTTGAATATCAAAGTCCTTCCAATGAATCTTAAGAATTTTGTCCTCCCCTTTTACTGTTCCTTTGCAATGCTTTCTTGGCTTTGGGTCACCATAGATTACTGTGCCCAAGTCGTTTTCCTCATTAATCTTTTGTAGCTTCACAGAATTCATATTACAGCTTGCCCTTTTATTTTTACTACCGATATGAAAAACTTTGCACTCATCAGTATTAACATTCATTTGTCACCTGTTAGCCAGCCCAGGCCATCAGTTTCTCGAAGCTGCAGACGTTCACTTTCTGTTGGAAATGTATTCCCTAACTGAGTATCATCTGCGAATTTAGAGATCTTACATTGAAGCCAGTACTCAGTAGCGTTAATGTACATGATGAAGGGAACCTGTCCTAAGACTGATCCCTGTGGCACACCACTTCTTTCGTCTAAACATTTAGAAGCTTGACCATTAATCACCAAGTGACTTTGTTTAAGGTTAGTCAGCCAATTTCCAGACCGCCGAAGTACAACTTCATCTCTCATGTGGAACTTTACTGAAGTGTTTTGAAAATCAAAATAGCAGACATCTGTTTTACTTTCGTTGTACGTATTGATGATTTCATACAAAAGATTAAGATTTTTCAAACATGAAGGTTTCCATTTCTTTACCAACTGCAGACATTAAGCTAATTGGACAATCATTCCTGGGCAGTGGTATATTACCTTTTTTGGATATCGGTGTGACATTTTCAAATTTCCATACCTCTGGAACGTTTCACATCGCAAATGACTTTTTGAAAAGAGCAGCCAATTGTTTAAGTGTCTCGATTTCCGACTTCTTTTGTGTCCTCGGATAAAAGTTATCTTGGTCTGCAGTTGTATTTACCCTCATACCATTTAATACTGACAGTACATCTTTATCTGTTATTTCTATATGTTGCAAAACGTTTTTAACATACATTGTTGAAAACGAACTCGAAAGTAATTCATCGGTGATCACTTATACCAAATTTTCCTCCACTAACTTTAACATTATAAACGAGATCATCATTTTTTATAATTAGATCTACTATATTCTCGTTCCGAGCAGGATTCTCGACTAATTTGATTAGGGCACTGTTGTGAAGCTATAACTGAGTGGGCATGCGCGATGTAAAGGTGACGGTGTGATTCGATGGATCACGATGACGTGCAACCGACGTCATCGGTCACGCCACTGAATCACGGCTCGGGATTGGCCTCCGCTGGACTACTGAGTTGACCAGGATGTACGTGGGAGGTGAGGGTGGTGCTGGCGTGGGCTGCTTTGGGCAGTTGTAACCTGGCCTTTTAATCTTTAACCAAAGCTTCTTGATCAAATGTTGTCCGCTAGAGTTTCGATCTTTTCTTGACCCTCGACGGTCTTCAGGCGTTGTGCTGCTGTTCGACTATCTACAAGCTTTCTAGGCATGTCTACCGTTGGGGAAGACGTTGGGAAGGCTGGTTCCCTGGCGACTCGAGTGAGCGATCCGGTGATGGATGTCCGGCTGATCCCAGAGTTCAAGCTAGTGTGCCAGCTGCGAGGTTTGTCGGACTTGCACAATATCATACCGCTGCGGCTCACCGGCCGTGCGTTTGCTGTCTATCTGCAGCTGGGTAGTACTAATAAGCTGATATACGAATCAAGGAGGCTCTTGTCTTCGCATTTGCGTCAGATCGGTTCTGCGCTTACGAGAAGTTCACCGGCCGTAAGGTGGGTGAAGGTCAATCGGTGGACGAGCACTTGGCCGACTTGCGTCGTCTGGCAGTGCTGTTTGGGGCCATGCCTGGCACCAGCCTGGCCCGTGTTTTTGTGGCAGGCCTACCTGACGCTGCCCGCCGCATCCTCCGCGCTGGTTCACTCAAGGGATCCATGGACAATGGTCAGATCCTGAGCTGCGCTCGTGCCGTGCTGATTGAGGAGAATGGGGGCGCTGCTGCGGCAGGTGTTGCGCTGCGGCGCCCTGCGCATGCTGGTGAACAGGTCGAGGCAGCTGTTGTAACCTGCCATGACTGTGGTCAGTCCAATCACTACGCTCGTAACTGTCTAGCTGGACGCGACGGCGCCGAGGTGGACGCGGCAACATACGCTGCTTTTGTTGCTGCCGCCGAGAGCATATCGCTTCTTTATGCCCGGGAAACGGCTTAGAAGATGTGGAATCAGCGCCAGCCTCCTGTTAGGCTTGTCAGTAACAGGTGCTCAGCCGATGGTTCGGTTGATCGTGGACGCCCTGGTGGACACCGTCAACACAAAGAGCATCGCTCACGTCTCTGTGCTCCCGTTGGACGAAGCAGGATATCTGTAGGATGACGAAGAGCATTGAACGGTACTTGTGCGAGGGAACGGGTGTGGTGCTCGTCCAGCTTCCGTCGGGAGTTGTCACTATTGGAGGTGGTGGTGGTGGTCACTAGGTCGCTCAACCTCAACTTCCTCCTCGGCATGAATGGCGTTAGGGTTTTCCGTGGTGTGACGGTGCGCACGCCGAACGACGTGCGGTTGGGTGTTAACGAGTCTCCATCTTCAGCAGTAGCGACTATGACTACAGGTCCCATTATTGATGAAAAGGATTTCACCGTGACCTGTGATGCGGTAGCGAGAAAGTAGACGGTTTTGTGAAAGTGGTGTGACGGTACGGAGCCGCCACGTCTGTTGAACACTACTCCGGAGTGCCGGATACGACCGGAGGCTCGCTAACAGTACGAACGCGAGCTGTCGCTATGGATTGTAGACGGCTGGCTAGTTCAACCCGACGAGAGGCGTCACGGAGCAGTGAAGGAGACGATCCCGGTGATGGCCATGGTTCAAAGAACAAAGGGAAGGTGCTCCCGGTGCTCGGCTTCTGTGAGTTGAGCTCTCATCTTCGTCCACATACGGCCGACGCAGACGTCTGCGGAGAGAAGATTAGAGTGGCGCCGCTGTGGGCGGAAGATTGCTCTTGTCGACCCGCGTAAAGCCTACCTTCAGATCCACGTGGGCTATTCGCTGTGGCCGTATCAGACGGTGGTATTCCAAGGACGGCGGTACTGACGCGGCTGGGCTATGGACTGAGCATCGCGCCCTTGGTAATGAAGGTTTTGAATACTGTATTGAGTTGGGACGAGAGGATCCATCGTGCAACTTCGTACTTAGATGACGTCCTGGTGGACGAGAAGTTGGCGCTTGCGACGGATGTTGGGAACCATCTCAGTTATCATGGCCTGGTCTGCAAGCCCGCTGAACCGAGTGTCCGAAGGAGCTCGGATGTTGGGCATACGAGTCTAGGGGAGCGACGCGACCTTTTTTGGAAACGAGACAACGATGTTGGCGAGGTGCCGGAGAAGTTGACAAGATGCGTTGTGTTTTCCCTCTGTGGACGCTTCACGAGCCGCTTGCCTGTTTGTGGCTGGTTGCGTGCTGCGGCTTCCTACTTGAAAAGAAGTGCTGACGCGGTCACCACCACCTGGGACAGCGAGCTCTCCAATCCGGAACTGCACTTTATTCTCGCTGAGACCCGACAGCATGTGAAATGTTCGGATCCAGTTCATGGTCGTTGGGATGTGGATGGCGACGAGGCCGTCGTAAAGGACGCCAGTCTTGCGAAAGGGGCCGTGCTGGAGGTGAACGGCAACTTCGTTGAGGACGTCTGCGGGGTACTACGGCAGAACGGCGAGCATTGATCTCGCCGAACTTGATGACGTGCTTCGGGGAGTAAACCTTGTGGTCGCCTGGAGGATGAAAAGACTGTTGTTGATGACATTCCAAGACCGTTTGCTACTGGTTGATGTACGCGCTGTCAGGGAGGTCGCGTCTGAAAACGCAAGCTGCCAGCGAGATGCTTATTCGCCGGTGCTTGGAGACGATAAACAGTTATTAGTGAGTTCGGTTTGGAGCACGAGGTCAAATTCGTCACTTCCGCTGACCAGAGTGACACACGAGTGTTTGTCTTCTGCAGGCATCCAGTCAGATTGCTGGGCTGTCTGTGCCGTGTCCGAGCGCGAGATCGCTAATGTTCACGAAACAGCGGGCATCCTGGTATTAAGTGCACGCTGTAATTCTATCGGGAGCTCTTCCCGTTGATCACTCGACGGCAAGTGCGCAACGTCGTGCAAGGGTGTGATGCGTGTCAATCTATTGACCCAGTGCCCGTAAGGTGGAATAGAGTCAGCATGGACATCTGCCGCGTCGAGGACCAGCACTATCTGACACTGATAGACTGTGCCGTGACCAGCTGGAGTTGGTATTTTATGAACGTGGTGCACCGAAAGAATTTATGGCCGACAATGCCACCAGTTCTCGCGATTCGACGTTCTGCGAGTTCGCCTGCCGTCATATATCGCTGTGTGAACGTCCTTACCGGCAACAGATATCTGAGCGATATCATCGGTCGGTGAAGACAATAGGGGCGCAGAAACGCTGCTCTGCTGCAGAGGCCGTCTATCTCTACAGTGTGGTGCCGTGAGGTGACGACTTTTCCTCCTCCTGTAAATCGAATCTTCAGGGACGAGGTCAGGCAGCTCGGCATGGACGGTGTAAGCGAGAGTGATCGGTCAGAGAACGTGCAGCATCACCTCACGGCCGGCGGCAGTGTGGATCCACCATCCCAGCAGATGATGTAACGGTCAGAGCTCCATTGGATCGGTGACCAGAGTCGTCTCTGCGCAGAATGTCGAGGTGGGCGGCATGCCGCGCCACGTGCGTGATCTGCGGCTAGTCACGTCGCAACCATCTGTCGTAGAGGAGTCGTCTGGGGACGAGACTACTGGGAACGACGCAGAGGACGACAATCTGGTGACTTGTGTACCTGCCGCTATAAACGACTTAGCCACAGATGGAGTCGAGGGTTCAAGTGAGAATGAGGAGGAGAGTTCATGTCGACCACTGCCGCGCCGGAGTTCAAGAAAATGCCGTCCGGTGGACTGTTTTCAGTATAGTGATCTTTAAGATTAGGGAGGAGTGTTGTATGGCTGTGACTGAGTAGGTACGCGCGATGTCAGGTGACGTGGTGATTCAGTAGATTACGATGACATGCAACCGACGTCATCATTCACGCCACTGAATCACGGCTTGGGATTGGCCGCCTCCAAGACTACTGAGCTGACCAGGGTGTGCGTGGGAGGTGAGGGTGGTGCTGGCGTGGACTGCGTTGGGCAGTTGTCACCTGGCCTTTGAATCTGTTACCTGAGCTTCTTGATCAAGTGTTGTCTGCCAGAGTTCGTCTTTTCTTAACCCCCGACAGTCTTCAGGTGTTGTGCTGCTGTTCTACTATCTATAAGCACTGTCAAGCAAATTTAGGTGGAGTCCACTCCCGGAACTATTGGAAAGGGATCCACCTCATTCTAATACCGGTATATTAAAATATCCTGCTATATAGATAGAATCTTGTTCATTTCAGATTAATGTTAATTGATCATAGCATCTTCAGCCTACCTCTAGTGTCTGTGTAGGTGGCTTATAAACTAGTCCTACTGTTATTTTCTTACGTAGTTTATCTTGAATTTCCCTGGAAATGAAGTGGACATTCGCGGTGACATTTTTGTTTTTTACTACGGTATATTAATGAGATTTAAAGAGTAGGGCACCACCTCCCACTCTGTTTCCCCTATCCTTATCAAACAGGATGTACCCTGGAACTGTGCGCTTGGCGTGGAAATCTTGTGTTGATGTCAAACCAAGATTCGGAGAGAGCATTCATATTAGAAAATCCTGCCAAAGCTGTTGTCCCAAATTCTCGAGATATTATTTTGTTGAGGTTTACCACTTGCAACAGCTGACGTTTATTGATGTTTAATGGGTAGTTGCCATTTTGTAGACCATTCAGTTATTTCATCCAGATCATCTTGTAATTTTTGGATTATGTACTTCCGTAGTGTAGCGGTCAGCGTTCCTGACCGTGACGAATTCACCGGCCCGCTCAGGGTCGTGGGCATAGGTTCGAATCTTGGTTGCGGCAGTCGGTCCTTAGTGAACGAAGCTGTTTACCCACCTTAGGGGTTACTTGATAACATAGGTATCTGGCTTAGGTTAGAGTATATATATCGCGTTTATGAGATGGCTTTGATTAAGCGGTCCAGTTGACCGTGCCGTCTCAGCTAACATGAATAAGACTCTTCAGTTAATATGGCATAGCGGATCTTTATGTCATCTGTCAATGTGGACCGTAAGGTATTGAGCCCTACATCAATATCATTAGTATAGATAATGAAAAGCATGAGCCCAAGGATGGATCCCTGGGAGACCCTATTAGTAACGGGTGATCCCGGTGGCAGAGGTGAGGGGAGATATCAGGCAGCACGTCAGGTAGGAAAGGTGAGGGGCGGTGCCAGGCAATACTTCAAGTGGGAGAGGTAAGGGGAGGTGATAGATAATATGTCAGGTGTAAGAGGTTAAAGGGAGAGGCCAGGCAGCACGCCAGGTGGGAAAGGTAGAGGGCGGTGCCAGGCAGCACGTGAGGTAGGAGAGGTGAGGGGTGATGCCAGGCAGCACGTGAGGTGGGAGAGGTGAGGGCAGTGCCAGGCAGCACGTGAGGTGGGAGAAGTGAGGGCGGTGCCAGGCAGCACATGAGGTGGAAGAAGTGAGGGCGGTGCCAGGCAGCACGTCAGGTGGGAGAGGTGAGGGGTGATGCCAGGCAGCACGTGAGATGGGAGAAGTGAGGGCGGTGCCAGGCAGCACGTGAGGTGGATGAGGTGAGGGCGGTGCCAGGCAGCACGTGAGATGGGAGAGGTGAGGAGCGGTGCCAGGCAGCACGTGAGATGGGAGAAGTGAGGGCGGTGCCAGGCAGCACGTGAGGTGGGTGAGGTGAGGGCGGTGCCAGGCAGCACGTGAGATGGGAGAAGTGAGGGCGGTGCCAGGCAGCGCGTGAGGTGGGTGAGGTGAGGGCGGTGCCAGGCAGCACGTGAGATGGGAGAGGTGAGGAGCGGTGCCAGGCAGCACGTCAGGTGAGGGGCGATGCCAGACAGCATGTCAGGTGGGAGAGGTGAGGAGCGGTGCCAGGCAGCACGTCAGGTGGGAGAGGTGAGGAGCGGTGCCAAGCAGCACGTCAGGTGAGGGGCGGTGCCAAGCAGCACGTCAGGTGGAAGAGGTGAGGAGCGGTGCCAGGCAGCACGTCAGGTGGGAGAGGTGAGGAGCGGTGCCAGGCAGCACGTCAGGTGAGGGGCGGTGCCAGGCAGCACGTCAGGTGGAAGAGGTGAGGAGCGGTGCCAGGCAGCACGTCAGGTGGGAGAGGTGAGGAGCGGTGCCAAGCAGCACGTCAGTTGAGGGGCGGTGCCAGGCAGCACGTCAGGTGGGAGAGGTGAGGAGCGGTGCCAGGCAGCACGTCAGGTGAGGGGCGGTGCCAAGCAGAACGTCAGGTGGAAGAGGTGAGGAGCGGTGCCAAGCAGCACGTCAGGTGGGAGAGGTGAGGAGCGGTGCCAGGCAGCATACAAGGTAAAGAGATGGGAGGTCATGCTAGGCAGCACATCAAGTGGGAGAGACGTGTGATGCAACACATCAGACGGTAAAGCGAGAGAAATTGTCAGACATGGGAAGTGAGGGGTCGATGCCTGACAGCACCTGAGGAAGGAGGGAAGTGAGGGATGATGCCAGACATGATATCCAAAGGGAGAAAGCGCCACTTTAGGTGGATGGGTATCCCAGACTTGGTGTTGTTGTGATGTACCCCGATCATGCCACGCTGGGTTGGCATCGCTGGTGACCGCCCGCTCCTGCCACGCTAGGTTGGCATCACTGATGACCGCCCGCTCCTTCCCAGCTGGGTTAGCTTCACTGATGGCCGCCCATCTCAGGTCACATACAGCGTTCTTATATTCCTCCACCGGCTGTCATAAAGCAACACATTCTTATGTATTAGTAAATATAATGTGTCTTTTCTCGCATGGGTTGACCCAGAGAACGCCAACTGATTACGCAGCTGAGTGTCGCCGTGTCATTACCCACAGGTCAGAAATGTTTGCGTACGAGCCCAGCATTTATTGCTGGAGTTGTAATAAAGTTGACCGGTATTGGCGCTGTACTTGAAAATGGATTAAAGTTCACGATTAAAGTTGAGAGACTACTTAAGTAGGGTCGGAGGTAGGGACTTAAGTAGGATTTGGAGGGGACATTTCTGAAGGGCTCGGAAGATAGCTAATTGGAATATGGAGAGCTGGAGTTACGCGTCCTTACGGTAGGTAAGGGCCTGTAGAGAGGATGAGTGAGGTAGAGGTCCTTATGGAGGGGTAAGGAAGGTGGGGGTCCTGGCGGAAGATGAGGGAGGTGGGGATTGTAAGGAAGAGTGAGGAAATAGGGGGGAGGGGGGGGGGTCTTGTGGAGGGTAAGGGAGATGGGGTCCTTATGGAAGGTGAAGAAAGTGGGGGTACTTGCGGAAGATGTGGGTGATGGGGCTACTCCTGGGGAGCTGGTGAGACAGCTGCTGAGGGGGTAGTATAGACATGGGGAGTTATGGACGGCTGTCGAGCAAATATTCACGAAGGATTAGACAGATGGGTGTTGGTAAGGGCCAAGGATGGGGCACCTGAGGGAAGATGGATGCTTATGGAGGTTTAGGGAGACAGGTTCCAGTGGAAGGTTGGAAGCATGGGTACCTGTAGTGGGCTGGGTAGACGGGTTATGTTGATTAGGTGGGGAAGGTGTGCTCTATTGGAAGGCTGGGGAGATGTATTTCACTGGAGAGGTAGAGAGATATGTTTCAGTGGAGAGTTGGGAATTGAGTTGCAGTGGGGTGGAGGGGTGGGGGAGGGGGGAGATATGTTTCAGTGGTCTGGGGTGACGGGTTTCAGTGGAAGGTCTGAGATGTTGAATTTTGGAGGGCTAGATGATTGGTAGTTATTAAGGGCTGAAGAGGGGAATAGTTTTGAAGTGTTGAAATGGATAGGAGTAGATGGATAGATGGGGGGACTTGTTAGGGGGAAGAATATGGGTAATGATAGAGGGCAGAAGGAGATGGTTAAGGAGGTAGATACCAAGCAATGTCGGGGAGATGGGTTCTCATGGAGTGTCGGGAAGACAGGTATAGATGGAGTGTTGGGAAGATGGCTACTAATAGAGTGTTGGGTAGATGGCTACTAATGGAGTGTTGGGTAGATGGCTACTGATGGAGTGTTGGGTAGATGGCTACTGATGGAGTGTTGGGAAGATGGCTACTAATAGAGTGTTGGGTAGATGGCTACTAATAGAGTGTTGGTAAGATGGCTACTGATGGAGTGTTGGGTAGATGGCTACTGATGGAGTGTTGGGAAGATGGCTGCTGAGAGAGTGTAGGGTAAGCAGGCAATGATGGAGAGATGGGTATCTCTGTAGAATTGGGGAGTTGATTATTGATAGGTGTAACGATATGGATGATTAGAGAGGTCAGATGAATTGGCTGTTATGATGCCTTCTTCCCTGGAACTGCTAAGCTATGAAATTCTACTTCCTTTGTTTTTCCCTCTTTATATAATCTTTCTTCCTATAACAGTCAGGTCTACAAACACCTGCGAACCCTGGTTAATTTCTTGCTTTTACTTTTTTTTCATTCACCCAAGATAGCCTTGATTAGGGCTTGTTTTTCTCGTGCCATATCGGTCACTATGACAATAGAATTAGGTAATTGCAGATTGGAAGAGTTATGAAAATTCCAGTTAATGGGGCATTTCTTAGGGAGATGTGAATGTAGGTAACAATAGAGGGCTGGGAGATGGGTAGGCTTATTAGAGTATTAGGAAATTGATAAGGGAAATTGGTTCAGATGTAATATCATGGAAATGGATCCTGATTGAGTGTTGGGAAATGGGTAATGATGTAGTGTTCAGATGGTTGCTAATGGTGTTGGGAGATGGGTAATGAGGGAGTGCTGGATAGCTGGGTGCTGATGGTGTTGAGAGACGAGTGCTGTTGAAGGGCAAGGCAGAAGTTTACTGATGGAGCTTTGGTAAGATGGATACTGATGGAATGTTGGGAAGATGGGTATTAGTGGAGTGGTGGGGGGGAAAAAATGAGTACTGATAGTGGTAGGAGGGAGGGCACTGGTGGATTGTTGGGAAGATGGGTACTGGTTTGGCACAATTAGTAAGACGCAGGACTGTGAGACCGTATCTCCTGGTCACTAATGCAGTCACACGTGACCTAACAGACTATTGTGTGGGCGATGGGTAGTGGGGGATATTAGGAAGATGAGAGGGTTGGATGCAGGGCTAGAGACGAAGGCTTTTCAGGTGCTGGTTTCCCTGGCTGCCTTGTTAACACTCCCCTCTATCATTGTTATCTGTCTTCTACACTGGTGTTTGCATGTCTCCATCAATGTCAACTGTTCCTTCACAAGTGGTAGCTTGTCTTCTCATCACTGTTAGCTAATCCCTCGACCATGGTTAACATTTCTCCCTGACATTAAACGCTACTCCCTCCATCCATCGAAGGTATAGCCTGACTCCTACTGTATAGTCACTCACAAACTGGAGACCAGTTACACTTTGTTAACCTGGCTGTCGTGTTGAGACGACCGTGGACCAGTGTCCTCATGGGCCGCCTGTGTATTGCAGGTCAAGACCGAGACACAACCAGCAACAGCGCCCAACATTGCCATCACCCACGAGTTTACACGCAGTTGTTCACAATTTGACGAACGACAGTAACACAGAATCAAGGCCTCGTTGTATGGGTAGTACTACATTCACCAGATTAACTCACTACAGACGTCTCTGGCACGGGAAGGTCACTGGATTCTCGTATTCTGAACGTCGTGATCCGTCAATTTAGCAGCAGTGTTGGGAGAGGTTGGCCAGTGTGGCCCTGGGGTTGGAGGGGGTGGTGTGTGTCTCCGTGTATAGACACACACAAGTGTAGGAGTAATATTTATATGACTGTTTAAGCTATGTTGTAGGTTAGGATAGGTTATTTACAACAAAAGTTTTATAAAAGCAAGTGATAACGGGTGTAAACTTATATCAAGATTTTGTTGTTTTTCGACGGCTGATTTGACAGTGTAATGTGGAAGGTGTGTCCCCGCCCTTGAGGCCGCTGCTGCAGTGTTGTCTGGTGGCTGAGGGTAATGTGGTCTTTATGAGGAAATTATACACCAGATAGTTGCAGCGTCACCAGACTGGGAAGCATCATGACTTTCTGATGCCACACCTGTTAAGGGACTTACGGTTGAATGTAGTATTTTTTTTTCCCTCTTGGAGGCTCCTGTCGGTGAGAGAAGTACGTCGAGGTCTGTCCATAACTGGAATGTGAGGAGGGTTAATGAGAGGAAACAATATTTTAGGGATTTCGGAGGAAATGAAAAAAACTGTTTTTTGAGAGGGACCAGATCATAGTTATCTGGTAAGACATGAGGGATCCTGAATGTCGAAGTGTATGTAAAGAAACTGATATCACAGCAAGTCACCCTTGTCACCAACACCCACACAGTAATTATGTGAAGCAGTGGCTTGCGGAGTGATACATGTTGTAGCCCGAGGAGGGAGCAATCGGGCTCTTAATCTCTGATTCTCTCTCTAACAGACCTAGGAGAGAACACACACCCTGTTCCCCTTCTCCTCCCTCCTGTAGCACGAGGATAGAACACATGAAGCCCTTCCCTGATCCGGTGCTTCGGCTGGATAACATTTTCTCACGTTAAGGTTCTTCAGGGTTTCACGCAAAATTTAATGATCCTCGCAATGCTTTTTGACAGGCAAACGTGGGATGATATGGTCAGTAAACATCGCTTGGAGGAGCCTCAGTAAAACACTCAAAGCTTTAGAGGGAACATATGTGTCATATCTGAGTAGAGGATCTGTTAATAGAACGAAGCCAACGAAGCGAACTTGTGGGACGATGAAATATAAAAGTGCTTGTTGCCTAAGAAAGTGGCTCGTAAGAAACTCAGCGAGACCAATAGCCAACATGACAAGTTATGTGATTTTGCGTGGAGAAAGTAAGAGAGTTATAAGACAAAATAATGTTTAGATGAAGCGTGTGTTGTTGAAGATAGCAAAAGAAACCCTAAGTAGTTTTACAGTTATGTTACAAGTCGCAGCCATTACCCAGTCAGTTGGTCAATTATTTATGGAAACGGTAGCTTGGTTCAAGACAACGAAGTCATGACGAACATCGTAAATGTCTAACTTTTTTGCATCCCGAATCCAGTTTCACTTAAATGAGAGGAGAACGTTCAGCAACAAATTGACGTAAAAGCCAAATATAAACTATCGGCAATAAACAGAATGAAAATGAATTAAACGTCAAGCCCTTATAAGGTTTTATCCGAGGATGCTGGAAGAGGAGACAAATGAGATAGTTAATCCCTTGACTGCCATATTCAATAAGTCACTTGCTATGGGAAAAGTTCCAGAGGAAGGGAAAACGTCTGGAGTGAGAGGTCTTATGGAAGCCATCTTTCGAGACAAAATTGTGAACCATTCAGAGGATCACCACTTGATAAACGATTCTCAGCTTAGTTTTCGACGAAATCGCTCATGTCTGACATATCTGCTCGATTTCTTCTATAATACATATAATGTATGATGAAAGTAAAGCAGTTGATGTAATCTATCTGGATTTTCAAATAGCATGCGATAAGGTCTTGCATCAAAGGTTACTACTGTATTAAGAATTTAGTCACATGGCATTTGATGGGGTAGTAGGTCGGTGGATAGGAAATTGGTTGACTGGCCGTAAGAGTTGTGATTAATGGAAAAGCCACGTAGTGGTTACATGGAACGAGTGGTGTGCCACAGGATCAGTCTTGGGACCGTTTCTCTTTCTCATATATATATATATTAGTGATATTGATGATAACAGGCGGCATTGTGAATAGTACTTTTGGAAAGCATATATTAAAACCAGTTATTATTGTGCTCTTAGTGACCTCCTTGATCACCGTTTTATAGACATAAGAAGATCAGTAAGCCAAGATATCTAGTCAGGTGTGACGAGTTTCACCGAGTTCCTTCCACCCCCACCTGACTTGTCCGTGTACCCTACTCCGCTCACCACACCCCAACTGCCGGGCGTTGTACCTCACTCCGCTCACCACACCCCAGCTGACGGTCCTTGTACCTCACTCCTGCTCACCGCACACCCAGCTGACGTGTCCTTGTACCTCACTCCGCTCACCACACCCCAGCTGACGGTCCTTGTACCTCACTCCGCTCACCACACCCCAGCTGACGGGCTTTGTACCTCCATCTGCTCACCGCACACCAGCTGACGTGTCCTTGTACCTCACTCTGCTCACCACACACCAGCTGACGTGTCCTTGTACCTCACTCTGCTCACCACACCCCAGCTGACGGGCCTTGTACCTCACGTCTGCTCACCACACACCAGCTGACGTGTCCTTGTACTTCACGCTGCTCACCACACACCAGTTGACGTGTCCTTGTACCTCTCTTTGCTCACCACACACCAGCCGACGCACCTTATTGATAATATAAAAGCTCCAGCATCTGGTTTTGATGACATTCTTGTACATGTATTGAAGTCTTGCTCTTATGTATAGTTAGCCCCATTTTGTCCCATATCATTAACTAGTCTTTTTGAACTGGAAAAAGTCAACAGAAACAAGTTTGATTACCTACTTACTTAATAAATGAAGCCCTGAATAAGAAATAGCATGTTTGGATATTTTTATTAATATATTTATTAAGAAAGATAAAGCTAAATGGAATGACTGGATATTTTTAAAATCATTTATCAGATCTTATTAAGGGACAACAATATGTCGTTTACAAGCATCATTCGAGAGATCAAATAATATTACAGATGTTCTACAGGGCTCAATTCTAGAACCCCTATTGATTTTTTGCTTTCATTAATGATACAGTTAATACTAGTACGAAGTTAAAATGTTATATATGCAAATGATATAAATGTTTTAATGTCACACAAAAATGCCCATACTCATATTCAAACTCAGAAATGAACTTGTGGAAATATACGTCTGGGTTGGTTCTAATGAATTAGCATTAAATGTCGTTAAAACCTACTATATGGTCTTCCATTGGACAGCCAAGGTTGAAACAGCAGCAGCTTGTAATTAGGGGTAATGGCATAGTTAACCGGTTAACATCTAACTTCCTTCCTGTAACAGTTGACAGCAAATTAACATGGCAGGAACATATTGCGAATGTAAGACCGAAATTAGCTCAGATTTGTGGCGTACTGTATAAGGTTCTAGTAATGCTTACAACATCGGCACTGAGGCGTGTTCACCATCCTCTGGTCTGTCCTCAGGTAACGTGTGGTGTAACGCTCTGCGGCCCAGTGTGTATAACACACGAAAATACTTTAGCTGTCACGTTAGTCAACCAGAGAAGCATTTCTCAAATTGAAAGATCTCGATACTGATCAAATATATAAATATTTTTTCCATGTTATTGATATATAAGGCACTGAATGGATTAAGCTGTTGTCCGTATTTCTTTAATTCCATAATTCGTAGTGACAGTACACGCGGTCGAGACGTACATGTACTGGTCAGTACACTCGCCCACAGACGACACATGACCCGCTAGGGGTCCACGTTAACTCTCTGCCTCTCCAACTGAAGACTGATCATACACTCGACTCTTGTAAACGTAACTTGAAGCCAATGCTGCTTAGTGATACTATAAATCCTTCACACCCATATGGTCCTCTAGTGTGTGATGTTAGTTGACTAAAGTTTTAGTTTGTTAATTTTACCATATACGTATATTTGTGTTTCTTTCATTGAATGAGTCAGAGGCAGAATTAGTTAGATGTTTTTAGTACGTATACTTTAAGGTTCGTGTAGAAACTACGGCTCAGCACACCTGACATTTAAACTTTTTCTTTTTTTGCGATGTATGAATAACTTTGTGTAATATCAAAATTCACAAATGATACAAAGCTGCGTAATAAATCTGCAAGTGAACATTTACAAGCTCAAATTGAAATTGACATGAACTGATGGACTGGACTCGTACGTTTCAAGTGAATTTCATTATCAGTAAGCGTAAAGTTTTACAATATTTGTAATGTAAATGTAAAGGCAAGTTACAGTATGAATTCTGTTGGACTACAAACAGTAAATAAGGAAAAATACTCAGGCCTGATGATCTCTGGTGACCGAAAACCGAGTAAGCACTGCACAAGAGCAGTGAAAAGAACGAACAAAATACAAAATTCTTAGATTCATAGGTCGGGCGTTTTACAGTTCATTCGTTCGTCCCCATCGTGAATACTGTGTTCAGTTTTGGTCATTCTGTCTACAAAAAGACGCAGACAGAATAGTGACAGAGCAGCGCCGAGCTATCAAGATGATTCCCGCGTTGAGAAGCAAATCCTGTGAGAGCAGCTGAAACAATTTGAGTCTCTGTAGCTCAGATGAGAGAAGGTTCAGTGGTGATCTGATACTAATACATGCGTTCAGAAATATCAAAGGCGTTCCTGATCTTGATCTGACTCCCTGCTTAAGACTTGATTCGTCAGATTTCACTCGTAGTGATGAATACAAGTTCTTGGACGAACGTTTTACGTCTGTGAAGCGAAATACTTTTTCTACCACAGGATTGTTAACATCTAGAGTAAAATGCCAATAGAGAGGTTGTAAGCAGTATTGTATATACGTTTAAGAATAAACTTGATAAGTAGTTCGCTCTAAGTCAACGACTTAGGTCATTTGCGCCTCCTAAGTCTCATTGGCAGTTTGTAGGTTATTGTCTTTATATATATGTGCCTTCCAACTTATACCACGTTAATCCGTGTTTCTGTTATCTTCCATTATCACACACAACCCCGAAATGACTCGGTGATCTGTTACTGTTTGGTTAATTTTGTATGTCTGTGTCTTGATCAAACTGGGGGTATGTTTAGGGTGGGTAGAGCGGCCAGACAGTCTTGGCTGTACCTAGTGAGGGACGTCTCACGAGGGGAACGTCCGGCCGAGAGCGAGCGATAATGATAGATTTTGGAGGAAGTCGAGGCCTAACCTGATGGATGGTTAAGGCTGTCCTGTCTTTACGGATGGCAAGGTTTGCTCCTCTCTCTCTCTCTCTCTCTCTCTCTCTCTCTCTTCCCATAGTCGTTTCTCTCCCCCCCTCCTCTCCTTTCGCATCTATATCGCCTTTCATTCTCCCCTCGACTCTCCCTCTTCCATTCCCTCTCTCCTCGCTCTTTAGCTTTCCACCTGGCTCCCATTCATGTCGTTTCCCCTCGCAAAATCTTTCATTTCTATATTTATTCATTCAATCCCTTGATCTTCGCCTTCCATATTTCTGCTGCCCTTCTCTCCCCACCTCTAGTAGCTCTCCTCTGACAACCCTTTCCTCTCTATTTTCTTTCCCCGTTTCCCTCTTCCCTCTTTCTTACTCTGCTAACATTCCAATTTTTCCTCCCTCCCTCCCTTCCTTTTTCTCCTCTCCCCTCCACTCCACCCTCACTTCTCCCCTTGCTCTCCTACCTCCTGGCCTCCCTTTCAGATGGAATGCTAATAGAGGCATCAGTTCCTTATCCATTTACCGTTGTTAAACAGTGTAGCGACTTGCAAAGTCCCTTCGGACGTGCGATGAGCCTTCCTGGCCGGATATCCACAGAGTCTGAGACCTGAGGGTTGATGGTGGCCCAGGCACGGGTCCCAAGAGCATGGGAGTTAAGGAGTTGATGGCCCGTAGAGTGATACACCAGGGAAAGATAGGCTGGTAATAGCCTGGCCGGTCGTTCCCAGAGACTGAGGTTTTTGTATGATGACAGCCAGGATCGTAGAGCTGATAGATAGGGTTGTCTTGATGGTAGCCTTGGCACTGGTGCACTGAGCCTGTAGCTCTTAGTTGATGGTAGTCTGAGTAGAAGTGCATAAAAGAGAAAGATTCTTGGCTGATAGTTCCCCGGGTAATTATGCATAGAACTTGAGGTTAAAGGTGGGAGTATGGTGCACAGAACGTATGGGTTTGAGATGATGATAAGCCTACCAGTGGTATGTATAATTGTAGATTATGGGGTAGTGGTGGCTCGGAGGCCATACTTGTAGATGGCTCATCATCTGTTCCAATAGAACCTGAAATATTCTGTGATGATGGCCCGTTAGTTGTCCATAGGACCAGATGTGGTCCATGATGATGGTCCATCAGTAGCCCACAGAACCTGAGGTAGATGTGGATAGTGGCCCAACAATGGTCCAGAGAACATGAGGCTGTTTTTTGCTCATGGTCCGTCAACGGTCCACACGGCCTGACGTGGTCGTTGATGACGGCTCGGGCAGTGATCTGTAGTGCCTTGGGATGTGAGGTGGTGATGGCTGTGGCGTCTCTCAAGTGTACTAGCGCTGTTGCTCTTTCAGGAACACTTACCCCTTTGCCATGATAAGAAGTACACTTGCATTTTTCTGGCTCTGCTCCCCTCTCCCTTCCCGCCTTAACACACCACACTGGGTTATATCCACTCCAGGTACACCCTCAGGCTAGGAAGTTTAAGAGGGCAGGGAGAGATGAGGAGAGAGAGAGAGAGAGAGAGAGAGAGAGAGAGAGAGAGAGAGAGAGAGAGAGAGAGAGAGAGAGCATTTAGGGATGTACATCACGATCGTGATCGTTGCTGAGTTGAAAGAGGTTCTGGAGAGGTAGTTGACCGATTCACCTCCTCAAGACCGCACTCGACGACCACATCCGCTGCTCTCGTCCACCAGGCCGAGCGTCGTCCACATATACAGGAGAGAGAACGGTCGTCCACATATACAGCAGAGAGGACGGTCGTCCACATATACAGCAGAGAGGACGGTCGTCCACATATACAGCAGAGAGGACGGTCGTCCCTATTGTAAAAGGAAGGGATAAGAAATGTGCCTTGGTTACGGCGGTTTATTCAGCTTCAGGTGTACGTAGAATGATGGAGGAAATAATCAGGAACAAAGCCGTGAAATGATCAATTAAAGATGATTAATTTTCTAGCAAATTTATCAGAAGTGTTTAGTGATATGCCAACTGGGACTGGAAATTATCCTTTTGTGACATAGATTTTCAAGATTAATTTTAAGAGACTACTGTGCAAAATCAATTTCACAAGACCGGAAACAAACTATGTTTGTGGGTAAGTTAATGGATTATCGACAAAGAGCAACATGTACATAGTTTCTCGGTCGGTGTAGATAGGTAATACCTTAAGGGCATTTCATCTTCTGTAAATGGTAACTTAGGTTGCTGCTAGAAATCATATTTACACATTTATGGCAAGACTTCTGGAAGAGATTTAGAGATGTTATGAAACTCAGATTGGGGTGTCCAAACGTGTGTGGATGTAACCCAGATGAGAAATAAGGAGAGATCGGTAGTATGTTTGAGGAGAGGAACCTGGATGTTTTGGCTGTGAGTGAAATGAAGCTCAAGGGTAAAACGGAGGAGTGGTTTGGGAATGTCTTGGGAGTAAAGTCAGGGGTTGATGAGAGGACAAGAGCAAAGGAAGGAGTAGCACTACTCCTGAAACATGAGTTGTGGACGTATGTGATAAAGTGTAAGAAAGTAAACTCTAGATTGAAATGGGTAAAACTGAAAGTGGATTGAGAGAGATGGGTGATGATTGGTGCTTATGCGCCTGGTCATGAGAAGAAAGATCATGAGAGGCAAGTGTTTTGGGAGCAGCTGAGTGAGTGTGTCAGCAGTTTTGATGCACGACACCGGGTTATAGTGATGGGTGATTTGAATGCAAAGGTGAGTAATGTGGCAGTTGAGGGAATACTTGGTGTACATGGGGTGTTCAGTGTTGTAAATGGAAATGGTGAAGAGCTTGTAGATTTGTGCTGAAAAAGGGCTGGTGATTGGGAATACCTGGTTTAAAAAGAGAGATATACATCAGTATACCTATGTAAGTAGGAGAGACGGCCAGAGAGCGTTATTAGATTGTGTTGATTGATAGGCGTGTGAAAGAGAGACTTTTGGATGTTAATGTGCTGAGAGGTGCAACTGGATGGATGTCTGATCATTATCTTGTGGAGGCGAAGGTGAAGATTTGTAGAGGTTTTCAGAAAAGAAGAGAGGATGTTGGGGTGAAGAGAGTGATGAGAGTAAGTGAGCTTGAGAAGGAAACTTGTGTGAGGAAGTACTAGGAGAGATTGAGTGCAGAATGGAAAAAGTTGAGAGCAAAGAACGTAAGGGGAGTGGGGGAGGAATGGGATGTATCAAGGGAAGCAGTGATGGCTTGCGCAAAAGATGCCTGTGGGAGTTGGCCAGATTAGAAAGGGTAGTGAGTGGCGAGATGAAGAAGGAAGATTGTTAGGGAAATAATGCAAATGACTGTGAGATGTATAGAATAAAGAGGCAGGAGGTCAAGAGAAAGGTGAAAGAGGTGAAAAAGAGAGCGAATGAGAGTTGGGGTGAGAGAGTATCGTTAAATTTTAGGGAGAATAAAAAGATGGTTTGGAAGGAGGTAAATAAAGTGTGTAAGATAAGAGAACAAATGGGAACATCGGTGAAGGGGGCTAATGGGGAGGTAATAACAAGTAGTGGTTATGTGAGAAGATGGAGTGAGTATTTTGAAGGTTTGTTGAATGTGTTAGATGATAGAGTGGCAGATATAGGGTGCTTCGGTCGAGGTGGTGTGCAAAGTGAGAGGGTCAGGGAGAATGGTTTGGTAAACAGAGAAGAGGTAGTGAAAGCTTTGCGGAAGATGAAAACAGGCAAGGCAGTGGGTTTGGATGGTATTGCAGTGGAATTTATTAAAAAAGGGGGTGACTGTGTTGTCGACTGGTTGGTGAGGATATTCAATGTATGTACGGCTCCTGGTGAAGTGCCTGAGAATTGGCGGAATGCATGCATAGGGCCATTGTGCAAAGGCAAAAGGGGTATAGGTGAGTGTTCAAATTACAGAGGTATAAGTTTGTTGAGTATTCCTGGGAAATTATATGGGAGGGTATTGATTGAGAGGGTGAAGGCATGTACAGAGGATCATATTGGGCAAGAGCAGTGTGGTTTCAGAAGTGGTAGAGAGTGTTTGGATCAGGTGTTTGCTTTGAAGAATGTATGTGAGAAATACTTAGAAAAACAAATGGATTTGTATGTAGCGTTAATGGATTTGGAGAGTGCATATGATAGAGTTGATAGCGATGCTCTGTGGAAGGTATTAAGAGTATATGTTGTGGGAGGCAAGTTGCTAGAAGCAGTGAAAAGTTTTTATCGAGTGTGTAAGGCATGTGTACGAGTAGGAAAAGCGGGAAGTGATTGGTTCCCAGTGAATGTCGGTTTGCGGTAGGGGTGCGTGATGTCCCCATGATTGTTTAATTTGTTTATGGATGGAGTGGTTAGGGAGGTGAATGCAAGAGTCTGTTGTGGATGAGAGGGCTTGAGAAGTGAGTTAGTTGTTGTTCGCTGATGATTCAGCGCTGGTGGTTGATTCGGGTGAGAAACTGCAGCAGCTTGTGACTGAGTTTGGTAAGGTGTGTGAAAGAACAAAGCTGAGAGTAAATGTGAATAAGAGCAAGGTTATTAGATTCAGTAGGGTTGAGGGACAAGTCAATTGGGAGGTAAGTTTCAATGGAGAAAAACTGGAGGAAGTGAAGTGTTTTAGATTTCTGGGAGTGGATTTAGCAGCGGATGGATCCATGGAAGCGGAAGTGAGTAACAGGGTGGGGGAGAGGGGTGAAGGTTCTGGGAGCGTTGAAGAATGTGTGGAAGGCGTGAACGTTATCTCTGAGAGCAAAAATGGGTATATTTGAAGGAATAGTGGTTCCAGCAATGTTATATGGATGCGAGGCGTGGGCTATAGATAAGGTTGTGCGGAGGAGGGTGGATGTGTCCGAAATGAGATGTTTAAGGACAATATGTGGTATGAGGTGGTTTGATTGAGTAAGTAATGAAAGGATAACAGAGATGTGTAGTAATAAAAAGAGTGTGATTGAGAGAGCAGAAGATGGTGTATTGATATGGTTTGGTTACATGGAGAGAATGAGTGTGTCAGAGGTGGAGGGAACGAGGAGAAGTGGGAGACCAAATTGTAGGTGGAAGGATGGAATGAAAAAGATTTTGAGCGATCGGGGCCTGAACATGCAGGAGGGTGAAAGGCGTGCAAGGAATACAGTGAATTGGAACGATGTGGTATACCGGGGTCGACGTGCTGTCAATGGATTGAGCCAGGCATGTAAAGCGTCTGGGGTAAACCATGGAAAGTTCTGTGGGGCCTGGATGTGGAAAGGGTACTGTCGTTTAAGTGCATTATGCATGACAGAGACTGAGTGTGAACAAAAGTGGCCTTTGTTGTCTTTTCCTAGTGCTACCTCGCGCACATGCGGGGGCAGGGGGTTGTTATTTCATGTGTGGCGGGGTGGCGATGGACATGAATGAAGGCAGCAAGTATGAATTATGTACATGTGTGTATATATATATATATATATATATATATATATATATATATATATATATATATATATATTTTTTTTTTTTTTTGCTTTGTCGCTGTCTCCCGCGTTTGCGAGGTAGCGCAAGGAAACAGACGAAAGAAATGGCCCAACCCACCCCCATACACATGTATATACATACGTCCACACACGCAAATATACATACCTACACAGCTTTCCATTGGTTTACCCCCGCTTCACATGCCCTGATTCAATCCACTGACAGCACGTCAACCCCGGTATACCACATCGATCCAATTCACTCTATTCCTTGCCCTCCTTTCACCCTCCTGCATGTTCAGGCCCCGATCACACAAAATCTTTTTCACTCCATCTTTCCACCTCCAATTTGGTCTCCCACTTCTCCTCGTTCCCTCCACCTCCGACACATATATCCTCTTGGTCAATCTTTCCTCACTCATTCTCTCCATGTGACCAAACCATTTCAAAACACCCTCTTCTGCTCTCTCCACCACGCTCTTTTTATTTCCACACATCTCTCTCACCCTAACGTTACTTACTCGATCAAACCACCTCACACCACACATTGTCCTCAAACATCTAATTTCCAGCACATCCACCCTCCTGCGCACAACTCTATCCATAGCCCACGCCTCGCAACCATACAAAGTTGTTGGAACCACTATTCCTTCAAACATACCCATTTTTGCTTTCCGAGATAATGTTCTCGACTTCCACACATTCTTCAAGGCTCCCAGGATTTTCGCCCCCTCCCCCACCCTATGATCCACTTCCGCTTCCATGGTTCCATCCGCTGCCAGATCCACTCCCAGATATCTAAAACACTCTACTTCCTCCAGTTTTTCTCCATTCAAACTTACTTCCCAAATGACTTGACCCTCAACCCTACTGTACCTAATAACCTTGCTCTTATTCATTTTTTTTTTTTTTTGCCGCTGTCTCCCGCGTTTGCGAGGTAGCGCAAGGAAACAGACGAAAGAAAATGGCCCAACCCACCCCCATACACATGTATATACATACGTCCACACACGCAAATATACATACCTACACAGCTTTCCATGGTTTACCCCAGACGCTTCACATGCCCTGATTCAATCCACTGACAGCACGTCAACCCCGGTATACCACATCGCTCCAATTCACTCTATTCCTTGCCCTCCTTTCACCCTCCTGCATGTTCAGGCCCCGATCACACAAAATCTTTTTCACTCCATCTTTCCACCTCCAATTTGGTCTCCCTCTTCTCCTCGTTCCCTCCACCTCCGACACATATATCCTCTTGGTCAATCTTTCCTCACTCATTCTCTCCATGTGCCCAAACCATTTCAAAACACCCTCTTCTGCTCTCTCAACCACGCTCTTTTTATTTCCACACATCTCTCTTACCCTTACGTTACTTACTCGATCAAACCACCTCACACCACACATTGTCCTCAAACATCTCATTTCCAGCACATCCATCCTCCTGCGCACCACTCTATCCATAGCCCACGCCTCGCAACCATACAACATTGTTGGAACCACTATTCCTTCAAACATACCCATTTTTGCTTTCCGAGATAATGTTCTCGACTTCCACACATTCTTCAAGGCTCCCAGAATTTTCGCCCCCTCCCCCATCCTATGATCCACTTCCGCTTCCATGGTTCCATCCGCTGCCAGATCCACTCCCAGATATCTAAAACACTTTACTTCCTCCAGTTTTTCTCCATTCAAACTCACCTCCCAATTGACTTGACCTTCAACCCTACTGTACCTAATAACCTTGCTCTTATTCACATTTACTCTTAACTTTCTTCTTTCACACACTTTACCAAACTCAGTCACCAGCTTCTGCAGTTTCTTACATGAATCAGCCACCAGCGCTGTATCATCAGCGAACAACAACTGACTCACTTCTCAAGCTCTCTCATCCCCAACAGACTTCATACTTGCCCCTCTTTCCAAAACTCTTGCATTCACCTCCCTAACAACCCCATCCATAAACAAATTAAACAACCATGGAGACATCACACACCCCTGCCGCAAACCTACATTCACTGAGAACCAATCAATATATATATATATATATATATATATATATATATATATATATATATATATATAGGTATGTATATTTGCGTGTGTGGACGTGTATGTATATACGTATGTATGTGGGTGGGTTAGGCCATTCTTTCGTCTGTTTCCACCCACATACACATGTATATACATACACGCCCACACGCACATATACATACCTATATATTTCAAAGTAAACATATATATACATAAAGAGACATATACATATATACACATGCATATAATTCATACTTCCTGCCTTTATCATTCTCGTCGCCACCCCGCCATATATGAAATGACAAACCCCTCCCCCCACACGCACGCGAGGTAGCGCTAGGAAAAGACAAGAAACGCCACATTTGTTCACACTCAGTCTCTAGCTGTCATGTGTAATGCACCGAAATCACAGCTCCAGACCCCACAAAATTTTCCATGGTTCAATCCGCTGACAGCACGTCGACCCCGGTATACCACATCGTTCCAATTCACTCTATTCCTTGCACGCCTTTCACCCTCCTGCATGTTCTGGCCCCGATCACTCAAAATCTTTTTCACTCCATCTTTCCACCTCCAGTTTGGTCTCCCACCTCTCCTCGTTCCCTCCACCTCCGACACATATATCCTCTTGGTCAATCTTTCCTCACTCATTCTCTCCATGTGACTAAACCATTTCAAAACACCCTCTTCTGCTCTCTCAATCACTCTTTTTATTACCACACATCTCTCTTACTCTATTCTTACTTACTCGATCAAACCACCTCACACCACATATTGTCCTCAAACATCTCATTTCCAACACATCCACCCTCCTCCACACAACTCTGTCTATAGCCCACGCCTCGCAACCATATAACATTGTTGGAACTACTATTCCTTCAAACATACTCATTTTTGCTTTCCGAGATAATGTTCTCGACTTCCACACATTCTTCAACTCTCACAGAACTTTCGCCCCCTCCCCCACCCTATGATTCACTTCCGCTTCCATGGTTCCATCCGCTGCCAAATTCACTCCCAAATATCTAAAACACTTTACTTCCTCCAGTTTTTCTCCATTCAAACTTACCTCCCAATTGACTTGACCCTCAACCCTACTGTACCTAATAACCTTGCTCTTATTCACATTTACTCTCAGCTTTCTTCTTACACACACTTTACTAAACTCAGTCACTAGCTTCTGCAATTTCTGACACGAATCAGTCACCAGCGCTGTATCATCAGCGAACAACAACTGACTCGCTTCCCAAGCTCTCTCATCCACAACAGACTGCATACTTGCCCCTCTTTCCAAAACTCTTGCATTCACCTTCCTAACAACCCCATCCATAAACAAATTAAACAACCATGGAGACATCACACACCCCTGCCGCAAACCTACATTCACTGAGAACCAATCACTTTCCTCTCTTCCTTCACGTACACATGCCTTACATCCTCGATAAAAACTTTTCACTACTTCTAACAACTCGCCCCCACACCATATATTCTTAATACTTTCCACAGAGCATCTCTATAAACTCTATCATATGCCTTCTCCAGATCCATAAATGCTACATACAAATCCATTTGCTTTTCTAAGTATCTCTCACATACATTCTTCAAAGCAAACACCTGATCCACCTATCCTCTACCACTTCTGGAATCACACTGCTCTTCCCCAATCTGATGCTCTGTACATGCCTTCACCCTCTCAATCAATACCCTCCCATATAATTTCCCAGGAATACTCAACAAACCTATACCTCTGTAATTTGAGCACTCACTTTTATCCCCTTTGCCTTTGTACAATGGCACTATGCAAGCATTCCACCAATCCTCAGGCACCTCACCATGAGTTATACATACATTAGATAACCTTACCAACCAGTTAACAATACAGTCACCCCCTTTTTTTTTTTTTATAAATTCCACTGCAATACCATCCAAATCCGCTGCCTTGCCGGCTTTCAACTTCCGCAAAGCTTTTACTACCTCTTCTCTGTTTACCAAATCTTTTTCCCTAACCCTCTCACTTTGCACACCACCTCGACCAAAACACCCTATATCTGCCACTCTATCATCAAACACATTCAACAAACCTTCAAAATACTCACTCCATCTCCTCCTAACATCACCACTACTTGTTATCACCTCCCCATTAGGCCCCCTTCACTGAAGTTCCCATTTGTTCCCTTGTCTTACGCACTTTATTTATCTCCTAACAAAACATTTTTTTATTCTCCCTAGAATATAATGATACTGTCACTCCAACTCTCATTTGCCCTCTTTTACATCTTGCACCTATCTCTTGACCTCCTGCCTCTTTCTTTCATACATCTCCCAGTCATTTGCATTATTTCCCTGCAAAAATCGTCCAAATGCCTCTCTCTTCTCTTTCACTGATAATCTTACTTCTTCATCCTACCACTCACTACCCTTTTTAATCTGCCCACCTCCAACTCTTCTCATGCCACAAGCATCTTTTGTGCAAGCCATTACTGCTTCCCTAAATACATCCCATTTCTCCCCCACTCTCTTTACGTCCATTGTTCTCACCTTTTTCCATTCTGTACTCAGTCTCTCCTGATACTTCCTCACACAAGTCTCCTTCCCAAGCTCACTTACTCTCACCACTCTTTTCACCCCAACTTTCTCTCTTCTTTTCTAAAAACCTCTACAAATCTTCACCTTCGCCTCCACAAGATAATGATCAGACATCCCACCAGTTGCACCTCTCAGCACATTAACATCCAAAAGTCTCCCTTTCGCGCGCCTATCAATTAACACGTAATCCAATAACGCTCTCTGGACATCTCTCCTACTTTCATATGTATACTTATGTATATCTCTCTTTTTAAACCAGGTATTCCCAATCACCAGTCCTTTTTCAGCACATAAATCTACAAGCTCTTCACCATTTCCATTTACAACACTGAACACCCCATGTGCACCAATTAATCCCTCAACTACCACATTACTTACCTTTGCATTCAATTCACCCATCACTATAACCCGGTCTCGTGCATCAAAACTACTAACACACTCACTTAGCTGCTCCCAAAACACTTGCCTCTCATGATCTTTCTTCTTATGCCCAAGTGCATATGCACCAATAATCACCCATCTATCTCCATCCACTTTCAGTTTTACCCATATCAATCTAGAGTTTACCTTCTTACACTCTATCACACTCTACTTCCACGACTCCTGTTTCAGGAGTAGTGCTACTCCTTCCCTTGCTCTTGCCCTCTCACTAACTCCTGACTTTACTCTCAAGACATTCCCAAACCACTCTTCCTCTTTACCCTTGAGTTTCGTTTCAATCAGAAAGTTGAAATACAAGGAGGGGAGGGTTTCTAGCCTCCCGCTCCCGTCCCCTTTTGTCGCCTTCTACGACACGTGAGGAACGCGTGGGAAGTATTCTTTCTCCCCTATCCCCAGGTATATATATATATATATATATATATATATATATATATATATATATATATATATATATATATATATAAATAAATGTTTGTGTGTGCGAGGATAGGATGATAGCACTGGTTGTACTCCACTTATATGTACTTATATATAGGTGTTCCCTATCTCCTCGTGATCGAGGTGCACCACAAGTGGAAAGTCAAGTTTAGCGAGTTTGTATGGCCGTCAGTTGACGAGTGCAGGTTCGTCATATAGGGCTTCTTGCCACAAAGGAGTACACCTGCCCCTGTTACTGAGTGAAGCTTCAGGAGATCCTGGAAAATAGGTCCTGGAGTGATTATAAAGAAGTCGGATTTGGATGGAATTGCAGTGGAATTTATTAGATAAGGGGGTGATTGTGTTGTTGACTGGTTGGAAAGGATATATAATGTATGTATGACTCATGGTGAGGTGCCTGAGGATTGGCGGAATGCACGCATAGTGCCATTGTATAAATGGAAAGGGGATAAAGGCGAGTGTTCAAATTACAGAGGCATAAGTTTGTTGAGTATTCCTGGGAAATTATATGGGAGGGTATTGATTGAGAGGGTGAAGGCATGCACAGAGCATCAGATTGGGGAAGAGCAGTGTGGTTTCAGAAGTGGTAGAGGATGTGTGGATCAGGTGTTTGCTTTGAAGGATGTATGTGATAAATACTTAGAAAAGCAGATGGATTTGTATGTAGCATTAATAGATCTGGAGAAGGCATATGTTAGGGTTGATAGGAATACTTTGTGGAAGGTTTCAAGAATATATGGTGTGGGAGGTAAGTTCCTAGAAGCAGTGAAAAGTTTTTACCAAGGATGTAAGGCATGTGTACGAGTAGGAAGAGAGGAAAGTGATTGGTTCTCAGTGAATGTTGGTTTGCGGCAGGAGTCCGTGGTGTCCCCATGGTTGTTTTATTTGTTTATGGATGGGGTGTTTAGGGAGGTGTATGCGAGAGTTTTGGAGAGAGGGGCGAGTATGCAGTCTTGTGGATGAGAAGGCTTGGGAAGTGTGTCAGTTGTTTTTCGCTGATAATACAGTGCTGGCGGCTGATTCGGGTGAGAGACTGCAGAAGCTGGTGACTGAGATTGGTAAGGTGTGTGAAAAGAATAAGTTGAGAGTAAATGCAAGAGCAAGGATATTAGGTACAGTAGGGTTGAGAGACAAGTCAATTGGGAGGGAAGTTTGAATAGAGAAAAACTGGAGGAAATGAAGTGTTTTAGATATTTGGGAGTGGATTTAGCAGCGGATTAACCATGGAAGCTGGAGTGAATCACAGTGTGGGGGAGGGGACGAAGGATCTGGGAGCATTGAAGAATGTGTGGAAGGCGAGAACGTTATCTCGGAGAGTAAAATTGGGTATGTTTGAAGGAATAGTGGCTCCAACAATGTCATATGGTTGCGAGGCATAGGCTGTAGACAGGGTTGTGCGGGGGAGGGTGGATGTGTTGGAAATGAAATGTTTGATGAACATGGAGAGAATGAATGAGGAAAGATTGACAATGAGGATATATGTGTCGGAAGTGGAGGGAACAAAGAGAAGCGGGAGACCAAACTGGAGGCGGAAGGATTTAGTGAAAAGGTTTTGAGCGATTGGGGCCTGAACATATAGAAGGGTGAAAGGCGTGCAAGAAATGGAGTGAATTGGTATGTTGTGGTACCAGGACATGTGAAGCGTCTGGGGTAAACCATGGAAAGTTTTGTGGTGCCTGGATGTGGAAAGGGAGCTTTAGTTTGTGAATTACACATGACAGCTAGAGATTGAGTGTGAACGAATGTGGCTTTTTTTTTTTCTTTTCCTTGCTCTACCTCGCTGACGCAGGAGACGGCGATTGGGTATAAAGAATAGAAATCGAAATATATAACGTAGAATTTCTGTGGCTAGTTAATGGGATTAACTTTTATTTGTTTAGGTTAAGTTTTACATATCGTCATGCATTTTCCAACACACTTGATAGTGCTAATCTGAGTCCAGGAGACTCCTCCCTCCCCTCGCTCCTCCATAATGGAAAGTTTATGTTGTATATTTGGAAGATGGGGTTCTGGAGAGACTTGCAACTTGAAATTAAGACACCTGATGAGAAAAAAGTTATGAGGTTGTCGTGTACATATGGTGCCATAATCGAGCGGGGGCGAGGTAGTGTCCTCGCTCTGATATGTGCAGATCTGGTGATTGTGTGGGTCATAGGCCAACAGTAGCTGACGGCTCCTCACTAACCCCTGGTGTACGTAGAGATCTTGTGTCTGTGTCGTCATAGGCTATTAGTAGCTGACTACTACTACTGGCTCGAACGGAACATTCAGTGGAGAGTAATTTGTGCGCATCACGCAGACAATACAGACAGTACATTGCTTATGGTTTACAACACAGATATTTGATTAAGCTGAGTGTGTGATGAATACTGCAAACATCTGTTATTGACGAGGTTACGGTATGCTGCAGATATTTTTTTTCCTAATTGATTGGTTAGAAGGGGAAGAAGAAGGGAATGGACAGGAGAAAATAAAGTGGAGAACAGATGATGATGATAGAATGGTGTAGGTTTACCGAAGTGAGTGAGTGGTTTGTTGGTTATGTGTTATGGTGCCTTATTTTTGTCTCTCCAGCATACAGTGTGTGTGTGTGTGTGTGTGTGTGTGTGTGTGTGTGTGTGTGTATGTATTTGTGTATGTATGTGTGTGTGTGTGTGTGTGTGTGTGTGTGTGTGTGTGTGTGTGGTGATGCTATGTTTGTTTAGAAAGGAAATAGCTAAGTCTTGGGATGACAGGAGCTTCTCCAAGAGCTTTGAGGTTCCTCAGAACCAAGCGTGTTTCATGTTCATGCTGCTGTCAAGATCAGGGGTGTGTCTGTGGTTTGTGTCTTCGTTTTCTTTGTCGTTTCTGCCATATTTTGTGGTGCTTCTTTTGCTCCAGAGTTCCATCAGTTAACTAACCATAGCAGAGGCTGGACCACCTGTACCACCAGACGGCTAGAGCACCGGCAGCACCACCTGGCTGCGGGAGGGCGGCCCAGGGCGCCAGCAGGGGTTGACATAGTTGGCAAGATTGTCATGTAAATGATTTATGTACAGTATAGAGGAGGTGCTGAACTTTCCCTCAATCAAGATGGCCACTGGGGGTCACGACCCACACCTCATGGTATCACCCGTAACATTCTTATGTTCAGTTTGTTCTCGAGTTGGTCTATGTTTTCTCGTGTGCCACTCTAAAGTTTTCCTGTTCATCTTGTTTGAGTCACCCCATTGATGTGAGCTGTCGGGAATCGTCCAGTTTAAGCGCTTGCGTCTTCTGGTGTCAGCAGCATCTCGGCTGATATTGTAGTGCCCGGAGCAGTCATGTGTACTTTAACATGAAACTCACCATTGTCAGTGCTCAGGCGGTACACTGTAGATAGCACTGCCTCTCCTCGGCAACGAGACAATCTCGTGTGGAGTCTTGTGTCTCTTGGTGGGTCTCTCATGGTTTTATGGAGTCCTGAGGCTCTTACATGCTCTTACGTGGGATGGTCACAGCCACGTTGTCCAGAGTGGTAGTGAGGCGGCAATATTCCTGTAATGCCAGTCATGAGAGAGGTCATAAAGCTATGTGTATCAGGCTCTTCACAGCCATCATAAACCCTCAGTTAGTGCTCCACCCGCTCTGACAAAGGCTAGGTGTGTGTGTGTGTGTGTGTGTGTGTGTGTGTGTGTGTGTGTGTGTGTGTGTGTTATTACTATTAGAGGGTTACAGGAAAAGAGTTTTACATTTGTTCTGCCCTGTCTATTAACCATATCTATATGCATCATGTACTTGCGTACATACACACACGCCAGTTAACTTACGACTTCTAAAACTTAAATATTGGCACCTTAACAAAGCTGACTGGATTAACTCGAGAAAACTTTTCTGATTTTCCTTGGGTGGATTACTGTCTCGTATACGGTGATGCGTCAGTCTCCGCCAAACTCATAGCAGAGGTTATTCTTGCGGGAATGGAAGCATTTATCCCCTCTTTCCTCCAAGACGACAAGTTCGTCCAGTCCATGTTCAACCGTTCATGTTCTCAAGCCATTCAGGCAAGGGATCAGGTATATCGAACTTGGAAAAATTCTCCTTCCTCCGACACCCATTCAGCATTTATCACTGTCCGTAATCACTGTAAGGACGTTAACCGTAAGGCAAAGCATTCCTTTATTCATAGGAAATGCGATACTCTCTTCTTCATCCAGTGATGTCTTTCTGGTCTTTAGCTAAGGACATCTCTAACAACTTATGTCGCTCTACCGTTCCTTCACTTCTCTGTTCTGCCCGTACCAAGCTGTCTCTCCCGTAGACAAGGTAACTCTCTTTGGTTCTTATTTCTCCATAAATTTTACCTTGGATTACTCTCATATACATTCATCTTCTTACTAATCCTATTCCCTTCTCTGTAATGTCTTATCGAACTGCCCGAGAAGCGCTTATCTCTTTGGACGCAAGCAAGGCTTATAGTTTTAATGGCACCCATCCCTATGTACTGAAATAGTGGACTTTGAACTTGCACTTGTGCTTGGTCGTCTGTTCCGTTTTTGTTTAAAAACCAGAACTTTCTTCTCGGAAGCACGCGTTGGTACATTCCATCCCTAAGAAAGATGACCGTTTTAACTCTACTCAGCATCGCCCTGTTGCTTGAACGTTTACTATTTCCAAAGACTTTGAATACCTCCCCAACTCCCATTTCCTCAGACACCTTAAATTTCACAGTCTTCTGTCCGACCAGTTTGCTTCCGTAAGTCGAAATCCACTAAGATATTCTTTTCTGTCTTTCTAATGCCTGGTCATTATCCCTGCAAGATTTTACGGAATCATACGCAGTTGCCCCTGATATGACTAAAGATTTTGACAGGATGTGGCATGGGGTCTCATCTTTGAGCGACTCTCTTTTGTCTTCCCTCCGTCACTTTGATCCATCATGTTTAGTATTCTGTCTGGCCGACCTATCTTCATGGTTGTTGATGGATCAGCCTTTCTCCCTTTCTCCATCAACAGTGGTGTCTCTCAAGGTTCTGTCCTGTCTCTTACACTTTTCTCCTTTTTACCAACGATTTCCTTTCTTCCACAAATAACCTCATGCACTCATGCTGACGACTTAACACTACATTCCTCCTCATTCCTCTAATCTGCACCTTCTTCTCTCACTCGATCTGCATCTCATCTGGACACAGCTCAATAAACTCAGACTTGGAAAGGATATCTCAGTGGGGTAGACGAAATCTGGTTTAGTTTAATGCCTCTATGACCCAGTGTCTGCCAATGTCTTTATTGAAAATTCTTCGCAATTTTCTTCTCTCCTTTGATGGATCGGTAATTCCCCCACTTGACTCGGTGAACATACTTGTTATAATTGTAATATCCTCACTATCTTATAAGCCTCGCCTTACGGAAGCAGACATGTATGCCTGAAAGAAACTGGGAGTCTTGTTTAGTTCTCGAAATTCCTTTTCTTCTGAACAGGTGCTCCTTTTATACAAAGGATTCATCCTTCTTTTTAGGTAGTGTTCTCACATCTTGGGTGGTTCTAGCTCTGCATCCTTACTTGACAAGAATTGAATCGAAAGTGGGCCGACTCAACTCCCAGACAAACTTCAAAACTTGACCACCACCACCCCCCCCCCCCCCCCACTTGCCCTCCGCCGCAATGTTGGTTCACTTTTCCTCTTCTTTTGGTATTACTTTGGTTTTTGCCCCCGAGAGCTGGCTGCTTGTGTAACCCCCACGCAGTTCTCGGCACATGATTATCATGTGGCCGTTGGCAACTCAAAAGAGTGGGCCGTTTTGTAAACTATTTCTTTCCTTACTCCTCGAAGCTTTGGAACTCTTCCATCTCATGTCTTTCCCAATGACTATAACTTGGCATTTCTTAAAAGACGGCTGTTCACTTCCCCTAAAATTTGCAAGTACTTTTCATTGTCTCCTCTTTTTTTCTCCTACATTAGCCACCATGTATTTCAATTAAGGCTTTGTCTTGATGTGGACCTTTGATCGTGACTGAAGCCTCCAGCATGAAGAAATTATATATATATATATATATATATATATATATATATATATATATATATATATATATATATATATTATCCCTTGGGATAGGGGAGAAAGAATACTTCCCACGTATTCCCTGCGTGTCGTAGAAGGCGACTAAAAGGGGAGGGAGCGGGGGGGCTGGAAATCCTCCCTCTCTCTTTTTTTTTTTCCTTTTTAATTTTCCAAAAGAAGGAACGGAGAAGGGGACAGGTGAGGATATTCCCTCAAAGGCCCAGTCCTCTGTTCTTAACGCTACCTCGCTAACGCGGGAAATGGCGAATAGAGTGAAAGAAAAGATATATATAGAGGTAGTAAAAGCTTTGCGGAAGATGAAAGCCGGCAAGGCAGCAGGTTTGGATGGTATTGCAGTGGAATTTATTAAAAAAGGGGGTGACTGTATTGTTGACTGGTTGGTAAGGTTATTTAATGTATGTATGACTCATGGTGAGGTGCCTGAGGATTGGCGGAATGCGTGCATAGTGCCATTGTACAAAGGCAAAGGGGATAAGAGTGAGTGCTCAAATTACAGAGGTATAAGTTTGTTGAGTATTCCTGGCAAATTGTATGGGAGGGTATTGATTGAGAGGGTGAAGGCATGTACAGAGCATCAGATTGGGGAAGAGCAGTGTGGTTTCAGAAGTGGTAGAGGATGTGTGGATCAGGTGTTTGCTTTGAAGAATGTATGTGAGAAATACTTAGAAAAGCAAATGGATTTGTATGTAGCATTTATGGATCTGGAGAAGGCATATGATAGAGTTGATAGAGATGCTCTGTGGAAGGTATTAAGAATATATGGTGTGGGAGGCAAGTTGTTAGAAGCAGTGAAAAGTTTTTATCGAGGATGTAAGGCATGTGTACGTGTAGGAAGAGAGGAAAGTGATTGGTTCTCAGTGAATGTAGGTTTGCGGCAGGGGTGTGTGATGTCTCCATGGTTGTTTAATTTGTTTATGGATGGGGTTGTTAGGGAGGTGAATGCAAGAGTTTTGGAAAGAGGGGCAAGGATGAAGTCTGTTGGGGATGAGAGAGCTTGGGAAGTGAGTGAGTTGTTGTTCGCTGATGATACAGCGCTGGTGGCTGATTCATGTGAGAAACTGCAGAAGCTGGTGACTGAGTTTGGTAAAGTGTGTGAAAGAAGAAAGTTAAGAGTAAATGTGAATAAGAGCAAGGTTATTAGGTACAGTAGGGTTGAGGGTCAAGTCAACTGGGAGGTGAGTTTGAATGGAGTAAAACTGGAGGAAGTGAAGTGTTTTAGATATCTGGGAGTGGATCTGGCAGCGGATGGAAACATGGAAGCGGAAGTGGATCATAGGGTGGGGGAGGGGGCGAAAATTCTGGGAGCCTTGAAGAATGTGTGGAAGTCGAGAACATTATCTCGGAAAGCAAAAATGGGTATGTTTGAAGGAATAGTGGTTCCAACAATGTTGTATGGTTGCGAGGCGTGGACTATGGATAGAGTTGTGCGCAGGAGGATGGATATGCTGGAAATGAGATGTTTGAGGACAATGTGTGGTGTGAGGTGGTTTCATCGAGTAAGTAACGTAAGGGTAAGAGAGATGTGTGGAAATAAAAAGAGCGTGGTTGAGAGAGCAGAAGAGGGTGTTTTGAAATGGTTTGGTCACATGGAGAGAATGAGTGAGGAAAGATTGACCAAGAGGATATATGTGTCGGAGGTGGAGGGAACGAGGAGAAGAGGGAGACCAAATTGGAGGTGGAAAGATGGAGTGAAAAAGATTTTGTGTGATCGGGGCCTGAACATGCAGGAGGGTGAAAGGCGTGCAAGGAATAGAGTGAATTGGAGCGATGTGGTATACCGGGGTTGACGTGCTGTCAGTGGATTGAATCAGGGCATGTGAAGCGTCTGGGGTAAACCATGGAAAGCTGTGTAGGTATGTATATTTGCTTGTGTGGACGTATGTATATATATGTGTATGGGGGTGGGTTGGGCCATTTCTTTCGTCTGTTTCCTTGCGCTACCTCGCAAACGCGGGAGACAGCGACAAAGCAAAAAAAAAAAAAAAAAAAAAAAAAAAATATATATATATATATATATATATATATATATATATATATATATATATATATATATATATATATACCGTGTGTGTGTGTGTGTGTGTGTGTGTGTGTGTGTGTGTGTGTGTGTGCGTGCGCGCGCGCGCACGTGAGCAACTACCCAACTTGCTTATTACCATATTCTTAAAGTGACATGATAAGATTTCATCTCCTTTATAATGAAAGTGAACCGTCTCCACCAGTGAGATACAGTAAGCATTTCCACGCGAATAACTTCTTAAGTATTCCAAGATTTTCTTCAAGTTTATAAGTTATTCCATAAAGTATTATAAAGATCATATTGAAGGAAAAATTGAGTCTAAAACACACACACACACACACACACACACACACACACACACGCACACACACACACACACACACACGCACACACACACTCACACACACACACACACACACTCAAATGTCGCTACCAGGAGAAGGGCTAATTGTTAGGGAAGTGCAAAAGGACAAGCGTCATGCTCCTTTATAAGAAAGTAGACCGGGAAGAGGCGCTGCACTCCAGACCGGCCTCCCTGACGAGAGCTGTCTGTAAGGTACTGGAAAAGATAATCAGAGAACGTATGGATGACTTCCTACTGAGGAGAGTTTCCATGAGCGAGAGCCAGCATTGTTCCAGAGAGAGGAGATCACGTGTGACGTATCTTTTAGATACGCTGCTGCTGAGTGTGTTCTGTATCAGGCTAAAGGAAAGGCCAGGTGGAATGTTTGTATATGGACTGCCGAAAGTATTTGACACTGGACAGCATGAGAGGAATGTTTGTATATGGACTGCCGAAAGTATTTGACACTGGACAGCATGAGAGGAATGTTTGTATATGGACTGCCGAAAGTATTTGACACCGGACAGCATGAGAGGAGGATTGATAAACTCGATCGCCAGGTAAGGGTAAGTGGTAGACTCCCTCGATGAACAGATTATCTTAGTGGAAGGGAACCAAAGTTCATGTCAGAGGTTCTCATCTTGGAATGGTCTGGGGTTACTAATAGGATGCGGTAGGGTTCGGTTCTGGGACAATTCCTCTTCTTGGTCTATGCAAATGACGAAGAGATCATAACGAAAGTCAAAAGTGGGTAGGATTGCATTGGCTTGCAAGAGACCGAGACAGACTCTAGTGATGGTCTGATACATGAGTGAGGAGATTCAACCAGTTTATGTAAAATAATGAGAAACAAAACAGTAAAAGAACGTCTCAGCTGAATCATTTCTTAAAGAAAATGGCTGTATGAATCTCTCTGTGGGAGCCACATGGGAATGGTGATCGTCAATAACAGACGGAGGGGAGGTGGGAGCAGAAACAATTTCTGGTAGTGTTCAACAGAGAGAATGTAGACTAATTACTGAGAAAGACGCCCGATGACATTGAAACCGAGTTACACAGGGAATTAAATGAAGTGGTTTGAGGTGTGAAATGTACTGTTATGGACAGAATAATTGAAAAAGAATTATGGTGCGCTCGTTGAAAGTTTCAGAATATTGCAGAGTATTAAGGATCAGTGATTGCTGGGAAAAATGACAGTTTTAAAGAATGTCAGAGAAATGGAGGCTGGCTAATTGATACTGAAGGATTAAGCGGACAAGTGGGTAGCACTAGAATTAGAAAGACCAGTGAAGCAGAAGATTGATAGTCGTAAATCATTGAAGATTTTTGGATTGGCTGAAGGCCATAATCCAGACAAAGAGGAATAGATGGAGAGAGAAGTAATACTGCTTAAAAGAATACCAGAGACCATGGACATGACGAACACAGTGTTTGTGATAAAAGAAATAAAGAGAATTGATGGATATAGACAAGACATGAGAGAAAGTCCATTACTGGTCGTGTTCAATTTGGGGCTACGTAGCCAAGAGATACTTAGGTAGGTAATGAAATTAGCAAGTAAAGACGTTGTACCTAAATGCAAGTTTAAGAGACGGTGGGGGGTAGTAAGGGGGGGGGATAAACACGCGTGTAAAACTCTCTCCTCCGTAACTCGTAAATGGTAATCACACACACACACACACACACACACACACACACACACACACACACACACACCATTAGTTGCCAAGATGAATCTCAGGGATAATTGTCCTCCTCCGTTTTCCTCAACATTCGACAAGAACTGTGTTGCAAGACTAGTATGGGGATGGGGGAGGGGATGTTCTCCCTTGTGACACTGGCGAGGGCGCTGGAAGGGAGGAACGGGGTTTCTTTTCCCCCGTGACACTGGCAATGGCGTTGTAGTGGGCGGGACCTGGGGATGGCCAGGCTTCTCACTGCGACGCTAGCTGGAGCGCTGAAGGGGCGGAACAGGGAGGCAGGTGTTTTCCCGGGCAACGGTAGCTGAGGCGCTTGAGGGGCGGGTGCTCCCTCTCTCCCTCCTTATCCTCCCTGGCCCCATTTTTTCCCTGCATTAATAAGCGTCCTCCTTCTTGGACTGTCCCTCGTCTGGACGCCACATTTCAGCCTCCTCCCTCACCTGTAAACGATCACAATGCGACACACGTACCAGGAACCTCAGGGACCCATTCACCGCCGGCACATCGTCTCCCTCCTCCAGCGCAACGCTCACTCTCTCACACAGTCATTAAAAAAAGCCTGTCTGGAATGACCTTTAGAAATGGGAGGCGTGCCGGGAGGTGGATGATTATTAAAACTGTTGTTAACACGCTGTCGGCGTCATCATGCTGCCGGATGGCTTATGAAGTAGTAATTCTGATTACTGGTGTAATGGATGATTTAAATGACAGCGGGAGCGTTTGTACCCTTTGGGAGAAGGTAATATGCCTCGTAGGATAGTAGTGCCATGCAGCGAAGTAACGAGACACTGATGATGCACGTCTCCCGTGAACAACTGTCGTGGTAAATGTGGTTTTTGATGTAGGACACAGGGTTGGGTACTTTGTGGTAGAGAATGTCATTAAGAAACTGAAGAAGGGAGGATTTCGGTGGTTTTCTTGGTGTGTTTTCAGACATCTTCCTGCACGGTGTCCCTAAACTCGGTGCACATCTGGCAGTGTGCTCTTCAAGCCTTGTCTCCTGTGGTCTGTCTCCACCGTCCCTAAACACTTCCCTGTTGGTCCTCAGAACTGCTGGGCAGCTATATCATCCATCGTCAGACTATTACACAGCTGTTGATCATAATGCTCTTATTGATAACATGTTTGTATTTTCATAAATACGTTGATGATCTACTTTGGGTTTGCTTGCTTATTTCTGTAATGTGTTTATGTGCGTATTGTTTGGCAATATAAAGAACATTTAATTGCCATGGGAGGTCGGTAATGTTCTGTTTATGCATCCCAAATATTTGATAAAGGTGAAAACTCCAAGTTCTAACGTGAATCAGTTAAGTGTGAAATCTGCCTTTTTATTACAAGGGATTTATCGCCTTATGTCCCATCTGTAAGTCATCTGTAACATTGAGGCGTATGAAGCCTGGGTTCTTTTCTTCAGAGTAGAGTGAAACAGTAGACTGTGTTGAGTTCGAGTTTGTTTGCCACTTGCCTAGATCCACTCACTGAAAGACGTGGATCTCGTAGTATGAGGTATTACGTAGGTAAGACGTGTTCCGTTGTTGGTTTTATTATGGTCGATGGCTCTCTCCCGGGGCGACGTGATGTGATTCTAAGATTTTACGAAAAATGCGGGGTTGACTCCCAGCACAACCCATTCACCCAAGCAAATGTACACCACTTACTCCCTCCTCGTCTGGCATCCTCTGAAGTAATGTTTGATTGAAATTATTATGTGAACTAATTGCAAACATTTACTGAAATTAATTTCATGGTCTTGCTCAGTGTACTGCTAGATGTGCCAATGGTGTTTTGCGACTCCATTCTAGTAAAGGACTAACGTGACTATGAGAGAATTCATTCGTCTGGATGCTTGGGATAAGGTTGCGAGTGTTCATGGGTTACCTCCTTGGTGTAAAGGGATGCGGACTGTGTCATCTACGTCATAATGTTATCCCCACACTCTACTGTGAGTGAGTGAGGTGCACCAGACAGGGATGCGGACTGTGTCATCTACGTCATAATGTTATCCCCACACTCTACTGTGAGTGAGTGAGGTGCACCAGACAGGGATGCGGACTGTGTCATCTACGTCATAATGTTATCCCCACACTCTACTGTGAGTGAGGGAGGTGCACCAGACGTACAGGATCATAATGCTGGCTTATGTTCGTCCCGACTTTAGGCAATAATTCCGTGTCATATAGTGACGTTCTTTAATGACAACAGGTTTGGTCGCGAGATGATGTAGGTTGTGTACATATATAAGTAGCGAAACATCTTCGATCTTCACTGGAAGCATTGATATCAAAGTTGACTTAAGATTAATCTAGTCCTGGAATTCCTTGTTTGGAAACCCTTCCTCGGCTTTGACGAACCCAATTAATAGTTCACCGGAAGAGTCAGGTGTTGCGTCACAAACTCATCTAATGAGAAAGATGGTATGAGACAGATGTCATCTGGTGATGCTCATCTGTCCCTCTATCCTCCGTGTACTGGATGCTGTTGTTTATATGACTGAGGTTAAGTGTTCTGCTGCCTCAGGTTTTCGCTGTGGTCATTGTGATACCATCCAGCTTCTGTTAGCTAGATACGCGAGTCTCTATCAGCTTCTGTGTCATTATCTGTTGGAGTTTCTATGGTTGTTTATGAGTGGAATCCTTCTGGTGTCCATCCATTAGTGTTGATAAAGACTTCACTATACATGATTCTTGGATGTATTTCTTTATTAATCTAAAATTTACTGTGCTCTCGAGTCTGGTGGTTTCTTGAGTCGTCTAGTAACCAAGTTAAAGTCTTGATGATTAACATTATCTTCAATTTTTATTTTTTATTTTCATTTCTGAAATATCGTCATATTTCTATACCCGAGTCCAGCTTAGAGATCTTGAGTTCTTGTAAGAAGATCACACTTCACAACTGTAACACAATATATAAACTATACAAACCGAAATGATGGCCATTCACGTTCTGAATAGAATTTAGGAAGCAGACATGATAAGATTTCATTAGACGTGGCTCTGTACATAATAAAAGTGAATTTAGACATGGCTCTGTACATGATAAAAGGAACATAACTTTTCACCTAAGTTAAATGGGCGCTGGGCCATTGCTTCCTTCGTGGACGGGAACTGGGCGGCTGAAACTGTGGGAGGGCATCCTTCATCCTCTCCGTCAGCAAGTAACTGATGGCCTTTTGGCCTTACGTCCTAAGACCATCGGGTCCTGGGTGATGGGAAGGGGCAGGGAACGCCTCCTGCAGTATAAGACCACCAGGTCCTGGGTGATGGGAAGGGGCGGGGGACGCCTCCTGCAGTATAAGACCACCAGGTCCTGGGTGATGGGAAGGAGCAGGGGACGCCTCGTTCAGTATAAGACCACCAGGTCCTGGGTGATGGGAAGGAGCAGGGGACGCCTCGTGCAGTATAAGACCACCAGGTCCTGGGTGATGGGAAGGAGCAGGGGACGCCTCGTGCAGTATAAGACCACCAGGTCCTTGGTGATGGGAAGGGGCGGGGGACGCCTCCTGCAGTATAAGACCAGCAGGTCCTGGGTGATGGGAAGGAGCAGGGGACGCCTCCTGCAGGATGGAGGGGACTCAGGGCATACGATCCTGGAGCCTGTGGCTCTCTAGTGCCTCAGGTTCAGTGCATCTCGGCCAGAACCACAGGAAACGCCACCCACCACCACAGCCACCACCACCACCACCTTCCTCCACACCACGAGAAAAACCAGTAATTGGATTTGTCCAGCAGCATGTAATGCCGCAGCTCCTAACTTTACATGTAACTTCTCGAACTGTTGTCCACCGGGGGCCTCCCGAGGGCTTGTGGTAGAGTTCTCCCGGGTATTGGAACCCTGAAGGAAGGGAGGGCTGGATTGGTTAGAGAGAGAGAGAGAGAGAGAGAGAGAGAGAGAGAGAGAGAGAGAGAGAGAGAGAGAGAGAGAGAGAGTTGGAATGATATGAGACGACCACTTCATTGTGAGAAAGATCATTTAGTTGCTCGGAATGATTTTGATCTTTCCCTCTGCAGAGCAACAACGCAGGACACAAGACATGTACTCAACGTTGTGGTTAATTTGCCGACAAGTCGGCAGCGGTAGGTAAAATAGTATTTTGCTCGCTAAAGTATGTAATATTTTATTTCCTCTTTATTTTTGCATTTAGCGAATTTTCTTGAAGATAAAAAAAAATGCAGATATCAAGATACATACAATATAGATTATTACAAGGTAAAACATCAATATTGATTTCATTTTGTCCTCAGCCATCTTTAAGACTGGGCAAAATATTGCGTTAAAATAGTCGAAATAAACTTGCACAATCTTCCACTGGCACTTCCCCATCCCTTGCCTAACTCCTCGGAACCCATGGGTGGCGCAAGTTTGGTTAAACTTGTCAAAAATGGATTCGTCGGTAAAATAACACGATCCACAGGTGCCAGGTCATCGGCAAAACAACCATTACGTGTTTCTTAAGGTGTTGTCGCGAGATTATGTCTATTACTTCTATCTGTTGTCACAATATCCAGCTGCTGACACTCGCTCTACTGTTATTTAATGGAGTGCCAGTTGAACCATTGTCACACTGTGACACCAAATAGTGTCACTTCAGTGTCATTTCGTTTGGTGTCACTCCTTTGGCTGTCACTTCGTGTCACTTCCTCCAGTCTCGCTTTGCTAAGTGACCCCCACCCTCTTTCGTCACCAGCTAGAGTCACTCACTCCAGTGTCGCTTCGTCATGCCCTCCAGTGACAGTTTATTAGATGACCCCTCCCTCCTACGTCACTGGCTAGTGTCACTCACTCCAGTGTCATTTCATCTTACTCCCTCCAGTGGTACTTCATCTGGCGTCCCTTTCATTAAAAGGTTGTCAGCTGTAACGTCCAACTTTAGTTGCATTTGCTTTATTGGGCAGAAGATTCCAAGGGCAAGGAGGACATTAGGAGCATGACATGATATCTCCCTGCAGGCAGGGCGTTAGGAGCATGACAATATATCATCTCCCTGCAGGGAGGACGTTACGTGCTTGGCAGTGTACTTTCTCCCTGCAGGGAGGACGTTACAGGCATGGCAAGTATATCATCTCCACGCAGGGAGGGCGGTATGAGCATCAGGACTTGTTAAGTGCTTTTCCCGACATGTCTCTGTAATTCCTTCCATGGGGACTTCGGTCCCCAGGACCCTGACAATATGAGTTGGGGACAAGATGATTTGATCTGTGCTGGTAACCCCGGCAGATTTAGTGTGCACCCCATGCTTATTCTGTGAGCGGTAGCGCAAAAGGATTACAGAGGTCACAAAGGGTCTTGGTCAGACCCCAGTGGGTTGATATTACATAAGAAGTCACAAGTCATATTTCAATACATACATTATATAGTTTCATATGGTAAGTTTTATCGACTAGATGCAAAAAGTGGATACAAAACATTAAATTTCAGGTATCTTGTTATTAAGAATAAGGTGCTGTGACATTTCTTGCAGGGTTTGTTTATATCTGTTCCTAAATGGCTCTGTTTTTTCTATTCTAAGACACAGTGTTCTAGTTTGTGTCCAAATCTTTGACCACAAACTTTACAATTCACATGATTAACATCTCCAGCTAGGCCGAAGCGCCAAATGTACCTATAGCCTAGCCTTAGTCTGGCAGTTTCATGTAATCTGCTGATCTTATTACTTTCTCCATATACATGTTTTACTTTACACATCTCACTGTGATGCAAAATTTTTCTACTTGTGCTTATCTGAACTCGTCTTCGTGCTTCCTTTCTAATTACAGTTTTGAAGTTCCTAATTGACAACCCAATGTTGTTTTCAACATCACCTTTACTAGGTGCAAGTTTGGCTAAAGCATCAGCTCTGTCATGCTCAGGGAGGCCTATATGAGAGGGAGTCCATAACGATTTGTTCCGAATCCCTTGATCAATGATGGCTGAGTATTTGTGTCTGGCTTCAGAAACCAACATGTTACATTCTGATCTCAGGGTGTTCAGGGCACGTAGTGACGATAAAGAATCAGAGATGATTAAACTCTGTGGCAGCGATGGTCCCCAGGATCCCGGCAATATGTATCTGAGGAGCAGGGTCTCCAGTACCCCAGCCGTATGTAGCTGGGGAGGAGGTTCCTCAGTTCCTCAGTACCCCTTCCGTACGTAGCTGGGGAGGAGTGTCCCAGGATCCAGGCTTTCATACCCTGAGATAGGGTTTTATTGGTGCTTTAGACCAGCTAGAAATGTCACGAAGGACGGTCATGAAGGACGGTCATGAGGGAAAGTCTTGTTGATGATAATGAGATTATCTGTAGGCCACTGAGACTGCCATCCACTCAGCCGGACCTTGTACTGATCATGCTGGCTCTAGTTCTTGTGTGGTAGAACCTGGTCCTGGCCAGGATGATACTGGTAAGTGTATCATAGGACCTGGTTTTGGCCAGGCTGGTATAGGTAATTGGGGTAGGACTTGGTACTGGCCAGCCTAGCAGTGGCGCCTTAGTGTTACGACCTGGTCCTGGCGTTGCTGGCACTGGTATTTGCGTCGTAGGACCAGCTATTGGCTAGGTTGACACAGATAACTGTAATAGGGTCTGCTATTGTCCAGGTTGGCTCTGGCACCTGTGTGGTGGTATTTGGTACTGGTCAGGCTGGTACTGGTGCGTATGGCAGTTCATGCTGCCTGCCAGGCTGGTACTGGCACTTGCCTCGGTTGACGTTCCTGAAATGCTCTAAAATGATAGATGATGTGTGCAGATACAAGATCACTTTCCATGAGGCTAAACTTGCAGGCTTGTGGGTGCCTCATTTGAGGGTCTGGAGAGAGAGAGAGAGAGAGAGAGAGAGAGAGAGAGAGAGAGAGAGAGAGAGAGAGAGAGAGAGAGAGAGAGAGAGTTACATAGATACACAGACCCAAGGTCAAAGTGAGGTGGTCTGTTCGTAACACTCCTGAAAAACATGAAGTCCCCGTACAAGCTGTAGAAGAAAAGGATTGCAAAGCGAAGGCGCTCTCCCTACTTCTAGTCTCTCCGGCAACATGATGGATGGGAAACTGGCTGGAAAAAATGCCTTGCAGGACTAATATGCCTGAAGGAAATTCTTATCGGAAAGTGAAAAGGTAGAATGAAAATGAATGTCGTACAAATCAACACCAGAGTCATTACCGTGTCTATATTTTGCTACTGATGTGGAAGGATGATACAACAATAATTCCTTCTTGTTCTCTTAAATCAGTTGATGAAATTAATTAATGTTGGTACTCGATACCGGAGAGTGAGAGATGACCCAGCTTAATTTTGAGCATATCAACAGCGTTGCTCCGAAAAAAAAAAAATGGTCTGGGAGCTTATTCCATACGTCAGTAATGTTCGAGGTGATGAAATGTTTCGTGCAATCCAAATTAAATCGGTGACCTCTGTTTTAGTACATTTTCTCTCGTTGGTTGCACTGGCGCGACCGAAAAGAACTTTTTTATATCGATGTCTGAACCCTTCAAGTATTCTAAGATAGTGTTAACCTGCCTCGGAGCCGCTTCTGGCTTGGGGAGGACAAATTCAACTCTCGCACTCTTTCCTCATAAATTCTGTTACGAAAGGAAGGAATCAATTTGATTACTGTACGCTGCACTGCTTCCAGTTGAAGAATATCTTTACTTTGACGACGGGAATACAATAGATGCAATTCTTACTACAAATAAGGATCTTGTTAATATTTTGAAGTTGGAGAAAAGTTTGGCATAGGTGATCACCGACAAATTATGTTTAAGATCGCTTTCAGTACTGCATGTAATGTTGGTCAGCATGACAGTCGCGAAAAATATAGTCCATTTTAGATATACAAGTTTTAATGATCTCCGCATTGCTCTTGGCGGGCAGAAGAACGCTACCGTCGATAAGTGTAAAGTTGTGCATATCGGTGGCAAAAAGGAAAAGGTAAGCTACTGTATGAATTCTATTGAACTACAAGAGGTAAACCAGGAAAAAGAGTGGCGTAATATACTCTGGTGACCTAAAGCCAAGTAAGCATTGCACACAAGCAGTGAAAAGGGGCGAACGACTTTCTTGGATTCATAGTAGGGCCTTCGAATTTAAGTTCAGGGAAATCATCCTTACTCTTCGTTGTGTTCAGTTTTGGTCACCCTACTTCACAAAAGACATGAACAGAAAGGAGAGAGTACAGCGTCCAGCTGGCAGGAGGATCTCCGGGATGAGAAATAAATTCAACGAGAACAGATTAAACGACTTGAATCTTTTTAGCTTAGAACAGAGAAGGTCAAGAGATGATTTAATACAATTGTTAAAAGATATGAAACGTTTAAATGATCTACTATCCTCAACGAGATTTTTAACATATGGAACGATTTACCAATCAGAGTGGCTGCGCTCAGAACTGTACATACAATTAAGAACAAATTACGTGATAGATAAATTCCCTTCAAGTCCACGATTGGCATTATTTCCGTCTCCTTAGCCACAATAATATTATACCTTCTAGCTTGTACCACACTAATCTGTGAGTATGTGATATCTTCCATTACAGAACCAACCTCAAAAAAGGATCCTCTGATCTGCTGATATTTGAATTCCTTTGTATTTCTTTATATATTCGAGGTGGGGGTCTAACTAGACTTAGGTATAGCGGTAGTCCCTCATCCATGCTTTTGTATGTAAAATTTCCGTTAATAAACCCTTCCATCCTATTAGCTTTCTTGGCAGCTTTGTGTAATGCTGGGATAATTTGAAGAGATTGGAGACAGTAACCCCTAGACACACTGGGTGTCATTTATCTTGTTTCCCGTTAGTTCGTAATAGAATTTCTTGGTGAGGTTTCTCGCACAACAGACGTTTATTGACGTTAATTGGCATTTGCCATTTTCTATTCTCTTCAGCTATTTATCAAGATCCAGACCGTGGCATGAGAGTCTCGGGGTGAGAGGGTCAGTGTACCACACCACCACACCTGGGATGATGCTTCTCAATGCCCTTGATAAACGAAGACCCTCACCATCTTCGTAATGGCTGCAACACAGCAGCAGCAGTGACAGGCCAGCTGTGTCACCATCACCACAGAAACACAGCAGCAGTGACAGGCCAGCTGTGTCACCATCACCACAGAAACAGCAGCAGTGACAGGCCAGCTGTGTCACCATCACCACAGAAACACAGCAGCAGTGACAGGCCAGCTGTGTCACCATCACCACAGAAACACAGCAGCAGTGACAGGCCAGCTGTGTCACCATCACCACAGAAACAGCAGCAGTGACAGGCCAGCTGTGTCACCATCACCACAGAAACACAGCAGCAGTGACAGGCCAGCTGTGTCACCATCACCACAGAAACACAGCAGCAGTGACAGGCCAGCTGTGTCACCATCACCACAGAAACAGCAGCAGTGACAGGCCAGCTGTGTCAGAATCACCACAGAAACACAGCAGCAGTGACAGGCCAGCTGTCACCATCAACAGAAACATAGCAGCATTGACAGGCCAGCTGTGTCATCATCACCACAGAAACATAGCAGCAGTGACAGGCCAGCTGTGTCACCATCACCACAGAAACACAGCAGCAGTGACAGGCCAGCTGTGTCACCATCATCACAGAAACACATCAGCAGTGACAGGCCAGCTGTGTCACCATCACCACAGAAACAGCAGCAGTGACAGGCCAGCTGTGTCATCATCACCACAGAAACACAGCAGCAGTGACAGGCCAGCTGTGTCACCATCACCATAGAAACACAGCAGCAGTGACAGGCCAGCAGTGCCATCATCACTGCAGCAACACAGCAGCATTGACAGGCCAGCTGTGTCATCATCACCACAGAAACACAGCAGCAGTGACAGGCCAGCTGTGTCAGCATCACCGCAGAAACATAGCAGCAGTGACAGGCCAGCAGTGTCATCATCACTGCAGCAACACAGCAGCATTGACAGGCCAGCAGTGTCACCATCACCTCAGCAACCCAGCAGCAGTGACAGGCCAGCATTGTCATCATCACTGCAAAAACACAGCAGCAGTGACAGGCCAGCAGTGTCATCATTACTGCAGAAACACAGCAGCAGTGACAGGCCAGCAGTGTCATTATCACTGCGGAAACACAGCAGCAATGACAGGCCAGCAGTGTCATCATTACTGCAGAAACACAGCAGCAATGACAGGCCAGCTGTGTCACCATCACCTCAGCAACACAGCAGCATTAGCATGGCACCAACCTCACCATCACCTTCACGACACAGTAGCAGGAATAGGCCACAGTGGTGTCTCCATCATCTGAGCAACACAGCTGCAGCAACAGGCCATCATCGTCACTATTACTAAGGCAACACAGCAGCAGCAGGAGCAACACAGCTGCAGTAACAGCAACACAGCTGCAGTAACAGGCCATCAGGTTCAACATCACCTTGGCAACACAACAGTGGTAACAGGACAGCAGCGTCACCATCACTTCAGGATCAGGCAACAGCATTACAGCTGCAGTACCAGGCCAGCTGAAGCTTCACCATCACCCCAGCAACACTGGAGCAGGGATGAGGGAGGCTGACCTCAGCACATATATAAAGTAGTTATTGGACAGTGGCCAGTCCTTGCCACTTCTTCCCACTCTCCCTCCATCCCCTGGCACGCTCCATCAGCCCTCCCTCTCCACACCCACACATCCTTCCTACTTCCCGCCACATCCTCTCTCACACATCCCTCCCTCCTTGCACATGCTCCTTCAGGCCCATTCTCAACACCCGCACATACCTTTTATCCAAAGCAATGATATTTGTAGATTATAACAATAAGTATTTACTAGGATTTCTTTATCAGGTAACCAGAGGGAAGCAAACTATTTGATGTAATTGAAGGTTTCTGTTTAAAGTAAATGTTCTCATACCCAACAAGAGGTAACAACCTATTAGACTTTGTACTAATCACTGACGAAGATATGATTCGCTTCTGTGAGGTAGTGAAATGCTAGGTAATAATGATAGTATTATTGTTATCTGAATCACTGTACATTTTCATTTCTGATTCAGAGATAGTAGCATGATGATACGTAATGCCAAGATAGCAGCATAATGATACGTAATGACAAACTAACTAACTTCGGTAAAATGTTCCAGGACGCTAGTTAGGTAAACTGGGTCAGGCGTGTAGATGGAGACGCGGTTGAGATATGTGGTCACCTTAAGAAATTAATTACCTCATGAGAGGGACATTGTTCCCAGATAAAAGACGTGTGATGAACATGATACACCAGGCTGGATGACAAAAAGTATAAATTACTTGATTATGCGTAAAAGGAAATTAAATCGAGAGGCAATCATCAGGATAATGAAGCGTGTATAAGAAATCCTGTGAAAGAGGAAATTAGAATCGGTAAAAAGAATATGAAAGCGGAATTTTTTACACCATAAAATACAACCAGAAAGAATTAGATATATAAGAGGAGAGAAGAAAATCAAAGATGCTGTGGGTCCGTTATGGATCGGAAATGATGCCGTACGTAACGACAGTAAACATACGGCTTCCTTACAAACCATATATTCCGACTCGGTTTTTATTGAAAATTCCTTAGATACATCTCAGGCACAAAACGTTGTTACCCAGGGGCAGAAGGTCGGACATTACACACCATAACATCCAAAGCTGTGAAGAACCTAGATGCTTAGAGAAAATAAGTCTGAATGCGTCACCTGGTTCTCAAGACACCTCTCCCAGAATAATGAAAAATAAGTGGACATATAGCATTAGCGATCGCCAAAATATTCACCAGATTACTTCAGGATGGGAAGGTCTCGTGTAACTAAAACGTGTGGATGTAACACTCGTTCCCAAAAAAGATTGTAATTACCCATTTGTGCTGAACCGGGAGGTAGATTTACACCCGTGGGGCGTTATCTCTTGAACATTCTCTGCTGTCATGCAACTTAAATTTATGCATGCTGTCTGCATGCATTAACTGAGTCTTCACAAATTTCACTTCATTTATTCATCATTTTTATATTACAAGAATACTTCCTCACATCTTCTTCAGTATTTTCTTAGCTACATGTCATATCTTGTAGATGTTCGATCAAGTCGTATCTCACCCTTCCTTCTTATAAGTTAGGAAAATGTAAGGCCTTGTAGCCCAGCTTTCTTATTCCCCGTACTATCTTTGTTGTTGTTCTCCTCTGGACCTTCTCCACTAACTCTTTGTACGTTCATAGCTTTAATGTTCGTGTGTGTGTGTGTGTGTGTGTGTGTGTGTGTGTGTGTGTGTGTGTGTGTGTGTGCGCGCGCGCGCGCAAACACACAAGAATAAAAACCTGGTACATGTATACAAGACTGGCCACATTAGTGTAAGACTCGCCCCGTAGCACAAATAGCAATATACGTCCCTCCCTTCCACACGCTTCCACTGCCCACTCCCTCTACACACAATCCCTCTCAGCTCCCACACTCTTCCTCAATCCTCCTCCACAACACGCATCTCTCCCTCCTAACACACGCTCCACTAGCCCTCTCCTTCCATATCCACACATCCCTCCCACCTCCCGCACGCTCCGCCTGCACTTCCCGTCCAAACCCGCACATTTCTCCACTCTCACCCGCTCCGCCAACCCTTCCCGTCAACGTACTCCACACCCGCACGTTCCTCCCCCCCACACGCTCCGCTAGCCATGCCTTCCACATCCACACTTCTCCGCCCTTCCCAAACGTTCCAGGCTCCCTCCCTCCCTCTCCCCGATTTCCCCGTCCTCCAGTAAAGCTCCGCTAAACCTATCCCCCCACACACGCTCCGTCAGCCCTCCCCCACACCGACGTGCTCCTGCACCCCTTTCCGTCCACACCCACACACCATCCTCTCTGCCCACAAAATTATGATAAGCTGTGAATATGTAATCATCGTAACTAATATTGTCAACTGCCATGTGTATAGTTATGGCCCTTGGGAAAATGATTACTCCCAAGTTTTGAATCGTGGCTTCGGGCGCAGTGATTGAGTGCTATTGTGGTAGGCAGCGAGGCTCTCTGAAGCTTCCAGTTATGACTCCAGGGCATCAGGTTCCATCAGGGTTCCATTATGGCATTCACTCAGCCAAACTATTCCAAACATCCAATAAATTTCCATCACCAGTATCGGTTTAGCGACACACGTAGCAACTGGAAGCATCTTGACGACCTAAAATTACATCTGATCGTACCAGCAGCTTGGGTCCGCCGTGGTCGTGTTCCCCTGACAACAACTGGTGACTGCCTGGTGTTTGCTTCTGCCGGGGTCTGATATCTGAGGCAGAATTACTGTATTTTTTTTTAATGAGAGCTGAGACGACATGGGCAACTAAGGCCCTAATCAGGGCTATCCAATTACTATATATATATATATATATATATATATATATATATATATATATATATATCATATATATAGATGCATGTACAGAGCATCAAATTGGGGAAGAGCAGTGTGGTTTCAGAAGTGGTAGAGGATATGTGGATCAGGTGTTTGCTTTGCAAAATGTATGTGAGAAATACTTAGAAAAGCAAGTGGATTTGTATGTAGCATTTATGGATCTGGAGAAGGCATATGATATAGTTGATATAGATGATCTGTGGAAGGTATTAAGAATATATGGTGTGGGAGGTAAGTTGTGAAAAGTTTTTGTCGAGGATGTTAGGCATGTGTACGTGTAGGAAGAGTGGAAAGTGATTGGTTCTCAGTGAATGTTGGTTTGCGGCAGGGATGCGGGATGTCTCCATGATTGTTTAATTTGTTTATGGATGGAGTTGTTAAGGAGGTGAATGCAAGAGCTTTAGAAAGAGGGGCAAGTATGCAGTCTGTTGTGGAGGAGAGAGCTTGGGAAGTGAGTCAGTTGTTGTTCGCTGATGATACAGCGCTGGTTGCTGATTCGGGTGAGAAACTGCAAAAGCTGGTGACTGAGTTTGGTAAAGTGTGTGAAAGAAGAAAGCTGAGAGTAAATGTGAATAAGAGCTAGGTTATTAGATACAGTAGGGTTGAGGGACAAGTCAATTGGGAGGTAAGTTTGAATGGAGAAAAACTGGAAGAAGTGAAGTGTTTTAGATATCTGGGAGTGGATGTGGCAGCGGATGGAACCATGGAAGCGGACGTGAATCATAGGGTGAAGGAGGGGGCGAAAGTTCTGGAAGCGTTGAAAAATGTGTAGAAGTCGAGAACGTTATCTTGGAAAGCAAAAATGGGTATGTTTGAAGGAATAGTGGTTCCAACAATGTTATATGGTTGCGAGGCGTGGGCTATAGATAGAGTTGAGCGGAGGAGGGTGGATGTGCTGGAAATGAGATGTTTGAGGACAATATGTGTTGTGAGGTGGTTTGATCGAGTAAGTAATGAAAGGGTAAGAGAGATGTGTGGTAATAAAAAGAGTGTGGTTGAGAGAGCAGAAGAGGGTGTTTTAAAATGGTTTGGTCACATGGAGAGAATGAGCGAGGAAAGATTGACAAAGAGGATATATGTGCCAGAAGTGGAGGGAACGAGGAGAAGTGGGAGACCAAATTGGAGGTGGAAAGATGGAGTGAAAAAGATTTTGAGTGATCGGGGCCTGAACATGCAGGAGGGTGAAAGGCGTGCAAGGAATAGAATGAATTGGAACGATTTGGTATACCGGGGTCGACGTGCTGTCAATGGATTGAACCAGGGTATGTGAAGCGTCTGAGGTAAACCATGGAAAGTTTTTGGGGCCTGGATGTGGAAAGGGAGCTGTGGTTTCGGTGCATTATACATGACAGCTAGAGACAGTGTGAACGAATGTGGCCTTTGTTGTCTTTTCCTAGCGCTACCTCGCGCACATGCGGGGGAGGGGGGTTTTCATTTCATGTCTGGCGGGGTGGCGACGGGAATGAATAAGGGCAGACAGTATGAATTATGTACATGTGTATATATGTATATTTCTGTGTGTGTGTATACATATATATATGTATACGATGCGATGTATAGGTATGCATTTGTGCGCGTGCGGACGTGTATGTATATAGATGTGTATGTGGGTGGGTTGGGCCATTCTTTTGTCTGTTTCCTTGCGCTACCTCGCTAACGCAGGAGACAGCGACAAAGAATAATAAATATAGATAACTATATATATATATATATATATATATATATATATATATATATATATATATATATATATATATTTGTATGAGTCCACGTGGACTCATAGGAATAAACTTGGTCATGCGCAAAATTGTGATCCTTTTCAATATATATATATATATATATATATATATATATATATATTTTTTTTTTTTTTTTTCTTACTATTCGCTATTTCCCGCGATAGCGAGGTAGCGTTAAGAACAGAGGACTGGGCCTTTGAGGGAATATCCTCACCTGGACCTCTTCTCTGTTCCTTCTTTTGGAAAATTAAAAAAAAAAAAAAAAAAAAAAAAACGAGAGGGGAGGATTTCCAGCCCCCCGCTCCCTTCCCTTTTAGTCGCCTTCTACGACACGCAGGGAATACGTGGGAAGTATTCTTTCTCCCCTATCCCCAGGGAAATATATATATATATATATATATATATATATATATATATATATATATATATATATAAAGCACTTTACTTCCTCCAGTTTTTCTCCATTCAAACTTACCTCCCAATTGACTTGACCCTCAACCCTACTCTACCTAATAACCTTGCTCTTATTCACATTTACTCTTAACTTTCTTCTTTCACACACTTTACCAAACTCAGTCACCAGCTTCTGCAGTTTCTCACATGAATCAGCCACCAGCGCTGTATCATCAGCGAACAACAACTGACTCACTTCCCAAGCTCTCTCATCCCCATATCTGGGAGTGGATCTGGCAGCGGATGGAACCATGGAAGCGGAAGTGGATCATAGGGTGGGAGAGGGGGCGAAAATCCTGGGAGCACTGAAGAATGAGTGGAAGTCGAGAACATTATCTCGGAAAGCAAAAATGAATATGTTTGAAGGAATAGTGGTTCCAACAACGTTGTATGGTTGCGAGGCGTGGGCTATGGATAGAGTTGTGCGCAGGAGGATGGATGTGCTGGAAATGAGATGTCTGAGGACAATGTGTGGTTGAGGTGGTTTGATCGAGTAAGTAACGTAAGGGTAAGAGAGATGTGTGGAAATAAAAAGAGCGTGGTTGAGAGAGCAGAAGAGGGTGTTTTGAAATGGTTTGGGCACATGGAGAGAATGAGTGAGGAAAGATTGACCAAGAGGATATATGTGTCGGAGGTGAAGGGAACGAGGAGAAGTGGGAGACCAAATTGGAGGTGAAAAGATGGAGTGAAAAAGACTTTGTGTGATCGGGGCCTGAACATGAAGGAGGGTGAAAGGAGGGCAAGGAATAGAGTGAATTGGATCGATGTGGTATACCTGGGTTGACGTGCTGTCAGTGGATTGAATCAGGGCATGTGAAGCGTCTGGGGTAAACCATGGAAAGTTGTGTAGGTATGTATGTTTGCGTGTGTGGACGTGTATGTATCTACATGTGTATGGGGGTGGGTTGGGCCATTTCTTTCGTCTGTTTCCTTGCGCTACCTCGCAAACGCGGGAGATAGCGACAAAGCAAAAAAAAAAAAAAGAAATATATATATATATATATATATATATATATATATATATATATATATATATATATATATATATATATATATATATATATATATATATATATATATATCCTAACCTGAACCAAATACCCATTTATATCGACCAACCTTTAGGGATGAACCGCTGGATTTACTGTAAACCGACTGATGCAACCAGGAAGGGAACCCATACGCTCGACCCTGGGCGGCCTGTGAATGCGTGAAGGTCAGGAACGCTGACTGGTGCCTTGTCTTGCCGAGGACTGGTAACTCCATAACAATTGTTCTTGAGAGTCAGCTGCCACATTGCAGCTGTTCCCGCTTATTTGTGTGTCATGACCCTTAAAAATTCTCCCATAGTCATCTGATAATCCAGTCGAGAGGTTCTTCCGCTTTTGTTTAAATATTCAGCTGATTTATTGTACCATCAGGAGTCTACCGTGGCCTTTTCTGTTGTCAGTTTATAGTGACATGGCCGAAGACGTGCAGGTCGTGCGTACACGCTGACCCCTCGGGAAATACGTCGATTTTTGGGTGTCCTAAATGATGGGGAGGAATATGTGAAGTATATCGGCTGATGAGATTTGTTTGATTTGTGCTGGTAACCCCGGTAGATTTATTGTGCAGCACCTCATAATCATCCTGTGAGCACTAGCGCAAAAGGATGATAAAGGTCACAAAGGGTCTTTGTCAGTAGGGCTGTTAGAGTTTTTAGAAAATTAGTTCATTACTTACAGTTCATTACATTACATAGACGTTGATATGGTAAGTTTTACTTAGTAGATTCAAAGAGTGGATGCAAAATTGAAATTTCAAGTATCTTGTTATTAACAATAAGGTATTGTGACATTTCTTGTAGGGTTTGTTTAGGTCTATCTCTAAAAATCTCTATTTTTCCACATTTTAAGAACTAGTATTCTAGTTTGTGTCCAAAGCTTCAACCACAAACTTTACAATTCACACTGTGAACATCTCCATAGACGCCAGAGCGCCTCAGTCGAGCAATTACGTGTATATTTTTGTAATCTGCTGATCTTAATACTTTATACATATATATTTACACATGCCACATTTCACTGTGATGGATAATATTTCTGTTCGTGCTTATCTGAACTCGTCTATTTGCCTCAAAGAGGTCTGGTAGTTCCTTTTGTAATGATAGTTTTGAGGCTTCTGATAGACAACCCAGTATCGTTTTCAACAGTTTTTTAAGTGCAAGTTTGGCTAAAACATCAGCTTCGTCATGCTCATGGAGGCCTTTGTAAGAGGGAATCCATAAGTTTAATTTGAATCCTTTGAGAATTTACGTTTCCATATAATTGTGTCTGGCTTCAGAGACCAACATGTTACATTCTGATCCCAGGGTGTTTAGGGCAAGTAGTGAAGATAAAGAATCAGAGATGATTAAACTCTCTGTGGCAGTTACTTGTACCTGCTCAAGAGCGATGAGTATGGCTGACAGTTCAGTTTGTAGGGTAGATACCCAATTAATTATTCTATCATTTTTCTCTGATCTATTACCATTGGGCTGGATCACAATGGTACCACTACCTGCCCTCCCAGTGGCAGGAATGAGATAACCGTCAGGATAGATGCAGTGGGCTGTGTTGTTTTCAGCATCGAGTTTCTGTATATGTTCAGAGCACTGGATTTAGCTAAGTGTTGAAGGTCAGTAATTAGTTTCTGGAGTGGATAAGTAGGTGTAGTGATGTCATGGTTTATTGCCAGGATGGCGTATGTGATTTAAACGTTGTCATGTGATTGGATGTTATTTAGATCCGTATGATTTTACTTGTGCCATGGCATATATGGTTGAACAATTCTTTAGACACATCATCATCATCTGAACCACCACACACAAGATGTATCATAAGATTTATTTCAAATATTCTGTCTTCAGTGCCGGGGATACCAAGTTCTTTTCGCATGTTGAGAACTTTAATGGTCTTTGGGCAACTAAGGTTGTGCTGAGGCTTAATTCTGTATTTTTTGTGAAGTCTGTAGATACATTTGCTGTTATGTAGGATTAAAGCTGGTGCGTGGTATTATATTAGAGATCTTATATAAGCTAAGTACATCATTTTAACGAATCTGATATTTGCGCCATAAGTAGGACTGTACCCTGCAATAACTCTTAAGTTGATGAGGAAAGTGAGGAAGAACAGTGTTAGAAATGATGGAGGAGGAAGTGTGTTACAGACTCTGTAGAGTGACTGTGCACGAGGAGGAGGCAGGTGTGCACGGCAGGAGGCCACACTGACCTCGCGCGTTTGGTAGAAATACCGTGCCAAGTGCGCCATATTTTTCTCGTATGTAATCATAGTTGGGTGATGACGCACAGATGGTGAGTAACGAGTTAGGTTATTTCTAAAGCATTCCAGTATCCTTCCCACACGCCAGCCACTCGCCGTCCTTATACCTATTTGTAATGTGAGTAGTGTAATATTTCTACACGTATTCAAGGTGTTCACCATTACCGCTGTGCCTGTGTGTGAAGTAACAATACGCTGTAAAGATGATTTCAAGTAAAAGGAGGACACGTCATTATCAGGTCCGGATCTCTTACTGAGAGCTGGCAGATTTGTCCTCTCCTCATTCGGCATTTGACTAAGTCAGCACAAGGTCACATTGATTTTAGCATTTTTCTTAAGTTTCACACATTTGGTAGAGACATTTTGTGTGTGTGTGTGTGTGTGTGTGTGTGTGTGTGTGTGTGTGTGTGTGGAGGGGGAGGGGGATTGCCCACGATAATGAGCGCTGAGGTTAATACCGCTGTTTAATGACGTAGTGGAGAGGAAGTGTGTGGGAGGCGGATTGAGCAGGACGCCAGCTTGAGAGCAGTAGCTTGTTATGGATGGTGATGAAAGTGGCCGACCTGCCCCACTCATCGTGTCCATCGTGGGTCTAAATGATCTTAGTCAAGCCCTCGGGATCTCGTCTTGACCTAACTTGGTTTGTGGAATATTTCTTCACTATGATAGACCGCACCCTGATGGACATTTCCTCATGGCTGGCTGGTCTCTGCCGGCGATGTTTATAGTTTAGCTTATCACCTTTTAACTTTCCTCCTCGTTCTTATCTTTCTTGCCCCTTATCGTTATCGTGTCACTCTGCCGCCTGTAGCGTCGGTTTCATCACCAGTAGGATAATCGCCCAGGAGCCCTGTGAGTGAGCAAGACTTCCAGTTCCGTCTGCAGTAAGAAGTGAATACCTGGTCATGAGAGTGGGCTGAAGGTGAGATAGAGCGTAGTCTACCTTGAAAAGGAAATTGAGAACTCGTTAGTAGAGGAGTATGGTGACCTCGGTTGACCCCGGTGCTGGCGGTCTTTCGTTCGCTGCCACCACAACCCACCTGACGTGCTTATCCTCGACCTGGCCACCTGAGGGAGGGAGGGAGGACACGCCCCTCGGGTTCACTTTGTCATGAGTTATCTCCCCATAGTGTCTCCCTTGTTTGGTCTGTGTCCTTCTCATCCTTATGTTTGTGTTGATGTAGCTCTCGTCTTCACTACTTTCCCACAAATTGTGGCAGATCTTCATCTTTCTCTCCACACGCCACACACTTAATCCACACACTCATCAGTTTTCTTTCTGGTTCACGAGTTTATGAACGTGTCCTGACCTCATGTCTCCCGTCTCCCAGATGTCTCACACCTCACAGTCTTCACGCTTCTCACACCTACCCTCTTTACTTACAGTTCTCACACTTCCCACATTTCCCACCCTTCATACTTCCCATACTCCTCACAATACCCATACCACTTACACCTCTCACACTCTGAACAAATCCCCACATTCCCCAATCCCCCCTCACTCTTCACCCTTCTCCTCACCTTACTCCCGCTTTCTCCCAACCCTTGATGTCATTTGGCCTCTCAGTGTGCACTCCTCTCAGGATATCTTCCTGTGGCTTTGTATTCCTAAATGCATCCTGTGCTCCCCCAGATGTGGCCCGTGCCCAGACTTCTGGCTCACCTCCTCTTGTATTTTCTCCCTTGGTTCCGGGAGTAGTCTCTGTCGGAATGTGCTTCCTCCTCTGTGCGATCTCTCTCTCTCTCTCTCTCTCTCTCTCTCTCTCTCTCTCTCTCTCTCTCTCTCTCTCTCTCTCTCTCTCTCTCTCTCTCTGATTTCGTAAAGTCTGTGTCTTGTCTTGACCATAGTGCTCTGCTGCTTTCATTATTCTTCCCCACTTTCCTGCCTTCTCCCTGCTCTGTCACCCCCATATTTTTTCCTTATCCGTCTTGCCATCTTTGCAACCTTCTTCCCGCGCGCCAAGCCTCTGCACGTCATGGTCGCCCAGGTTGCTGTACCGCCCTAAGGAGGGCCGTCGTCAGAGTCCACAACCTGCCATGTCTTCATTAATGTCATTAGCGCCACCACGTGTTCCCTTCTGACTTACCATCTTCTTTGGGGTTTTCTCCACCTTTGCTGTCTGTTTTGTTATTTCTCTTCGTGTGTCGTTATGTCTCATCTTGTGTCTCCATGCTCCGCCTGTGTCGTCTGTTATGTTGACTTACATCCTTTACTTGTCCTCTGTCCATAATTGTTTCTGGTGTGTTTTTCTCTTTTGTCTATTTCTAGTTGTTCCTTCCTTTAGCGTCCCTGCATGTCTATTGTTCTGTTTCGTCCTTATCTTGTTGTCTGATTCTGTCTTCTATCTGTCTTCTCTGCCGTCCTTTCTTATCTATGTCTTGTTGCGTAAATCATCTGAATTTGACTACACCTTATGGAACAGGGAAACATATTTCGCATCGATTGCTTCCTGAACAGTTATCTCGCTCGGTTATTTGAGAGCTTCAAAACCATGAACTATGGAGACTGCCTTTAGATTAACTGTCTAGTAAGGCGTTGTATCTGCATGGCAAAACTTGTGACCCATTTTGCACGTTGATATCGCGTCGGAAGACCTGGTACTTGCTTAATCAACCTGCTTACTCGCAGGTGTGGGTGTAGTGTATGAGATTCGAGACGACGTACATGAGTAGCAAGAACTGTGACCTGCTGAACAGGTGCTTAGACGCCCGGACCTGTCACCTGTAAGGCTTGGCATTGTTCCTGCTACGGGACTTAGAGTTTGTAAGATTGGACCCGGCATCTGTATGATTGGCATCTATATGAATGGTATCTGCATGACTGGCATCTGTATGACTGTTATCATCCTGCATGACGAAATAGGGAATTTGTGTGGTGAAACCAGAGACTTTGTGATGGGGTTTAGTATTAGCTTGGGTAAGATCTTTTTCCTTGAGTGTCACACTGTGTGACCTGAGGGCGAGGCCTGATACCTGTAGAGTGGAGCCTGGTAGGTGGATGGTGAGACCAGATACTCGCATAAGACGTTGCACATGGTAACTCCGTTATGGGACATGATATTTACGCGTCGGAACCGAAAGGAAAAGCGCTGTTCCCAGCAGTGAATCACTTACCCAGCAGCTGCCCGTCGACCAGCCAAGCATTTATGACTGGACTCTTTGTGAACACCAAGGAAGACACGTTCCTGTTAACTAGAAAAATTCTGCGAAATAAGACATGTGTTGGTGGTGGCGAGGCCACCCGAGGTGATGCGTAGCGTGCTGGCTCCTTCCTGGAACGCATCATTAGATGGTCTGGAGGAGATACTCAGCCAGTTTGACAAGCAGCTTCTGCCTTAAGTGAAAGTCGGTCTTATGAATGTGGAAATGATTATGATGGAGCTTGAGCCAATTACGCGTGGGCGGGAGATGGAACTGCAGCCAGTTAGATGTGAGCGGGAGACGGAGCTGGAACCAGTTAAATGTGGGCGGGAGACGGATCTGCAGCCAGTTAGGTGTGGGTGGGAGATGTAACTGAAGCCAGTTAGGTGTGGATGAGAGACGGAGCTGGAGCCAGTTAGGTATGGATGGGAGATGGAAATGAAGCCGGTTAAGTGTGGGTGGGAGATGGAGCTGGAGCCAGTTATGTGTGGAGTGGGAGACGTGTGAGGCAGTAAATGCTGGCAGCTTATAAAGTTTAAAAAGTTTATTGATGGTAGAAAAAGTTCAGTAGACGAGAGGACACGAGTGTAGAGGTGTTGCCCCGTGCTGTTTAAGTAGGTGATTACAAGTAGTTAATTATACACACACACACACACACACACACACACACACACACACACACACACACACACACACACACATACACACACACACACACACACATTGTGAGACAGGACAGCAGGAGTTTGCAGCTCTCGCCCCGCGCTGAATAGATAGGTAATTACAAGTTGCTAATTATACGCGCTCGTATGCGCGCGCGCGCGCGCGCACACACACACACACACACACACACACACACACACACACACACACACACACACAGTAAACTTTACATGAACCACGCCCTCGATAAACTGAACACATGAGGTCAGTAGTACAGGTCACATAGCATGCGAACATATGGAGTATTGCAACTGCACCATACTGTCAACCTGTTTCCATGTATTAATATGACATACTATGATTTAGAACAGTATAGTGTCTGCTTCCTGCTTATGTCGCGATGTGTGTGTATTTTATTTACGTTTTGATATTACATAACGTAATACAGTTTGTTTCATGTTGTGTATAAACTCTTTATTTTATGGCGTAACGTAATGCAGTTTGTTTCATGTTGCATATAAACCTTTTATTGATGTGCTTCGTTATTTCCCCTCTCCTACATCTTGACGGAAGCCCTCTGGGAAAAAAATAATCAGTCGCACACCAATAAGCGCCGTTTATGGAAAATTATATGTATTCATTCGGCCGAGGATGGAGTCCGGATCGCAGAACTGGGGTGTTTCCTCCTCCACCTCTCATTTTGCCCGAGCGTGGAAGGAATCCAATGCTTTCCACCTTTTGATGTTCCAGTTATTAACTCTCTTCGTCCTTCCTTACAGTCCTCCGCGATGTTGCTGTTTTCTATCTGCTCAATAGGTATCATTTCGGGTGGTACTCTCTTGTGCTGTCTTTGTGTGTCCCTGCCTCTTGAGGCTCGGTCTCGCTCGCATGCTTGGCTGCTGCTTCCCGTAGATTCTGTGGTGAGACCGACCACACGAGAAGTGACCGTACGGATACTCCTCCTTTCTTGAATACTGAAGCTGTAGAATTCTCTTTTTATTTCTCCTCTCTCTCTCTCTCTCTCTCTCTCTCTCTCTCTCTCTCTCTCTCTCTCTCTCTCTCTCTCTCCTCTCCCGAGTCGGTTCTGTACACATCTATGGAGCTAGAGTTAATCTCACTCCTTTTCTCGTACTCTCTTCTTCTTGATGAGATAGGCATGATTACGTCATGTTTCTGCCCATGCCATAACAGTTAATAAGTAAACATATTCCTGTATGTGTAAGCTATGTACCGCTACACTCCGAGAACTGAACCTCCTGGTCCATTATTGTGGCAGGCAGGCTAGCCTAACATCGAGGCCACGATCAGCTTAAGATAGGATACTGTCCGAAGCCTTCCTCCGTAAACCCCGCGATGCATCACGTATCTCTAAGGAGATGGAAATCCTGCCGCTCACTGCTCGGAAATAAGAAGGACGACTTTGTAATGAGCTCACAAGGCACCACGGTAATGAGCTCACAAGGCACCACGGTAATGAGCTCACAAGGCACCACGGTAATGTGTACGTACATATATCTCAAACATGTGATTTACACATTATGTTTGATGTGAACCATTTACCATGACGATCTCGAGAATCGAATCCCCGCACGTCATTGTGACAACCAGGTAGCCTAACCCCCAGGTGTTGTTGAGCTGTCACGCAAATGATCAGGGTTCTAATCTGGGGGTGTTGTGGTAGATAGTTTACATCTGATATGTGTGCATTACATGTTCCTTCTTTTGGAAAATTAAAAACGGGAGGGGAGGATTGCCACGAATATAAGAACAAACATTGGTGGGTTTTCTGTATATGCTAAACTTAAAAGCATGTCCAACCCTACGGATCATGCAATCTAAAAAAAAAATTTAATATTATTATACTTTGTTGCTGTCTCCCGCGTTAGCGAGGTAGCGCAAGGAAACAGGCGAAAGAATGGTCCAACCCACCCACACACACAAGTATACACATACATGTCCACACACGCACATATATATACCTATACATTTCAACGCTTACATATATAAACATACACAGACATATACATATATACACATGTACATAATTCCTACTTGCTGCCTTCATTCATTTCCGTCGCCACCCCGCCACACATGGAATGACAACCCCCTCCCTCCCGCATGCGCACGAGCTAGCGCTAGGAAAAAACAACAAAGGCCACATTTGTTCACACTCAGTCTCTAGCTGTCATGTATAATGCGCCAAAACCACAGCTACTTTTCCACATCCAGTTCCCACAAAACTTTCCGTGGTTTACCCAAGACGCTTCACATGCCCTGGTTCAATCCATTGACAGCACGTCGACCCCGATATACCACATCATTCCAATTCACTCTATTCCTTTCACTCTCCTGCATGTTCAGGCCCCGATCGCTCAAAATCTTTCCACCTCCAATTTGGTCTCCCACTTCTCCTCGTTCCTTCCACCTCTGACACATATATCCTGTTTGTCAATCTTTCCTCACTCATTCTCTCCATGTGACCAAACCACTTCAAAACACCCTCTTCTGCTCTCTCAACCACAATCTTTTTATTACCACACGTCTCTCTTACCCTTTCATTACTTAAACCACCTCACACCACATATTGTCCTCAAACATCTCATTTCCAACATATCCACTCTCCTCCGCTCAGTTCTATCTATAGCCCACGCCTCGCAACCATATAACGTTGTTAGAACCACTATTCCTTCAGACATACCCATTTTTGCTATCGAGATAATGTTCTCGCCTTCCACACATTTTTCAGTGCTTCCAGAACTTTCGCCCCCTCCCCACACTGTGACTTGCTTCCGCTTCCATAGTTCCATCCTCTGCCAAATCCACTCCCAGATATCTAAAACACTTCACTTCCTCCAGTTTTTCTCCATTCAAACTACCTCCCAACTGACTTGTCTCTCAACCCTACTGTACCTAATAACCTTGCTCTTATTCACATTTACTCTCAGCATTCCTCTTTCACACACTTTACCAAACTCAGTCACCAGCTTCTCCAGTTTCTCACCCGAATCAGCCACCAGCGCTGTATCATCAGCAAACAACAACTGACTCACTTCCCAAGCTCTCTCATCCACAACATAATGCATACTTGCCCCTCTCTCCAAAACTCTTGCATTCGCCTCCCTAACAACCCCATCCATAAACAAATCAAACAACCATGGAGACATCACTTACCCCTGCCGCAAACCAACTTTCACTGAGAACCAATCACTTTCCTCTCTTCCTTCTCGTACACATGCCTTGCATCCTCGATAAAAACTTTTCACTGCTTCTGACAACTTGCCTCCCAGACCATATATTCTTAATACCTTCCACAGAGCATCTCTATCAACTCTATCATATGCCTTCTCCAGATCCATAAATGCTACATACAAATCCATTTGCTTTTCTAAGTATTTCTCACATACATTCTTCTAAGCAAACACCTGATCCACACATCCTCTACCACTTCTGAAACCACATTGCTCTTCCCCAATCTGATGCTCTGTACATGCCTACACCCTCACAATCAATAACCTCCCGTATAATTTCCCAGGAATACTCAACAGACTTATACCTCTGTAATTTGAGTACTCACCTTTATCCCCTTTGTTTTTGTACAATCGCATTATGCATGCATTCCGCCAATCCTCAGGCAACTCACCATGAGTCATACATACATTAGATATCCTTACCAACCAGTCAACAACACAGTCATCCCCTTTTTTAATATATTCCGCTGCAATACCATCCAAACCCGCTGCCTTGCCGGCTTTCATATTCCGCAAAGCTTTTACTACCTCTTTTCTCTTCATCAAATCATTCTCCCTAACCTTCTCACTTCTCACACCATCTCGACCAAAGCACCGTATATCTGCCACTCTATCATCTAACACATTCAACAAACCTTCAAAATACTCACTCCATCTCCTCACATCACCACTACTCGTTATCACCTCCCCATTAGCCCCCTTCACTGAAGTTCCCATTTGTTCCCTTGTCTTACGCACTTTATTTACCTCCCTCCAAAACATCTTTATATTCACCCTAAGATTTAATGATACTCTCTCACCGCAACTCTCATTTGCCCTCTTTTTCACCTCTTGCACCTTTCTCTTGACCTCCTGCCTCTTTCTTTTATACACCTCCTAGTCATTTGAACTATTTCCCTGCAAAAATCGTCCAAATGCCTCTCTCTTCTCTTTCACTAATAATCTTACCTCTTCATCCCACCACTTACTAACCTTTCTAATCCGCCCACCTTCCACGCTTCTCATGCCGGCAAGCATCTTTTGTGCAAACCATCACTGCCTCCCTAAATACATCCCATTCCTCCCCCACTCCCCTTACGTCCTTTGCTCTCACCTTTTTCCATTCTGCACCCAGTCTCTCCTGGTACTTTCTCATACAAGACCCCTTCCGAAGCTCACTTACTCTCACCACTCTCTTCACCCCAACATTCTCTCTTCATTTCTGAAAACCTCTACAAATCTTCACCTTCGCCTCCACATGATAATGATCTGACATCTCTCCAGTTGCACCTCTCAGCACATTAACATCCAAAAGTCTCTCTTTCGCGTGCCTATCAATTAACACGTAATCCAGTAACGCTCTCTGGCCATCTCTCCTGCTTACAAATGTATACTTATGTATATCTCTTTTTTTTAAACCAGGTATTCCCAGTCACCAGTCCTTTTTCAGCACGAAAATCTACAAGCTCTTCACCATTTCCATTTACAACACTGAACACCCATGTACACCAACTATTCCCTCAACTGCCACATTACTAACTTTTGCATTCAAATCACCCATCACTATAACCCGGTCTCGTGCATCAAAACTACTAACACACTCACTCAGCTGCTCCCAAAACACTTGCCTCTCATGATCTTTCTTCTCATGCCTAGGTGCACATGCACCAATAGTCACCCATCTCTCTCCATCCACTTTCATTTTTAACCATATCAATCTAGAGTTTACTTTCTCACACTCTGTCACATACTCCCACCACTCCTGTTTCAGTAGTAGTGCTACTCCTTCCCTTGCTCTTGTCCTCTCACCAACCCCTGACTTTTTTCCCAAAACATTCCCAGACCACACTTCCCCTTTACCATTGAGCTTCGTTTCATTCAGAGCCAAAACATACAGGTTCCTTTCCTCAAACATACTACCTGTCTCTCCTTTTTTCTTATCTTTGTTACATCCACACACATTTAGACACCCCAATCTGAGCCTTCGAGGAGGATGAGCACTCCCCGCGTGACTCCTTCCTCTGTTTCCCCTTTTAGAAAGTTAAAATACAAGGAGGGGAGGGTTTCTAGCCCTCTGCTCCCGTTCCCTTTAGTCGCCCTCTACGACACGTGAGGAATACGTGGGAAGTATTCTTTCTCCCCTATCCCCAGGGATAGGTAACGTACAGTTATTTTCCTCTTCCACAGTAAATTTGATAGAAGGTACTAAATTGTTAAGTAAAGGGAGAAATATATGCTTGTGTGTGTGTGTGTGTGTGTGTGTGTGTGTGTGTGTGTGTATGCGCGTGCGTGTGTGTGTGTGTGTGTGTGTGTGTGTGTGTGTAATCTATTTGTACTGTACGGGAGGTAGTGAGTTTTACACTCGTGGCTCCACCTGCTGAGCAATTTCTATTATCATGCAATATTTTTGAATTTCAGTATATTGTTTGTATATACAGTATCCTCATGCAGTGACTTTAAGACACTCACTACTCATGTACTGGAAGAGAAGTTCTTTCCATCTTTCTTAATGAGTTTCTTGCTTAATATCAGGTCATGTGGTTGCACCATCCCTACATCTTTCTAAGAGCTGTTTACCGTCTCACTATTTTGAACAGTTCTGTCCTCTGTATTTTGGACATGTCCTCTTGTTCAGTAGCCTTAAAGACATCTAATAAACACCATTCTAACCCTTTTTGCTCTTCAGTCATTGTACCTTCTTTTCTGTAGTTATAGGTCTATTGAAACCCCACAAAGAGATTGAATCTATGGTCTTACACATAGACTCCATTCCCTTAGCTGGTTAAGTTCCTCAGGTATCTGATGATATTTTCCATGTGCTTTAGATTGAATTTCCGACCTCTTACCTCCTCCAACTCCTCCTCCTCCGTCAGGTGTGTTAACCTCTGTACCTCTTCCTCCTCCAGGTGTGTTAACCTCTGTATCTCTTCCTCCTCCAGGTGTGTTAACCTCTGTATCTCTTCCTCCTCCAGGTGTGTTAACCTCTGTATCTCTTCCTTCTCCAGGTGTGTTAACCTCTGTATCTCCTCCTCCTCCAGGTGTGTTAACCTCTGTATCTCTTTCTCTTCCAGGTGTGTTAACCTCTGTATCTCCTCCTCCTCCAGGTGTGTTAACCTCTGCTTCTGCTTCTCTTTAGTTACAATTAATTTTTCCAGCTTTATGGTGTGTGTTGATTAATTCTTTCTCGGGATCTAGTCACCAGAAATTATTCAGGGCATCATCGACTGCCTGAATTCATTTCTGATCAAGCAATTACATTTCAGAAAAACAAAGAACAACATTTATATTTACCTTGGCTGTGTGTGTTTGATAACAGGCTTAAGTCAGGATTGATTTGTTGGTGTAGATCATCATGTACCACATTGCAGGTGTTCCCCTGATATAATGGTTGTCATGAATGTTACAGGTAAATATGAACTAAAATTCTGTGTTGAACATTATTCTTTCTTCATGTGTATTACCGAGTACAATGCCTGCCTGTATTGTCATCAACTTCTTTCACGGTTGTGGATGGATTGATTTAAACCTATGCAAATTTATGGCATACATATTGTACTTGAGAGACATTCTGGTGAACAGGGATAAACTCTTTACAAAAATTATCTTGTGTTGAATATGAATAACCTTCCCAGTCGAATTTTAGATGTATCATCTTGTCACTCCTGTTAAAACAACTTTTATTCTCTACTGCCAGGTACGGACGCGTGTGATGGAGGCAACAAGCGTTGTTCTGGGTGGGGTGTCAGAGGGGTGAGTCTAGTGACCATTACGGGAGCAGCGCCTGGCACGGACGGCTCACCAGAGGTTAGTCTCTACCTGAAGGTCCTGGACGCTGGCCAGTCCCTGCCACATACCAGGCAACACCTCAACCATCTGCTAAGTAGTTAAGATTTAAGCAGGTCACGTGACGACAGTTATCATCATGTTACAGCGGGACAACGTTTTGTTCAGGTGTTGGGAACGTTGCTGGTGGCCGCAGTGACTCTGTTTTGGTGTCCACCCAGCCAAGGTCTCTTTAAATGCTAAATTAAGAATTCATGACAGAATCTGAATCACATTCCAATTACGGTATTCACTCATTCGAACTGTTCAGTCCTCAAAAGAAATTTCTTTTCCAATCTCGCTTTACTCCCAGGTGCACAAACTGAAAAGTTTCTTGTGGATTTAAACCCAATTTATTGCACCTGGATCGTAGATGTGCAGTGACCGTAAACACTGACATGGATGTGCTAATGAGCCGCCCGTCTCAGGTTGCTCTTGTGTCCTGTTGTGACCTGCTATCTTCTTGAACTTAGATATTACCATAAGGTTCCTGTGTCTGGATGCTCTTCTGTCCTGATGTGACCTGGTAACGTTTGTAACACAGATGTTACGATAAACTGTCTGTCTCAGGCTGCTCTTGTGTCCTGTTGTGACCTGCTATCTTCTTGTACATAGATATTACTATAAGGCGCCTGTGTCTCGGTGCTCTTCTGTCCTGATGTGACCTGATAACACCTGTAACACAGATGTTATTATGACCTGTCCGTGCTAAACTGATTATCAGTTTCACTTTGTCTTGGTACCCTAACACAACTGATAAGATGCACCTCATGTGCCGTCTTGTTGTCCAATACCACTATAGCCTGACGTCTGTAGGCTACCGGCCGTATGTTGCCCTCTGATCTGCCTAGCATAAACAAGAGGAAATGTTCGCAATGGAGTTGAGTGCTATGTAAAGCAGAGGGTAGGGTCGTGCTCTGCCTGGCTATGGATTGTGATAAACATAGTCGAATACCTTCTGACGAGTTGAGGTACCGTGCCTCGTGTCGTCCCTCAACTTCTGAAATCTAAAGTCTTGAATGAAGTGTAAGTTCTGCGTCAGTCATAACTTTAGGCATTCACTAATTACGGTTGATGTTTTGTATGTGAACTGTGTGTTGTTGCCTTGCTTGGCTTTCTCATGTGCTGTCTTCCTCTCTCTCTCATCTTCTGTTCATCGTCCACATTGTCTTCTTCTTTTTCGTCATATCCTTTGTCTTCTTTTCTTTCACATCTCCTCCTACACCTCATCCTCCTCCTCCTCATCGTCATCATCATTATCATAATCGTCCATTTTCTTCCGTAAGTTCACTCTTTTTCTCTGCCAGTTATCCTCAGCTGCCGTCAGCATTTCTCTCAGCACGACTAAAATATTAGCCCGAGAACCGCATAATTGAGTAAGACTCCGTTTTCTGTCCGGGGTAAAGAATATAGGGCCATCCGAGTCAGCTGGAGGTAAGGTATGGTGTAGTCTGGCCCGAGATCAAGGCAGAGTTGGGCAGTAGAGGAAACTGACGACCGTACACTTGACCCCGAGGGCTTCGCATTAGCTGCGGTTTCCCCTTAACCACTGTCGGGGTAGGCCGCCGGTGTGTCCTCCTGGGGAAGCTGTTTTCCCTGCCTGACACTCATCACCTCGCCTGCAGGCAGGCAGCGGTTTAGCTGTGCCCTGAGAACTTTCATCAGGTGAAGGTGGAACGGACTTATGGGCTACTTTGGTGCATCTACTTTGCTTTGCTGCGCAGTGCTCCTCCTCTCTCTCTCCCCACGGCTTGAGTCAATGCTGGAATTGATCTTGGGGTCAGGTGCCCCCTCCCCACTTTCCATGGCTGAGACCTGGTGTGGGCTGTTACCATAGCTATGTGTGCTCGCCTTGCTTTGAGGAACGGAGTTTATACCTTAGTGGGTGTAGTTCTACAGTGGAGAGTTAGGGTCTATGGAACTGAAAGAGGAATACGGAAACAACAACATGGGTGCCTTATTGGGTAAAGTAAAGTAAAGGTGAGGTGGCCCCAGGGGTAGCTATATACTGAAGGCCCAGGATTATGGTGTGAAAGAGAGTTCAACTGAGGTAGGTTGAGAATTAAGGGACAGGCTCAGCAGGGGCCCATGATCCTGGTGAAGGTGGAGGAGATGAAACAAGGGCACATAGGAAAATTTGTGGCTGCCGGGTTTACGATGGGAGGAAGATGTTGAAATACACAGTTGGACAAACTGAATTGTTCGCCATACTTACCGCTCTTGAGCTTGTAGAAATCACTGCCACAGACAGTTTAAGTATCTGATTCTTTATCATGACTACTTGCCCTTAACACCCTGAGATCAGAATGTAACACGTTGCTCAAGGGATTCAAATCAAACTGTTATGGATTCCTTTTCGTATAGGCCTCCGTGAGCATAACATAGATGATGCTTTAGCCAAACTTGCATTTAGTAAAGGTGATGTTGAAAACAACATTGGGTTGAGGATTAGAAGCCTTAAAAGTGTAATTAGGGAGGAACTAACTGGCCTCTTTGAAGCACGAAGACGAGTTCAGATAAGCACAAGTAGAAACATTTTCCACCACAGTGAAATGTGTAAAATAAAACATGTATATGGAGAAAGTAATCAGATCAGCAGATTACATGATATTGTAACTGCTATACCAAGGCTAGGCTATAGGTACTATTGGCGCTTTGGCCTAACTGCAGATGTTAATCACGTGAATTATAAAGTTTTTGGCCAAGGATTTGGACACAAATTAGAACACTATGTCTTAGAATGTGCAAAAATAAGAGCATTATTTTTGGTAACAAGATGCCTAAGATTTTAGGGTTGTATCCACTTTTGCATCTAGTCGGTACAACTTACCATATGAAACTATGCAGTGGATGTAATGAAACATCTGCAACGAACTGCAACATCTTATATCAACCCACTGGGTCTGACTAACACCCTTTTTGACCCCTGTAATTCTTTTGCGCTACCGCTCAATATATTTGCCAGGGTTACCGGCACAGATCTCATCAGTCAATCCTGCAGGAGGTGGGTGTGGCGAGTGGCGCGACTCCTGGATTGAGTGGCGGCTCCCGGTGTGTGTTAGGGTTGTAGAAGCGCCACGGGCGTGGCCGCTGGTCTCTGTTATATCTTTTTCTCGCGACGGACGGAGGCGATGTCCCACGCGAGCCCTACTGAAAGTGGACGTCGGAGATGATGCACCACAAGGAAATCTGCCAGGAGTCACATAGGGGACTTCTGCTGACGGAGGAGGCGCCCTAATGGTGACTCGAGTCAGGCACCGGAGTGGTGCACTTGTTGTACAGAGCAAGTCATCCGCCTGACTGCAGTTCTGTGTTTGTTTGTACAGATTGTCACACATCTAGCGCGACACGGACATTTGCCTTTGGCTGCCCGTTCAGTGATTCCGGCTAGAACTTTCTACTCCAGTTCCACCTGTTGATTTAGAAAAAGCCACAGCAGGCAGAGCTCACCAGCCGATACACCAGGCGGACCGGATGGGATGACTGGATAACCCAGTAGATATTTTTGTTGTTTTAGAAAAAGGCACAACTGGCACACAGTAACCGGTTACCACAGCCCCCTCCCCCATGGCTAAGATTCTCTCCCTCTCTCTCTCTCTCTCTCTCTCTCTCTCTCTCTCTCTCTCTCTCTCTCTCTCTCTCTCTCTCTCTCTCTCTCTGGTCGTTGTTGATTGGTCGGCCTGGGCTGTTTGAACGACGGTTTTAAACTCGAGTGGCTTTAGGGCGGGTTTGGCCAGGATGGTGGGCGCCTTCTGCGGCGGGGTCGTACCACCTGCACTGGCTGGTCAATGTCCAAGTGTGCCGGCTTAAGACTGTCCACGGAGACAGTCTCGCGTCTGCCGCCCATGTCGATGATGAAAGCCGTGGGATCGTTTTGCAGTATTCTGAAAGGTCCCTCATAACGCTTTTGCAGAGGTTTACGGTGGGAATCTCGGCGAAGGAAGACGTACTAGCAGTCTTTAAGGTCGGTGGGATGTACGTGGTCGTGAGACCGTGTTGGGACGTTGGGAGTGGAGAAAGCATGCCCACCCTCTGACGGAGGCGCGTCAGCAAGGTCGTGGTGATTTTGATGTCCACGCGCCGCCGAAAAGAAATCCTTTAGGATTATAAGCTGGGCACCGTATACCAGCTCGGCCGTGCAGGTTGCCAGGTCCTCCTTTGGGGCGGTACGTATACCTATCATGACCCATGTCCATCCAGTCCTGGCCCTAGAGCCGTGCTTTAAGGGATGCCTTCATGTGCTGGTGAAAACGTTCCACTAGGCCGTTTGCCGGCAGATGGTAGGCCGTTGTGTGGTGCAGCTTAGTTCCGAGCAGGCGAGCCACTGCTGACCACAGCTCAGAGGTGAAATGCGCACCACTATCGGAGATGTCCGCCGGCATGCCAAAGCGGGCGATCGAGTGAGCGGTGAGGGCACGTGTACAGGTTGCGGTGGAGGTATCCGAGAGTGGGATGGCTTCCGGCCACTTTGTAAATCTGTCCACGATGGTGAAGAGCTGTGTAGCCCCTGTGGATGGTGGTAGCGGTCCAACGATGTTGACGTGGATGTGGTCGAAACGCCGGTCTGTCAGGGCGAAGTTTTGCAGCGGCGCCTTGATGTGTTGCTGAATCTTGGAGGTTTGACAGGGGATGCGCGCTCTGGCCCAGTTGCTGACCTACTTGTGCAGTCCGCGCCACATGAACTTAGTTGTCATTAGTTCTTTTGTTGTTCGGATGGAAGGGTGAGCGAAGCCATGAATCATGTCGAAAATCCGGCGGCGCCAAACAGCGGGGATAATGGGTCTTGGCTGTCTCGTAGACATATTGTAGAGGAGTGTGGTGGTGTCGGCGGGCCCGAATGGCACATCCCACAACACGAGGCCTGAGATAGCGGTGCGGTAGGCGAGCATCTCACCCTCTCGTTGGGCAGCCGCCAGGGCCGTGTAGTCGGCACCTAGGGCCAGAACGTGGATGGCATTGATAGCAGTGCAGGACAACGCGTCTGCGACTTGGTTGCTCTTACCTGAGATGTGCTGGACGCAAGTCGTGTGTTCTGAGATGTAGGTTAGGTGGCGCTGCTGGTAAAAGCAAACGTGAGTGGCTTGTTGTCGGTGAAGGCTGTGAAATTCCTGCCTACGAGGATGGAGCGGAAATGGCGGGTGGCCAGGTACAGAGCGAGGAGCTCTGTACCTTCTTGTTCGGGTGATCTTAAACGACGGCTTAAGAAGGCAACCAGTAACCATTAACCAGTTGTTCCACCACTCCGCCCACGGCTGCGTCGACCGTGAGCGCTGTTGGTGCGTTGGCTCGTGGATGTACCAGTATCGTTGCCTTTGCCAGCGCCTCCCTAGCGTTGTTGAACGCGGTAGCGGATGCGTCGTCCAAAACGAGTTCTTTCGGCGTGTTGGCCAGGAACTTGAGCAGCGTTTGCATGATCCTGGCGGCTGCCGGCACGAAGCAGTGGTAGAAGTTGACCATGCCGACAAATTCCTTTGGGCTTGCTGGTTACCCTTGAATTCTACTTACCACTTATCTCTGGTTGTACAAATTACCCCTGTTTCACAGAACGCTTAGGGTGTACTAATTATCTCTAAGCGTACTAGTAGCCCTTGACTGTACTAATTGCCCCAGGCAGCTCTGAATACCCCTTAGGGCGTGTTAATTACCTCTAGGAGCTCTGATTATCCTGGGCCTACTAGTTCTCTTGGTCTTACTAATTGCCCTTTGCCGTATTGATCAATTACTCCATGCGCGAAATAGTATCCCATTTGAATACTATATACCGCAAGGTGTACTAATTACCCATTCGATGCTACTTACCCTTCTGGGTTACTGAATACTAAAGGGCGTATACTGATCATCCCTGGCAATTCTGCCTACCCATAGAGCAGTAATTGCACCTGGATGTACTAATTACCTTCTGGTGTACTAAATAACCTTTGCTTTACTTATTACTGATGACAGTGATGATTATCTTGTTTGTGCTAATTACGTCTAGGCGTAATGATTACCCATGACCGTGCTAATTATACCTGCACGAACAAATTTCCCTTGGATGTGCTTACTACTCCTGGTAGTAGTGTTTCCATTAGGGCGTATTAATTACCCCTAGCCGTTCTGCATACCTCTCATGGCGTGCTAACTACCCCTGGTCGTAATGATTACCCCAGACAGTTTTATTAGCCTCTTTGGACGCATTAATTATCCCTGGATGTTCTAACTGTCCGTGGCCGTATTGATTACTTTGGGCGTTCTATTCATCCGTGGCAGTGCTAATTACCCATGGTGGTTCTGCTTACCCCTGAGGGCTTTCTAGTTACCTGTGAGCTCTGATTTTACGTAGGCGCACTAATTACCTCTGGTACTTATATATCAGTTTTACATAAGCCTTATGGTGCACTTATTAACTTTGGGCGTGCTAATTACCCCTGGGCGTACTAATGACCCTTGATGTGCTAATACCAGTTTTACGTAAGCCTTATCGTGCGTTTATTAACTTTGGGAATGCTAATTACCCCTGGGCATACTAATGACCCTTGATGTGCTAATTGCTCCTGACAGTCTTTTACACTCCAGAGTTTCTGATTACCCTGAGCATACTAATTACCCATGGGCGTACTAGTTACCCACACAATACTGTGTACCCCTTTTGGGTTACTGATTACTATTACGAATTACTCCAGCCGTGCTAATTACTTCTGGTCTTACTAATTATAACCCAGCCTGCGGACCCTCAAGACAAGGTAAGAATTGCCTGTGATGATAATATTCAAGACGCTAATTCTTTCACGAATTGAATATCGCTACGTTCTAACCTCACCCTAGAAGGCCTGAGAAATTGTCGAAGTAGAAAGTGTTCAGAGATCTTTCACAGCCCATATTAATGTGGCAAAGGAACTCGATTACTGAGAACGACTGAAATCTATGAGGCTATAATCCCTAGAGCGCAGACAGGAGAGGTTAGATGGGACATATCATCTATACCTGGAAAATTCTGGAAGGTCTGGTTCTCAACTTACATTCGGAAATAACCTGCTACTGGCACGTCAGGCATGGAAGACTTTGTAGAACAGTAACTCTGAAATCCAATGATGCGATAATTGCAAAGAAAGAGATACCACATTAAACATCCGGGGACCAGGACTCTTCGACACCCAGCCAGCTCTCATTGGCGACAGAATGGGATGCGCGGTGGAGACGTGTGAGAATGCACTGGACAAGTGACTACAAGGCTTACCAGGCTTTTGGGGTCTCTGTGGGCTACGGTGTCCAACAGCTTGGTTGACCAGCAACCCAATCCAACAGCTTAGGATGTACTAGTTACCCCTAGGCACACTAATTACCTCCGAGCGCACTAATTCCCTCTGGCCCTGATACGGTGTCCAACAGCTTGGTTGACCAGCGACCCAATCCAACAGCTCAGGATGTACAAGTTACCCCTAGGCGCACTAATTACCTCCGTGCGCACTAATTCCCTCTGGCCCTGATAGTTATTCCTGCGCTTGATTATCACCTCTGGGTGAACTTATTTCCCCTGATAATGGTACGCACCCCATGGGGCGTACTGATTAACCCTGGGCGTAATGATTACCGCTGGCATTCTACATACCCATCAGGGGCGTAGAAGTACCCCTGGGTTAACTAGCTATTCCCGGGAGTTCATCTTATCCTGGGGCATACTAACTACCCCTAGACATAATAATCACCCCTGGGCGTACTATTTACTCTTGGCAGTTATGTGTACCCCTTTGGACGTACTAATTACCCTAAGCCGCTCTAATTACCATAGGATTACGAATTATCAATGGCGGTACAAACTACCACCTGATAGTTCTACATATCCCTTAAGGCGTACTAGTTACCTATGTATGTACTTCCTTTAACGGGTACAAATTATCCCTGTCCGTACTGATTACCACTTTTAGCTCCACATGCCCCTTTGGACATGCTAATTACCCTTAGGGCTCACCAATGATCCCTGACCATACTAATTACCCCTAGAATACCAGTTCATTGCCGCACTAATCACCGTTCGCATGCTAATAACCCCTTACTACTAATTACCATTGACGATACCATATATCCCTCTGGGTTTGTAATCACCCTTGACGATACTGTGTACCCCTTCTGAGGTAGCAATTACCACCGAACTGGATATTTACCTCAAGGGGTACTGATTACTCCTGGGTTTGCTAATTACATCTAGCCGTACTAGTATACCTGGAGCACTGATTAGACTGACCTTATTAATTATCCTGGCGGTTCTATTTATCCTTTCGGACATACTGATTAAGTGATTACCGCTGGAGTAATAATCATGTTGGCTTGCTGCTCACCTTGGCCGAGTTGATAAGCCTTGGGCATACTAGTTCACCTGGGAGTTCTATATACCCCTTCCGGCATACTAATTACTCTCGTATTGATTACCTTAGACATGCCAGTTATCCCTAGCGATATTAAATACCATGGCAGTTCAGCTTACCCTTAAAAGCGTGCTAATTACCCCCGGCTTACAAATTGTATCGTATGATAATTACCCCGAGCCTTGTTTACCTCATGCAGTTCCACATAGCGTTTAGCGTGTACTAATTGCCTCTGGTCTTTCTAATTATCTTAACCGTGTTAATGGTCCCTGATCGTGCTAATTATCCCTGGCAGTTCTACTTATCCTTAGGGTGTACTGATTACCTCTGGTAGCTCTAAGTACCCCTTCGGACGTACTAATTACCCTTAGGTGTATAAACTATCCATGTCCTTACTAATAACCCCTTGGAGTATTAGTTACCCTTGAGTTACTGATTAACCCTGGCTTTCCCAGTTACCTCTGGGCGTACTAATTACATTTGGCCGTACTAATTATCTGTGTAGCCCTTAGGACATACTAATTACTGGTCTTACTAATTCCACCTTGGCCATGCCATTTAACTATTGGCGTATAATATTCTTGGCTGGACTAATTACACGTGGAGTTCTACATACCCCATAGGGCGTCCTAATTACCCTTCGTCGTACTAATAACCCATAGTGGTTTTACGTACCCCTTAGAGCGTACTAAGTCCTACTGGCCTTACTAATTACTCAAGGCAGTTTTACATACCGCTTAGGAGTACTAATTCTCCCTTTGTGTATGAATTATTCTGGACTTACTAGTTACTTGTGGCCATACTGACCTACATAAGATTAGCAATGATTTTGACAGAAGACCAAAAGGTAAGATTATGTACACGTTTTGCTAAGCAGGCAACGTGATGGCTGTGGTGTGCCACATACTGTGTATGAGCTGATACAGACCTTACCAGGAGCAAGAGTGCTTCCCTTGGGTAGGATGATATCATTTACGACATCATTATACTTCTATGACTCGTGTCTGGCCTTACCAGGGGTCAAGGATGGTGTCCCCTGGGCCATCGTCAGCCCTCTAAGACTTACGTCTGGTCTCATGGATTGATAACATCATTGTACCACAACCAGAAAGCAGTCAAACTTGATTTTTGTTTTATCTCTTTGACGAATGGCCTTTGCGAAACTCTTGGCAGGATTGTGCCCAACATTTATGGTTTCACACTTGGCAAAAGTCTACACAACTGCATCACAACTTTCTGAACAGTTCATGGGGACAGACGACACAAATATACCACACTTCTTGGCTTGAAAGCTGCATTGGTTATCGCCAACATGTAATTGCATTATATCAACTCTCGAAAACGGATGTAGGCGGTTCGACTTCTGCACTGGATGCTTGGTTATCTCACCGACAGAAAGTCTGCTGATTGTTCTTAGATCACAGAAGTGTAGTTAAAGATGTGTAGCTTGGTGCTCTATAGGTCCTACATTGTTTAGTGTCATAAATAATGCTGTACTTAAATCAGTCCCAGAAAGTCCCCAGGAATATGACTATTAGTGTTGCTGATGATATTCTTGTACACACCAGAACACATCGTGAAATGGAAACATATCTTAACTACATACACAGTTTTTGGTAACCTTGGCCGTATCAGATCCGCAGAGAAAACCAATGTGTTCAATAGACCATATGGTATTGGTAACAACAGATCGTTCTATTTCAAAACCGGTGCAATACCAATTGACTGTCGCCTCTTAGGAATACCTAGGTACTGCAGCTGTTATATATATATATATATATATATATATATATATATATATATATATATATATATATATATATATATATATATTTTTTTTTTTTTTTTTTTTTTTTTTGCCGCTGTCTCCCGCGTTTGCGAGGTAGCGCAAGGAAACCGACGAAAGAAATGGCCCAACCCACCCCCATACACATGTATATACATACGTCCACACACGCAAATATACATACCTACACAGCCTTCCATGGTTTACCCCAGATGCTTCACATGCCTTGATTCAATCCACTGACAGCACGTCAACCCCGGTATACCACATCGCTCCAATTCACTCTATTCCTTGCCCTCCTTTCACCCTCCTGCATGTTCAGGCCCCGATCACACAAAATCTTTTTCACTCCATCTTTCCACCTCCAATTTGGTCTCCCTCTTCTCCTCGTTCCCTCCACCTCCGACACGTATATCCTTTTGGTCAATCTTTCCTCACTCATTCTCTCCATGTGACCAAACCATTTCAAAACACCCTCTTCTGCTCTCTCAACCACGCTCTTTTTATTTCCACACATCTCTCTTACCCTTACGTTACTTACTCGATCAAACCACCTCACACCACACATTGTCCTCAAACATCTCATTTCCAGCACATCCATCCTCCTGCGCACAACTCTATCCATAGTCCACGCCTCGCAACCATACAACATTGTTGGAACCACTATTCCTTCAAACATACCCATTTTTACTTTCCGAGATAATGTTCTCGACTTCCACACATTTTTCAAGGCTCCCAGAATTTTCGCCCCCTCCCCCACCCTATGATCCACTTCCGCTTCCATGGTTCCATCCGCTGCCAGATCCACTCCCAGATATCTAAAACACTTCACTTCCTCCAGTTTTTCTCCATTCAAACTCACCTCCCAATTGACTTGACCCTCAACCCTACTGTACCTAATAACCTTGCTCTTATTCACATTTACTCTTAACTTTCTTCTTTCACACACTTTACCAAACTCAGTCACCAGCTTCTGCAGTTTCTCACATGAATCAGCCACCAGCGCTGTATCATCAGCGAACAACAACTGACTCACTTCCCAAGCTCTCTCATCCCCAACAGACTTCATACTTGCCCCTCTTTCCAAAACTCTTGCATTCACCTCCCTAACAACCCCATCCATAAACAAATTAAACAACCATGGAGACATCACACACCCCTGCCGCAAACCTACATTCACTGAGAACCAAACACTTTCCTCTCTTCCTACACGTACACATGCCTTACATCCTTGATAAAAACTTTTCACGGCTTCTAACAACTTGCCTCCCACACCATATATTCTTAATACCTTCCACAGAGCATCTCTATCAACTCTATCATATGCCTTCTCCAGATCCATAAATGCTACATACAAATCCATTTGCTTTTCTAAGTATTTCTCACATACATTCTTCAAAGCAAACACCTGATCCACACATCCTCTACCACTTCTGAAACCACACTGCTCTTCCCCAATCTGATGCTCTGTACATGCCTTCACCCTCTCGATCAATATATATATATATATATATATATATATATATATATATATATATATATATATATATATATATATATATATATAATTCGACGATATACAGACAAGCTCAGAGCTATTGCAGGGTACGATCCTGATTATGTTGCTAATGTTAGAATTGCAAAAATGGTATATTCAGCTTATGTAGTCTGTAATAGATTATCACGGAACCAGCTTTGGTCCTAGGACACGTATCATTAGATATGAAAAAAAGAAATGCAAAATTAAGCTATTCCAAACACCAACAAAGTCTCCAACATGCGGAAGAATTAGTTACAGTCTACTGTGAGTGAGGCTTTGAATACCTAAAATCAGTCTCATCACAGGACTGGGGCTTCTGCCTGGTGATTGATATAATCTCTTTACAGAATTATTAAAGCATAAACGTCATAAAACAAATGTATGTAAATGAATTCAAGTAACAGCCACTAGTGTGGTAATGGAGTACATCAATTGTGTAACATTAGGAAGCAGGAGCATTTCCCTCCTCCCTTGTAGATAACACCATTTGACATCACCATTACCACCAGAGAAACTCGTTACTCACAAACTTCAACACACCTAAGAAACCCGTTACCCACAAACTTCAACACACCTAAGAAACTCGTTACTCACAAACTTCAATACATTGCCATTGTCGTTCCTAGATACGTACAGAAAGTCTAGACTGAAATTAACTCAGAGCAGTTATGCTAACACTCTCGCATATCCGCCACTGTGGAGACTGTAAGTGCTGCCACTGTGAAGAACAACATAATGGTAATAGATAATGGAAGAAAATTGGAATAAAGAAATAGGCGTCAACCCTAGACATTGAACTGTACACCAGACTCGCTCATGGCTTGCAGAAACCATATCGAAGAGAGTTTAATTCAATCTCTGATTCTTTATTCTGACTATTTGTCCTAAATACCTTGAGATTAGAATATGAAATGCTTTTCTTTGAAGCTCGGTATAAATATGCGAGCATTATTGGTAAAGCGTTCAATTAAGAGTTATATGGCTTCCCTCCCACATGGGTCACGGAATATGATAAAGTTGATGCTTTGACCAGACCTGCCCTTGATATAGAGGCTGGTGATTGCAACATTGGCTCATCATTTAAAGGTCTGAAAACTGTAATATGAAACTGTAGGAAGGAAATAGATGTATTTAGCTATTTTGCTTTAAAATCTTCGTCTTTAGTGATAGGCACAGCACAAAAATGATATTCATGCTTTCAAAGTTATATAATGTGACATAATGACAAAAAACTCTTGAGAACAACCAACTTCTTCAAGTTAACATACCTGTCGTTCACTGAGGTAAAGATGTTTGTGTCATATGTCACTGGGTAGGTGGAGGCATGAATACAGCGATCGGTGGCACCAGTAAATCCATTTATCACAATGAAATGCCTCAGATTACCGTGTGTAGAGAAGGCAAAAAATTAGTAGAATCAGATTTTGTCTTTGCCATGTTAAGAGTAGGCTGTAGGTAGCTTTGGCCTGTCTGAACCGGCCTTTCTGAACTGTGATGTTTGAGGGGAATGTTGTGTCTTACACTGTGAACAAATAGAAACTTTTAGTAGTGGTCTAACCAAACAGTGCAGAAATGGCACAACACTTAATGGTTACTAATAAGATACCTGAGCCTGAAACTCTGAAACTGTATCCAGTTTTTACAGCCAGTATATAATGCTTTTATATGACAAATTATAATTCCCATCATGATTATCTGTCCACTGGCGTCTGACAAGGACCCTTTGTGGCGTTCCTTGTCCCATTGCTGCATCAGCCACAGCACAGGTATGGGGCGCACGATATACAGGTTAATTACGGCAGGAGTAAGTCAGTCGTGAGCTGCCACGTGGAGTCACGCCACGTGTCTGCCTTACTCCCGCCGTCAGGCACAGTTAACACCTCCGGCTGGGGCCGCTCTCGCTCTGTCAACATGTATCTTCACTTCTTGTTTTTCCTTATTCTTTGCACAAGTTTTTGCTCTCATTTACTCACTATCCTGGCTTTCACCTGTGGTTATATATATATATATATATATATATATATATATATATATATATATATATATATATATATTTTTTTTTTTTTTTTTTTTTTTTTTTTTTTTTTTTTTATACTTTGTCGCTGTCTCCCGCGTTTGCGAGGTAGCGCAAGGAAACAGACGAAAGAAATGGCCCAACCCCCATACACACGTACATACACACGTCCACACACGCAAATATACATACCTACACAGCTTTCCATGGTTTACCCCAGACGCTTTACCTGCCTTGATTCACTCCACTGACAGCACGTCAACCCCTGTATACCACATCGCTCCAATTCACTCTATTCCTTGCCCTCCTTACACCCTCCTGCATGTTCAGGCCCCGATCACACAAAATCTTTTTCACTCCATCTTTCCACCTCCAATTTGGTCTCCCTATTCTCCTCGTTCCCTCCACCTCCGACACATATATCCTCTTGGTCAATCTTTCCTCACTCATTCTCTCCATGTGACCAAACCATTTCAAAACACCCTCTTCTGCTCTCTCAACCACGCTCTTTTTATTTCCACACATCTCTCTTACCCTTACGTTACTTACTCGATCAAACCACCTCACACCACACATTGTCCTCAAACATCTCATTTCCAGCACATCCATCCTCCTGCGCACAACTCTATCCATAGCCCACGCCTCGCAACCATACAACATTGTTGGAACCACTATTCCTTCAAACATACCCATTTTTGCTTTCCGAGATACTGTTCTCGACTTCCACACATTTTTCAAGGCTCCCAAAATTTTCGCCCCCTCCCCCACCCTATGATCCACTTCCGCTTCCATGGTTCCATCCGCTGACAGATCCACTCCCAGATATCTAAAACACTTCACTTCCTCCAGTTTTTCTCCATTCAAACTCACCCCCCAATTGACTTGACCCTCAACCCTACTGTACCTAATAACCTTGCTCTTATTCACATTTACTCTTAACTTTCTTCTTCCACACACTTTACCAAACTCAGTCACCAGCTTCTGCAGTTTCTCACATGAATCAGCCACCAGCGCTGTATCATCAGCGAACAACAACTGACTCACTTCCCAAGCTCTCTCATCCCCAACAGACTTCATACTTGCCCCTCTTTCCAGGACTCTTGCATTTACCTCCCTAACAACCCCATCCATAAACAAATTAAACAACCATGGAGACATCACACACCCCTGCCGCAAACCTACATTCACTGAGAACCAATCACTTTCCTCTCTTCCTACACGTACACATGCCTTACATCCTCGATAAAAACTTTTCACTGCTTCTAACAACTTGCCTCCCACACCATATATTCTTAATACCTTCCACAGAGCATCTCTATCAACTCTATCATATGCCTTCTCCAGATCCATAAATGCTACATACAAATCCATTTGCTTTTCTAAGTATTTCTCACATACATTCTTCAAAGCAAACACCTGATCCACACATCCTCTACCACTTCTGAAACCGCACTGCTCTTCCCCAATCTGATGCTCTGTACATGCCTTCACCCTCTCAATCAATACCCTCCCATATAATTTACCAGGAATACTCAACAAACTTATACCTCTGTAATTTGAGCACTCACTCTTATCCCCTTTGCCTTTGTACAATGGCACTATGCACGCATTCCGCCAATCCTCAGGCACCTCACCATGAGTCATACATACATTAAATAACCTTACCAACCAGTCAACAATACAGTCACCCCCTTTTTTAATAAATTCCACTGCAATACCATCCAAACCTACTGCCTTGCCGGCTTTCATCTTCCGCAAAGCTTTTACTACCTCTTCTCTGTTTACCAAATCATTTTCCCTAACCCTCTCACTTTGCACACCACCTCGACCAAAACACCCTATATCTGCCACTCTGTCATCAGACACATTCAACAAACCTTCAAAATACTCATTCCATCTCCTTCTCACATCACCACTACTTGTTATCACCTCCCCATTTACGCCCTTCACTGAAGTTCCCATTTGCTCCCTTGTCTTACGCACCCTATTTACCTCCTTCCAGAACATCTTTTTATTCTCCCTAAAATTTACTGATAGTCTCTCACCCCAACTCTCATTTGCCCTTTTTTTCACCTCTGTGTGTGTGTGTGTGTGTGAATCAGTATTGTGCGGTTGAAGTACTTCTCGTTTTCTATTTGCTCGTCACTTACATTTTCCATTTGTTTACCTTGGACTTTTTCGTTACCCACGTTGTATTTTCCATTTTCCTTCAGCAGAGGCTACATGTTTTTCTGTTGGTTTGTGTATGGTAAATATGATTGTGTTGTTGAAGTACTTCTTGTTTTCTATTCATCACTCATTTTCCATACGTTTACCTTGAACTTTTTCGTGGTTACCCATGTTATACGTTCCATTTCCTTTCTCCTAGCTTTTATGGTATATTTACTTATTTGAACAGGTTTGTGTATTTATTGACAAACACATCCACCTCTCCCTTCCCTCCCTTTTCTACTTATCCACTTCAGTTGTACTCAGGATTCACATGTCCAGATGAGTTACTGGTGAAAACTGCTGCATCTTGAATGATACAAGCATCAAATCGTCGTAGATTCAGCTGAACAGCCGCTCTTCTTACCACCATCATAGATCTATAGTGATGCACCTTGCCACCACCATAGCTCTATAGTGATGCACCTTGCCACCACCATAGCTCTATAGTGACACACTTTGCCACCACCATAGCTCTATAGGAATGCATCTTGCCACCACCATAGATGTATGTTGACGCACCTTGCCACCACCTTAGCTCTGAAGTGACGCATCTTGCCACCACATAGATTTATATTGACGCATCTTGCCACCACCATAGCTCTATAATGATACATCTTGCCACCACCATAGATTTATATTGACGCACCTTGCCACCACAATAATTCTATAGTGACGCATCTTGCCACCACCACCACAGCTCATTAGTGACGCATCTTGCCAGCAAGACAGATAGGTAAGAACGATCATTTATAAGACACTCGTCTGCTCCGTCATTCAGGCCACCAGACTCATTAGACCAGTAAGGGACGCATGTATCACACTGTCGCTCTCGCTAAACTTTTCACCATCATGTTTTACCGTCTTGCCCCCGACCACACCTGTAACAGCGGGACGTATAATTAAACCCCTCTTTACCTCTGTTCGCGTCCCTACAACCACTGCTCCTGTTTGGTCGGCAACATGGCAACACGTGTGTGTGTGTATATATATATATATATATATATATATATATATATATATATATATATATATATATATATGTGTGTGTGTGTGTGTGTGTGTGTGTGTGTTGGAAAGGATCACAATTTTACGCGTGATCAAGATATTCCTACGAGTCCACGGGGAAAATGAAACACGATAAGTTCCCAAGTGCACTTTCGTGTAATAATCACATCATCAGGGGAGACACAAGAAAGAAATATAAGTCATTTGATATACATCGAAGAGACGAAGATAGGACGCCATTTGGTAAACATGTTTACCAAATGGCGTCCTAGCTTCGTCTCTTCGATGTATATCAACTGACGTACATTTCTCTCTTGTGTCTCCCCTGATGATGTGATTATTACACGAAAGTGCACTTGGAACTTATAGTGTTTTTATTTTCCCCGTGGATTCATAGGAATATATATATATATATATATATATATATATATATATATATATATATATATATATATATATATATATATATACAACAAACAAACTTCCAACAGCCAGGATCAAACGTGGGAACCCTGCGTAACAGGCGGGAGCACTACTGCTACGCAGGGGCCCCGAGTTCGATCCTGGCTGTTGGATGTTTGTATGTCACATGGAAGTGCGCGTTCATATGCACTATATTGGGAAAGTGTGTGAAAGCAGAAAGTTGAGAGTAAATGGGAATAAGAGGAAGGTTGTTAGGTTCAGTAGAGTTGAGAGACTAAGTCAACTGGGAGGTAAGTTTGAATGGAGAAAAACTGGAGGAAGTGAAGTGTTTTAGATATCTGGGAGTGGATTTAGCAGCGGATGGAACCATGGAAGCGGAAGTGAGTCACAGGGTGGAGGAGGGGGGATGAAGGTTCTGGGAGCGTTGAAGGATGTGTGGAAAGAGAGAAAGTTATCTCGGAGAGCAAAAATGGGTATGTTTCAAGGAATAGTGGTTCCAACAATGTTTATGGATGTGAGGCGTGGACTATAGATAGAGTTGTGCGCAGGAGGGTGAATGTGTTGCAAATGAGATGTTTGAGGACAATATGTGGTGTGAGGTGGTTTGATCGAGTAAGTAATGAAAGGGTAAGAGAGATGTGTGGTAATAGAAAGAATGTGGTTGAGAGAGCAGAAGAGGGTGTATTGAAATGGTTTGGTCACGTGGAGAGAATGAGTGAGGAAAGATTGACAAAGAGGATATATGTGTCAGAGGTGGAGGGAACGAGAAGCCGGAGACCAAGTTGGAGGTGAAAGGATGGAGTGAAAAAGACTTTGAACAATCGGGGCCTGAACATGCCGGAGGGTGAAAGGCGTTCTAGGAATAGAGTGAATTGGAACGATGTGGTATACCGAGGTCGACGTCCTGTCAATGGATTGAACCAGGGCATATGAAGCGTCTGGGGTAAACCATGGAAAGTTTTGTGGGGCCTGGTTGTGGAAAGGGAGCTGTGGTTTCGGTGCATTATTACATGACAGCTAGAGACTGAGTGTGAACAAATGTGGCCTTTGTTGTCTTCCTAGCGCTACCTCACGCGCGTGCGGGGTGGGGGGTGCCATTTCATGTGTAGCGGGAGGCGACGGGAATGGCTGAGGGCAGCAAGTATGAATATGTATTTGTCTGTGTATGTGTCTGTATGTATACATTGAAATGTATAGGTATGTGCATGTGCGTGTTTGGGCGTGTATGTATATACATGCGTATGTGGGTGGGCTGGGCCATTCTTTCGTCTGTTTCCCTGCAGTACCTCGCTAACGCGGGAGACAGCGACAAAGTGTAATAAAAAAAAATACTACGATATATATATATATATATATATATATATATATATATATATATATATATATATATATATATGGATGTGAGCGAATGACGCCATTGTTTCTCTGTTTCTGGCGCTGCCTTTTTAACACGAGAAACGGTGAACAAAAATATATATTGACCATGATGCAGCCTCACTGAAGTTGACTTGCCACTCACAGCTCAATGTTTCAATTTGCGTTCTCCTTTGGATTCTCTCTTATCTCTTCCCTATGCTCTATCAGGAAATCATTCACGTCTGAGAAGTCTTTCTAACTATTATCGACATGTTTCGTGAAAGTAAAGTAGTTGGTATTACTTTAGATTATCAGAAGGCATTCGATTGAGTCCGGCATCAGAGAATGCTATCAAATGTAAGGCACATGATGCAGATAGTCTCGTACATCGGTGATTAGAGGATTGGGTTGACTGGTCGTAAAGACCAGAGTAGTGATTAACAATCGAGCCTGTGAATGTTTAGTCGAAACAAATGGTGTGTTGCTGGAGTCAGTCTTAGGACCAGTTCTGTCTATGATGCGTTGAGACTGATTTTGAGCTGTGTCGTAGGAGATCAGACTTTACAGACTGCAGTAAGTTAGGGAGTAGGGACAGGCTGAACTTGAATGTCTACCATAGCAGAAGTGATATACACAAATTGATGGACTACGCTTATTGATGGCAGATGAATTGTGATATTGTTCAGAGTAAAGTTTTGCACATTGACATAGAGAAAAACTGAAATTATTGGAAATCATAGGAAATCATCTGGTCCATGAAACATAAATGACGATAAAGACTTTGGTGTAAATATCTCTGAAAACCTGTCGCCATGTAAATAGTGCACAGAAGCGGTAAAGAAGACCAAGAAAGCTTCAGGCATAATAGATGACGCGTTTGGATCCAAGTTGGGTAAACAGTGCTCACACTTTAAACAATGCTCACACTTTGCACATCATCGGTGCGTCCCCAACTTGAACATTGTCTCTCGTTTTGATCACCGTACGTGAAAAACGACAGATTGAATGGAGAGAGTGCGGCGGCGACCTGCCGAACTGAGATAGAAATACTATTATGAGCCACCTAGAAGACTAAACTTGTTTACCTTAGATGAGGATAAGAGTCGATGTGATACCATTATTCATAATGTTGAAAGGCCTCAACACTCTTGATCTAAACAGGTGATTAAGACGAGTTAAGTCTGATTTCACTGGATGCACTAAATACAGACCAGTGGGTAAACGGTGAACTTCGCATGAGGTGAAGTGATTTTTCATCAGCATGGTTTTTAGCCCATGGAATGATATGCCAGTAAGAAATAGCCGAAGACACAACAACGATATGTCTATTAAGACTACAACAATATAGCTTAAAGTCCATGAGCGAATTTATTAGCGCCTCCTTAGATCATATCAGCACAATTTGTTTCTGCCATGACTGATATCGTCTGTTATCTTACCCAGAAAGGACCTAGTGGTATGTTGCTGTTTGCTATCCACCGATCAGCACCACTGATCACAGGAAGTGAGGGTCATGACCCCCTTCCGCCAGCATTACAGATCATGGGAAGGTTGGGTCATGACCCCGTCCGCCAGCATTACAGTTCATCGACAGGTAGGGTCATGACCTCTTCCTCCACCAGCATTATAGTTCATGGGAAGATAGGGTCATGACCCACCTCCACCAGCATTACACTGCATGGGAAGGTAGGGTCATGACCCACCTCCAACAGCATTACACAGCATGGGAAGATAGGGTCATGACCCACCTCCACCAGCATTACACAGCACGGGAAGGTAGGGTCATGACCCACCTCCACCAGCATTACACTGCATGGGAAGGCATTACACTGCATGGGAAGATAGGATCATGACCCACCTCCACCAGCATTACACTGCATGGGAAGATAGGATCATGACCCACCTCCACCAGCATTACACAGCACGGGAAGGTAGGGTCATGACCCATCTCCACCAGCATTACACTGCATGGGAAGATAGGATCATGACCCACCTCCACCAGCATTACACTGCATGGGAAGGTACTGTCATGACCACTTTGGGAGGGCAAGAAATCCATTCGTCAGGAAGGCCCCGGCTGGCCTGGTGAGAGTGTGATGGAGAAGAGCGAGGGTCCTCCCGAGCCTCAGTCAACACGGAGGAAAGTATTGGTTGGTGGACACTTGTTCCTCCGGGGTGACGTTATACCTCAGAGGAGCAAAGTTTGTTGGCTGGAGGACCTGGTGGTTAATCTTTGACTTCATTAACCCCTTGAGCGCCATAGTAGGACGTGATGGCGTGGCCATCATACCCTGGGGTCGTACAGTCAAATAGAATTGTCGTACCGTCTGGCAGAAGGGTGGGACCGTCCTACTCCAATAGGTGCAGTATAGTTAAAGGCTCAGCGGGCCAGGAGAGGCGCCTCACCCAGAAAGTGTTCCTTAAACTTTCGTGAGAGGATAATTGCGCCGCTGGTGACAGCGTCCGTGTCTATTGGTCACGCTGACGGTTTAAACGACTGGGATCATTGTGAGAATAAGGAGGGGGAAGGTATTGTTAGAACGCGCCACTACCTTGGAGACCCAAGAGTAATCACGATCAGGACCATGACGTCAGCGCTACCCCTCCCCAACACTGGAGCAAGACCTTTGGGCGTTGTTCACCGACGATTTTGCTAGATCTTTCATTATCGAGGCTTGAATAATGACGACAGGTTGTCGTCCAGGCTCTCTCTCTCTCTCTCTCTCTCTCTCTCTCTCTCTCTCTCTCTCTCTCTCTCTCTCTCTCTCTCTCCCATGCCTAACTGAATCCAAAAGCATTTATTTACTCCGTGGTAGCTCATGTAAACACACACACGCTGAATGCTGCAGCATCCCCGGGCCAGCCTGGCAGGGAGGAGCTGAACCTGTAAGCCTGCTGCGTCCAGGCCACAGATGTAAATAAGTTTTGAAGGATTTGAAGCATGGGAATTGTGTACACTCTCTCTTCTCTCTCTCTCTCTCTCTCTCTCTCTCTCTCTCTCTCTCTCTCTCTCTCTCTCTCTCTCTCGGTTTCTCTCTTTCTAATAACAGGATTAGTTTTTTTTCAGAATTATTTGTAGCAGTTCTTCTCATAACTATGTTCTTTTAAGATTCTTTCTTTTTTCCCGTTGTGTATATCCTTCTTATTGCAAGTGACAGTAATTCTCAGAATTTTGTTTCACACGAGTGTTGTCTGTTGTCATAATCTTTTGTTATCCAGCATTTCCATCTCCCACAACCAACTTCCCCAGCCTCCACAACCAAACTCCTATCCTCCACAACCAACATCCGCATTCAGCACAACCAGCCTTCCCATCCTCCACAACCAGTATCCCCATCATCCATAACCAGCATCCACAACCAAGATTCCCATCATCCACAACCAAGACTCCCATCATCCACAACCAGCATTCCTGTCCTCCACAACCAACATTCTCATCATCCACAACCAACATCCCCATCATCCACAACCAACATCCCCATCCTCCACAACCAGTGTCCCATCCTCCACAACCAACATCCCCATCCTCCACAACCAACATCCCCATCCTCCACAACCAACATCCCATCCTCCACAACCACATCCCATCATCCACAACCAACATCCCCATCTCTACAACCAACATCCCCATCCTCCACAACCAACATCCCCATCATCCACAACCAACATCCCCATCATCCACAACCAACATCCCCATCCTCCACAACCAACATCCCCATCCTCCACAACCAACATCCCCATCTTCTACAACCAACATCCCCATCCTCCACAACCAACGTCCCCATCCTCCACAACCAACATCCCCATCCTCCACAACCAACATCCCCATCCTCCACAACCAACATCCCCATCCTCCACAACCAACATCCCCATCCTCCACAACCAACATCCCCATCCTCCACAACCAACATCCCCATCCTCCACAACCATCATCCCCATCCTCCACAACCAGCATCCCATCCTCCAACAACATCCCCATCATCCACAACCAACATCCCCATCATCCACAACCAACATCCCCATCCTCCCCAACCAACATCCCCATCATCCACAACCAACATCCCCATCCTCCACAACCAACATCCCCATCATCCACAACCAACATCCCCATCCTCCACAACCAACATCCCCATCATCCACAACCAGCATCCCCATCCTCCACAACCAACATCCCCATCATCCACAACCAACATCCCCATCATCCACAACCAACATCCCCATCATCCACAACCAACATCCCCATCCTCCACAACCAACATCCCCATCATCCACAACCAACATCCCCATCATCCACAACCAACATCCCCATCATCCACAACCAATATCCCCATCCTCCCCAACTATCATCCCCATCATCCACAACCAACATCCCCATCCTCCACAACCAACATCCCCATCCTCCACAACCAACATCCCCATCCTCCACAACCAACATCCCCATCCTCCACAACCAACATCCCCATCCTCCACAACTAGCGTCCCCATCCTCTACAACCAACATCCCCATCCTCCACAACCAACATCCCTATCCTCCACAACCAACATCCCTATCCTCCACAACCAACATCCCCATCCTCCACAACCAACATCCTTATCCTCACAACCAACATCCCCATCCTCTACAACAAACATCCCCATCCTCCACAACCAGTGTCCCCATCTCCACAACCAAAATCCCCATCCTCCACAACCAACATCCCCATCCCCCACAACCAACATCCCCATCCTCCACAACCAACATCCCCATCCTCCACAACCAACATCTCCATCCTCCTCAACCAACATCCCCATCCTCCACAACCAACATCCCCATCCTCCACAACCAACATCCCCATCCACCACAACCAACATCCCCATCCTCCACAGCCAGTGTCCCCATCTCCACAACCAACATCTCCATTCTCCTCAGCCAACATCCCCATCCTCCACAACCAACATCCCCATCCACCACAACCAACATCCCCATCCTCCACAGCCAGTGTCCCCATCTCCACAACCGTCTCATTCATTATATTTCTTCCTCCTGCGTGTTACTTCCTCTAACACCATCACCACCACCAGTGGTCTGCTGGTGCACGGAGGGGGGGGGGGGGTTAGTGGCATGGCTTGCGGTCACCGCACCTTTGGCTCTTAATGGTCGACCAGCACACAGTTGTCTCCCACCACCTGGGAACTGTATATACATGGGGAGGGTGTCAAGGGGGTGGTGGGCGTGGGTTAATGAGTTTATGAGAGCAGTGTACCGAGACGTAAGAGGCTTGGAAGGTGAGGTTGTGGAAATGAGGCGGTGGGGATGAGGCGAGGACTGCACATGAGTGTTTAAAGACGTCATTGGTGGCGGAGGGGTTAGTAAGTGTGTGTCTGTGAGAGAGAGAGAGAGAGAGAGAGAGAGAGAGAGAGAGAGAGAGAGAGAGAGAGAGAGAGAGAGTAGTAAATTGGTTAACAAATGTTCACTCTCTTTCCGATGGATGATCGAACCTCCTCTCGGGGATCCGAGGCCGTGACCACCAAGTGTATTCCATGTTCGTTCTGCTTTCTAGGTCTTGGTCATTTCTGCAGTTTGTCTTCTTCGTCCTCCAGTGTCTGCCATATCTTTATGCGTTGTTACTCTGAGACCTCTACTAACTGGTTTTATGACTCCTCTTTAACCCAGGCTGGCATCGCTTTAAGGATGTCTGTCCGTCCGTGGCTCTGGTGGGCTTGTCGCTGAAAGACAGATATCAGAGGACAGTCCAGATGAGTGAGGGATCTGTTGTGGTAATGTTGTTTAAATATTCATTGTTTGCCTTCTATTTTGTTTTCATTGCCCTAAGATATTTGATGTTGTCTCGTGTGATTTCCCCCAAGGAGCCAATTTCTTTGCTAGATTACTGTTGGTTCTTTATACATCTGTGCCAGGGTGTTGATGGTCTTTTCCCTGGGTTTATCAAATTCTGTTTTTACCTTCGTTAATGTCGGTTGGAGAGCTTTACCCTGGTGTCATGGGCGTGGATGCAGGCGTAACTATGTTGGTGGAGCGGTGTTTAATATCAGTAATTTCCTGTTGGAAGGTGGGTATGGCTGTTATCTGGTGGTGCAACTGCTGTTGACTGTGCTCTCTTTTCTGCTGGAGTCCGCGCGTCTAATGGTCGCCACATTTCTTGACTACAGTGTTTTCCCTCCAGGTCTGTAGTGGGTGGGAAGTGTGCAGATATTATGTTTGTACATCGTTCCCAAGTAAGAATCTCCAAGTGTCATTTCCTCCCGAAGGGCGGCAACACACGCTCAGATTTAATTTTCTGTGTTAACCGTGCAGGCCACAACTGCGCTGTTGAACCTGAACGTGTGGATGGAAACATAACTGCGCAGTCTTAACTGTACAGGACAACATTTTGGCCTGTATACTTAAATCTGAGTGAACATCTGAGCGTGTCTAGCGGTGCATAGTTCTGTGTCCAGTGATGCCCCCTTTTTGTGTGATTATCAGCTGTCGCTCATACAGTCTGGACTCTCCAAGTGCTTTGTTAGATCCTTTGCTCTGCTGAGTAATTATTTGGTGTCTATAACTGTTATATATCAGGATCACTGTACGTACATACGTCCTCATGTGCAATCTGAAGGTAATGTTACTTGTTTTATTGTTGCTTGTTTCCATGTTGTACCCCAACACAATTCATGTCCTGTTAGTTTGTGGGATCCAACTTGTAACTCCGCCCGTTCGCTCGCAGGTAGTTATAACATCAAGGGTTATGAGCAATGAATGACCGATTCAACTGAAGAAGTTGAACCCCAGGTATTGTGAATCATAGTGTATCATCTCTTTCATCATAATTCTGCTGGGGATATTTGTTGTAGAATGCCCGACAGTTGTATGTAAGGCACTCAAGTCTTCGATGATACATGCTGCTTCAGGTATCCTTCGAATCTTGTACTGACCTGGCATCACATGTCTCCCTTGACATAGTGGGATCCTGATGTAAGTGATACAGATTAACCCTCATAATGTTGCATATTTTCCTGAGGTGTTCAAGCCCTGAGAACCGTCAAATATAGTTTTGCACCTTTTGTCGCCGCAGTGCCCAGCCTGGCGTGGACGTGTCCACTGAACTTGTGTTGTTTGGTAGTATATAATGTTTTACTATACCATGGCTGGTGATGTGGATGGAGTCGTGTTCTTGCAAGAATATGCTCACAAAATCGAAGAGTCAGTTTGTAGACTGGGCTGTATAAACTCTGTGTTATGACGCTGTTTTTGGACATTGTTTTTCCTTGGAAGCGTTTTCATTAATGTTGATGTGGTTGCTGTCCCCTGATGCAGGGTTATAGGATAGATTGTGGACATTGTTGTGATGCTTAGTTGTTTTAGGGTCAGTGTATTTACCCTCGTCGCCTGGGGAGTCCAGGTACGGCGGCGGATGTGTCCTCTCCCGTGCCTGGGTGTGTTCAGTAGTGGACTTGCCCTGCGGAGGGATGTGGTCGGTGTGGTAATCATCCTGAGTGGTAAGAGGTGGGTCAGGCGACGACCTTGACCTGTCTTGTGTAGTTATATCACGTGGCTGCGCCAGCTGAGGGTTAGATGTATACTGTCTCTGGTCACACTGTCCATGTCATATAAACATTTCGGTAAGTTGTTTACTGAGAGGTAGCTGCCTGGCTTTATCCTGGTGTCTGTCATTAGGATTGTTAATTCGAATTGCGTAAAATGCAAGATGTAAGGGAGGTGTCATAATAAATATATATATATATATATATATATATATATATATATATATATATATATATATATATATATATATATATGTATATATATATATATATATATATATATATATATATATATATATATATATATATATATATATATATATATATATATATGCCTTTATCTTGCATGACGGTAGCGGCATCTTTACACTCTCCAACCGACTTCCATTTCTCGATTTTACATCTTACCAACTGCGGCTGGGGTAAAGCGCCACACCTCGAGATAACCCAGGATTGCCCACGTCCTGAGACATGACCCTCACTGACAGTCAGGTAAGCCTGCTAACTGATGGGTCTTCATTTTTGTACATTTTTTTTCTTTCTCTACCCATTTTGGGGCAATGAGGGAGTCGATAGACGAGAGTAGGGGAAGAATGGTGATTACATGATAGGAGATGGATCAAGTAGGAATAGAAAAGAAAGGAGGAGAACATGGTGGTTGGTGTACGGCAACATAATGCAAGGGTGTAGAACTCTGACCTCTCTCTCCAGGTGTGTTCTAGTGTCCTTGTTAACTGAGTCAGAGCATGGGCGTCCCCCTCCCTCTGTGTCCTGGCGATCTGGTTAGTTAAACCAGTGGACGATCGTTCACCTCCCACTACGCCTAAGTGTCTCTGTCATCTGAGATGGGGTATAGTCGTTCATCACCCCCACTGCTCTCCACCATCCCGGTACAGGAGGCGGGGTCCCGTACCGTATGACATGTACAGGACTGCAACGTTGACGAAGAATTTGACACAGGAGTTTGGGCCTGACACACGAGTCAACAACAGCAGGCCTGCAGCTTACAGCCAGTGTACCATCATACTCCCTGGACAGACCCAAGTCAACACACGCCAAGCCTACGGCATACAGGTGTGACCACTCAAACACTGACTCGATTACATTCAGACACGTACACTATGTCTCCAGCATATATATATATATATATATATATATATATATATATATATATATATATATATATATATATATATATATATAAATAATGTGTGTGTGTGTGTGTGTGTGTCCTAGATTATGATGCTTACAGCAAGCAGTAACACCTGCACCATGATCACATCATACGCAGTAACACCTGCACCATGACCCTATCATACGCAGTAACACCTGCACCATGACCACATCGAACGCAGTAACACCTGCACCATGACCACATCGAACGCAGTAACACCTGTACCATGATCGCTACATACACAGTAACACCTGCACCATGACTACATCATACACCGTAATACATGCACCATGACCACATTATACGCAGTAACACCAGCACCATGACCATATCATACGCAGTAATACCTGTACCATGACCATTACGTACAGAGTAACGCCTGCACCCTGACTACAACATACACAGTAACACCTGCACCATGATCACAACACACTGTCACTTGCACCATGCTCACACCATACACAGTGACACTTGCACCATGATCACAGCATATATAGTAACACCTGCACCATGACCACAACATTCACAGTAACACCTGCACGATGACCACAACATTCATAATAACACCTGCCCCATGCTCACAACATACACAGTAACACCTGCACCATGATCACAGCATACACAGTAACACCTATACCATGACCATAACATACACAGTAACACTTGCACCATGACCATAACATACATGGTAACACCTGCACCATGACCACAGCATTCACTGTAACACCTGCACCATTGCCACAACATACACAGTAACACCTGCACCATTACTACAACATCCACAGTAGCACGTACACCATTACCACAGCATACACAGTAACACCTGCACCATTACCACAACATACACAGTAACACCTGCACCATTACCAAAACATACAGGGTAACACCTTCACCATTACCGCAACACACATGGTAACACCTTCACCATGACCGCAACACACATGGTAACACCTGTACCATAACCACAACATACATCACTGTAACACCTGCACTATTGCCACAACATACACAGTAACACCTGTACCATGGTAGCATCTGCACCATGACCACAACATACATGGTAACACCTGCATTAGTACCCCAACATACACAGTAACACCTGCACCATGACCACAACATACATAGTAACACCTACACCATGACCACAACATACATGGTAACACCTGCACCATGACCACAACATACATGGTAAAACCTGCACCTTGACCACAACATACATAGTAACACCTGCACCATGACCACAACATACATGGTAGCACCTGCACCTTGACCACAGCATCCACAGTAACACCTAGACCATGACCACAACATACATAGTAACACCTGTACCATGACCATAACATATATAGTAACACCTGCACCATGACCACAACATACACAGTAACACCTAGACCATGATCACAACATATATAGTAACACCTGCACCATGACCACAACATATACAGTAACACCTGCACCATGACCACTGCATCCAATGTAACACTTGCACCATGATCACAACATACACAGCAACACCTGCACCATGACCACAACATACATAGTAACACCTACACCATGACCATATCATACACAGTAACACCTGCACCATGACCACAACATATACAAACACCTGCACCATGACCATATCATAAACAGTAACACCTGCACCGTTACCATATCATACACAGTAACCCCTGCACCATGATCACAACATACACAGCAACACCTGCACCATGATCACAACATACACAGTAACACCTGCACCATATCTACATCATACACAATAACACTTGCACCATGACCACAACATACACAGTAACACCTGCGCCATGACCACACTATACACAGCAACACCTGCACCATGACCAATACGTCCACTGTAACACTTCCACTATGACCACAGCATACACTAACACCTGCATTATGACCATATCATAAACAGTAACACCTGCACCATGACCATATCATACACAGTAACCCTTGCACCATGATCACAACATACACAGCAACACCTGCACCATGCTCACAACATACACTAACACCTGCACCATGACTGTATCATACACTGTAACACCTGCACCATGACCACAACATACACAGTAACACCTGCACCATGACCACAACATACACGGTAACACCTGCACCATGACCACAACATATACAAACACCTGCACCATGACTATATCATAAACAGTAACACCTGCACCATGACCATATCATACACAGTAACACCTGCACCATGACCACAACATACACAGTAACACCTGCACCATGACCACAACGTACACAGTAACACCTGCACCATGACCACAACATACACAGTAACACCTGCACCATGACCACAACATACACAGTAACACCTGCACAATGACTATATCATACTCAGTAACACCTTCACCATGACCATATCATACACTAACACCTACACCATGACCACAACATACACAGTAACACCTGCACCATGATCACAACATACACAGTAACACCTGCACCATGATCACAACATACACAGTAACACTTGCACCATGACCATATCATAAACATTAATACCTGCACCATGACCATATCATACACAGTAATACCTGCGCCGTGATCACAACATACACAGTAACACCTGCACAGTGACCACAACATACACAGTAACACCTGCACAATGACCACAACATACACAGTAGCACCTGTACCATGACTATATCATGCACAGTAACACCTGCACCTTGATCACAACATACACAGCAACACCTGCACCATAACCACTACACACAGTAACACCTGCACCATATCTACAACATAGACAATAACACCTGCACCATAACCACAACATACACAGTAACACCTGCACCATGATCACAACACACACAGTAATACCTGCACCATGATCGCAGAACACATTGTCCTGAGCCAGAACACATGCACCATGACATACATAATAACATCTACCCTATGACCACAACATGAACAGTAACACCTGCACCATGACCATATCATGCACAGTGATACCTGCACCGTGATCATAACATACACAGTAACAGCTGTACAATGACCGCAACATACACAGTAACACCTGCACCATGACCACAACATACACAGTAACACCTGCACAATGACCACAACATAAACAGTAACACCTGCACCATGACCATATCATGCACAGTAATACCTGCACCGTGATCACAACATACACAGTAACACCTGCACCATGATCACAACATACACAGTAGCACCTGTGCCATGACTATATCATACACAGTAACACCTGCACCATGATCACAACATACACAGCAACACCTGCACCATAACCATATCATACACAGTAACACCTGCACCATGACCACAACATGCACAGTAACACCTTCACCATGACTATATCATACACAGTAGCACCTGTACCATGACTATATCATACACAGTAACACCTGCACCATTTTTACAACATACACAGCAACACCTGCACCATGACTATATATCATACACAGTAGCACCTGTACCATGACTATATCATACACAGTAACACCTGCACCATGATCACAACATACACAGCAACACCTGCACCATGACTATATCATACACAGTAGCACCTGTACCATGACTATATCATATACAGTAGCACCTTTACCATAACCATATCATACACAGTAACACCTGCACCATGATCACAACATACACAGTAACACCTGCACCATGACTATATCATACATAGTAGCACCTGTACCATGACTATATCATACACAGTAACACCTGCACCATGATCACAACATACACAGTAACACCTGCACCATGATCACAACATATACAGTAACACCTGCACCATGACTATATCATACATAGTAGCACCTGTACCATGACTATATCATACACAGTAACACCTGCACCATGATCACAACATACACAGTAACACCTGCACCATGACCATATCATGCACAGTAATACCTGCACCATGATCACAACATACACAGTAACACCTGCACCATGATCACAACATACACAGCAACACCTGCACCATAACCACAACCCTTATTGTCCTGAGCCAGAACTCTGGGCATATCATACACAGCAACACCTGCACCATGACCACAACATACACAGTAGCACCTGTACAATGACTATATCATACACAGTAACACCTGCACCATGACCATATCATAAGCAGTAACACCTGTGCCATGACTATATCATACACAGTAGCACCTGTACCATGACTATATCATACACAGTAACACCTGCACCATGATCACAACATACACAGCAACACCTGCACCATAACCACAACCCATATTGTCCTGAGCCAGAACTCGTGGGTGAAGGAAATGTTCGTCTCTTTGAGTCACCTGTTTTTGTTGTCGTCTGATTACCAGGGAAGGTTTGAATGGGAGGTGGACGCTCACTGTACCTGTGTGGCCTTTGACTGGCAAATATTGGGAGTCTCCTGCTGTAGTTGCTTCCACCCAGCCTGATGATGCGATAGCAACAGTTCTGTTACCCTCCCTTCCAGACACCACTGGAAAATAAACATGGATTTGAATACCTGAAATTGGAGAGTATCTGAGTTGTTGAGTGAAGTAGAGAGTACTCTGCCTCTCAGTAGATTGTAGTCCTGCTGGTCAGTAAAGTAGCCAGGAGTCCTGCGTTTCAGGTATATGTTGACTTTGGGTTAGCTTCGTTCCCCACCTGTCGCCAGAGTCCCACGTTAGGAGAATGATAAAGGAGACAAACTGTCTGCTGGCAAATATTACAACAGCATTTCCTGGGTCAAGAAATACAAAGCGAGCTATTCACACCTTGTATTAGGCTAACTCTAGCATATGCTTCTTCAGTTTCATTACCGTCCTTGAATAAGCACGAAGAACTAATGGAGAAGGTCCGGAGGAGTACAGAGAAGGTCGTGGATAAGTCAAGAGAACTGAGTTAGAGGGAATGGTTGAAGACCTTACATTTGTCTATAATGGAAAGAGAAGAGTGAGGGGTGACATGATCACAGCTTTTAAGTATGTAAACTTAGCTTGTTAACCGAGACCGTGAACAATTCTTCGAAACATATCAGAAGCCATGATATGCAGTAAAGTAAATTGGTAGAAAAGTTACAAAGAAGAACTTATTTTAGTACGAGTTGATGAATAGGAAAACTAAGTTATGACTTAGATTGTGAACTGAATGAAGAAAACATACACGAGTTCAAAGAGTTGCATATTAGTAAAGAAAGTTCATAAGATGGGGCCTCGCGACCGTAGAATTCGCTCCTCAGACAGCACAAATGGGTAATTTCACAGAGTGATATGCTGGGGGTTCTCACACACACACACACACACACACACACACACACACACACACCGCGGGGAGGAGGGAGCCTGGCACTCACACATGGCACAGTGCTATGTTACCGTCTCCGCCGCCAGTCTCGTTATTACCTTTATTAAAACGTGTGACGGGCCAACCTGGCCTCACCATCACCCGCTGAACTTGTCCTCACCCCAGCCTCTCCTGATGGCCGCCGGGTTAGCTCACCCTAGTACTCTACCCTTCCTCTTACGGCTCCTAGTAGTCCTCTAATGTCACACCTTTTCAGCCTCTTAACATCCCTTCTTATTCCTCTTACTCTTCTGTTAGTCATTTGGTAGTTGTTTTTTGTTGTTGTTGTTGTTCCCCGTTACATCCACTGCTAATCTTTGTTTCGGACACATGATGCGAATCAGTTTGAGGAAGTCATTGCAGCAATTTATTGCAAGAATATAGCAGTGTAGTTACAATATATGAATATAGATGTAGTTATATAATCGGGTCAGAAATCTGGTTCTGCGACGTGAAATGTGTAACTTTGTCCGACGTGCGGTGGCTCTACCCCAGCCAGGGTGTTCGTTGACTCGTTGAGGAATGACTGGTGGATTGTGGTGATTAATGAAGCCTAGCCAGAGCTGTGTGTATGGAGGATGGTGGTGGTTAGTGGTGTCTGGCCTGAACTGAGGGTATAGGAGAATGTGGTACTAGTGGAGCCTGGCCTGAGCTGTGGGTGTGGAGGAAGGTGGTGGCTAGTGGAGCCTGGCCTGAGCTGTGGGTGTGGAGGAAGGTGGTGGTTTGTGGAGCCTGGCCTGAGCTGTGGGTGTGGAGGAAGGTGGTGGTTAGTGGACCCCGGCCTGAGCTGTGGGTTTACCGAGCGTATCTTCATAAGTCTTCTCACCCTACAGCTCGACCTGAGTCCAAGCTGCTGAGTAGGGTCTTCGGTCCATCGAGCTGGAGTTCTCGGCCCACGTAACCTCTACAGCCTGGCTGGTATAGCACACTTTGTAAATAGACAGGGTCTTCTATAACTTCTCCACTGTATATCCTATAAGCAGGGTCTTCTATAGTCTCTTCACCATATATCCAGTAAACAGGGTCTTCTATAGCCTCTTCACCGTATATCATTTGATGTTTTTGTTGGTTACAATCAATGTATTCAAAAATCTTAGACCCCCGCATGTTTAAAATATTTTCTCGTGCTTTTGGCACTATTTGTTTTCAGTGGTAATATTTTACAAAATTTTCTCTGCCTGTCATGCTTGTTGGGCCGCGTTTCCCAGTTTTTGTATCCCATTACCACTTTTTCATATGAATAGCTTCAGAATGACGCCCACATGATTCCAGTTAACTGTTACCTACCGTGAACATAATACTGAGAAAGATCCTCATTTGGCTATTTCCTAGTGTATTTTTTTTAATGTAATTCAAGATTTGTTGAGGTTTTCGCAAAAGAGGAAACATTATGGGGTGAAAAGAGAGTGGTGAGATTAATTGAGGTTGTAATAGAGGCTTGTGTGAAGAAATATCAGGAGAAATTAAGTGCAGAATGGCAAAAGGTGAGAGTAAACGAAGCTAAGGGAGTGGGTGAGGAATAACAGATGTTTAGGGAAGCAGTGCTGGCATGTGCGAGAGATGTGTGTGGCATGCGAAAGGTGGGTGTCTCATGCCTTGTGGAGTTATGGTCTGTGTTCATCATTTCGTATGACGTTTTCTTTACTGAGAGAGCTTTTTTTTTTCTATGCTTGCTTTTTAAAGGTCTGGAGTTCTTATTCACTGTGTAGGTTCATGTTTCTCCTAATTTAAAACTTTTGTCTGGAGTATTTTGTGGTCATACATGTAACACATTCTTTTGGTGTTATGGCACACAGTTGTGTTCCCCATTGTGTTGCGGACAAGTCTTTGGTTACATATTCCCATTTTATGCGTTTACAATTAAAAATTGAATTTGCTGAGTTCATCTGCACAGTGGCGTGTGTTGTGCCTACATGGGTTAGAAGAAGTTGGGAAGGATTGTTAAGAAAGCAAGAAAACTAGGTGCAGAGACCACATCACTGAATAAGCTGTATCAAAAAGGTACAATGAAACAAGTAGACAGAATGATGAAAGATGTAACGCATCCGTTACATAATTGTTACACGTATCTTAAATCTGGTAGAAGGCTAGCTCTGCCCAAGCTGCGCACTGACAGATACAAAAAGTCGTTTGTACCAAAAAGCATTCTGCTTTTCAATCATCTATCATCACTATAACTTCTAGCTTTAAGATTCATGATAACTGTAGGTGATGGTTCATGATAGGGATGGTGACAAGCTGATATCGCATGTACACAATAGCAAAGTAACATTTTATATGAAATAACCTATGCAATATTTCTTGTTAATATTTTAATGTTTTTTTTTTTTTACAACTACTAAGGAGCTCTAAAGCCAAAACGAATTTCATTTTGTATTACATTTTGTATAACAATTTGACGAATAAAGTATCTTATCTTATATTATTATCTTAGCCATCCACACTTGTTTACGTTGTGATCAAAATCTGTTGGTGTGGTGACGTCACACTTTACGTCTACACTGTTTATGAAGAGCAGATCTGGTATGTTAACTTTCTAGTGGGTTCCAGGTGTTAGCTGACTTAAGAGAGAGAGAGATCTTGTCACACAGTCTATACTCTCTCTCTCTCTCTCTCTCTCTCTCTCTCTCTCTCTCTCTCTCTCTCTCTCTCTCTCTCTCTCTCTCTCTCTCTCTTTCATCCGCGCTGCTTCCTGTGAGATTCTCGGCGACAGTGTTGTGTCCACACTTGTTTCCACCTCCGGTATGGTAAGGTGAAATCCCCTGAGAAGTTAATGTCTGGAGCCAAGTTTCCCCAGGAGATCAAGATGGGTTTTTATGTCATTTGTATCGTAAATTCTTGTGTCTTTGCTTCTGTTGGCTTAAAGATAAGTGCAGTGCTAATGATCTAGTTTATATCCTTGATAACACAACACGAACTTCTGCTGCATTCTACGATCCTTGACAACAATTACTTATGGTACATCCCATGATCCTTGACAACACATCTGATACATCCCACGATCCTGACAACACTTATGGTACATCCCACGATCCTGACAACAACACCTCTGGTGCATCCCACGATCCTGACAACAGAACACGTCCTTTTGGTACATCCTTGACAACACGTACTGATTCTAGATCTTGCGAGGAATAAGGAGCTCACTTGTCATCATAAAAGAAACTCTGACATACAGTCCAACTCCCGCACACGACCTTCCAGATCTGTCGCATCTGTATACTCTGAGATCCAGCCTCACTCCTCACGTCTGATCTAGTGTGTGTAGGCTGCAGATATTGCATTTGACCCGGTCAGTAAGCCACTTAGCAAGATTTGTTTCTTTTTGTTTTGTATGATTTTTGCCTATGAATATTATTATATAAGAAAGATGACACACGTTGGGGTAAGTATCCTCTGCTCTGTTGAACTTGGAGGAGTGCTTTCCGATCCATCATCATCCTGTAGAGGGAAGCCAGGGTCATGTCTTGTTCTGCCACTTCTCCCCAGTCTCCGTTGGACCCCGTGACTGAGTCGAAAATAAATTCTTGGCCATTTTACATAGATCGCAGTGGAGTACATTGCAATCGTTTCGATTTTCTCCATATTTTGATCCTGCCACTTGGTAATGTTCGCAGTGGTGGCTGAGGCAGAGTCTGTCCTCTAGTAACAATAACTTGCACATTTCTTGGTGGTGAATCCTCCATCTCTCACTAGGACAACATTTGTGTTTCTTGAACAGGTTTAGATATGTTAGGGTACGCTGGAATTTACATATCTCCCGACATGATGTGCAACTCTTGCGCAACGTGCATATTCCCCTCGCGCAGTCTATACAGAATTTGGACTTTGAATGATATCCTTCCTCTCACAGTGTCTGACTCGTCCATATCTATTCCCTATCTGTGTGTACGTTTGTGATGACATCCTGATACTTCCAATGTTGCTTTCCACTGTGTCCCTCAGTGTGTTTCCCTGCCTGAGCCAGTGTCTGTTGTGACTGCCTGAGCACAACCAGGCTACTGGGTCTATGTCTGTGGTCCCACTCTAGATCTCTTTCCTTTAAAACGTTTCCCATTATTGTTCGTCGTGCTAGTGATGTTAATTGTGAGGGAGAGGGGGCGGTGGTGTGTGATGTAGGATGGGAGGAGAGCTGCTGCAGACACCTACAGGTTTCATGTGTACTTAGTTCTTTCCAATTACAGTTTACGAAGGGGGAAGGATATGTAGACTAACTCATCATACTTCTGTTGTTTGATGGGTGGTGCCCAGTGTGATGCAGAGGGGTGTTCACTGAATGTGATTGATGGAAGGAAGATGGAAGTGTGAGCCTCTGGCACCACATGGTGCTGGTCAGACCTCGTCAGGAGAGGGTCATGAATTCCTCATTACATCTTGTTACTACTCTTTGTCTCACTTTTTGTATTAACCTTGACGGTGAGGTGTTGGAAGGTACTTTTGACACTAGTCTTCTAAATGCACAGTATCAACACTTTTATATTTCACGTAAAACACTAGTGTTCATCTGTCAGGTAAGTGGTGATTACCTGTGAACTGTTACCAGAACTTTTCTCTGGGATGTTTGGTTAGGTTATGACTCGCCAGGGTTTGTTCGACGTGTACAACTTTCACTTTTATTCCACTAACTCTAATCACGTCGTCGCACCTGCTCAGAACACAAGGTGGTGTGGAGGACGGATAGTGGAACACTGGATGTATGGAGGAAGGTGATGGTTTAGTGGAGCCTAGCATGATCGGTGGGTGTGGTGCAGGGTGGTAATAAGTGTAGCCCGGCCTGGTCTGTGGGTGTGGTGGAGGGGTGGTGGTGGATTGCGGTGGTAGGGGAGCTAGGTTGATGATGCATTCAATAATGAAAAAGTAAATGAAATCGTTATTTACTTTTATTCCATGTATACTGTGGTTAAGTTCGTAGCATTCGGAAATAAATATGTATACAGTAAAATATTATGAGGGACAAAATGATGTATAAAAGATTGTGGGGCCACCAGCAGGAGGCAGCCGGGACAGTATCCACCAGCAGGAGGCGAACGGGGCAGTAGCCACCAGCAGGAGGCGTCCGGGGCAGTAGCCACCAGCAGGAGGCGGCCGGGGCAGTAGCCACCAGCAGGAGGCGAACGGGGCAGTAGCCACCAGCAGGAGGCAGCCGGGACAGTAGCCACCAGCAGGAGGCGGCCGGGGCAGTAGCCACCAGCAGGAGGCAGCCGGGGCAGTAGCCACCAGCAGGAGGCGGCCGGGGCAGTAGCCACCAGCAGGAGGCGGCCGGGACAGTAGCCACCAGCAGGAGGCGACCGGGGCAGTAGTTACCAGCAGGAGGCGGCCGGGGCTGTAGCCACCAGCAGGAGGCGTCCGGGGCAGCAGCCACCAGCAGGAGGCGTCCGGTAGCCACCAGCAGGAGGCGGCCGGGGCAGTAGCCACCAGCAGGAGGCGACCGTGGCAGTAGTTACCAGCAGGAGGCGGCCGGGGCAGTAGCCACCAGCAGGAGGCGAACGGGGCAGTAGCCACCAGCAGGAGGCGAACGGGGCAGTAGCCACCAGCAGGAGGCGAACGGGGCAGTAGCCACCAGCAGGAGGCAGCTGGGGCGGTAGCCACCAGGAGGAGGCAGCTGGGGCAGTAGCCACCAGGAGTAGGCAGCCGGGGCAGTAGCCACCAGCAGGAGGCGGCCGGGGCTGTATCCACCAGCAGGAGGCAGCCGCGGCAGTAGCCACCTCCTGCCAGCCACTTGAGAAGGTATATGAATGGAGAGGAAGTTGACGCTGAAGACGAAGATGGAGATTAAGACTGATCAGAGCCGACCATGTAGGAAAGGATGACTCAGGACCAGACAGAAAGTGGGCTCATCCTAGGAATTTTTCTCCCGTCATCAATTACATACAGAAAGATTTATACTTAGGTATAATGCGCTACCTCGCAAACGCGGGAGACAGCGGCAAAAAAAAAAGAAAAAAAAAATAATGTGAAATGCTGAGAGACTGGAGAGTAATAGTAATTAGCAACCTTGGGCCTCAGGGGATATGGGGTGGGGATGATGGGACGCCGTGGCTCCAGATGTGCCGTTCTCACAACTCCTGGTGCCCCCACATGTGTTGTCACATCTGCAGGCACTAGTGGCCTAAGATGTGTTGTTGGCACACCTGTAGATACTAGTGGCCCGGGATGTGCCATTCTCCCAGCTCCAACCACCGGTGGCCTCATATATGCTGTTCTCGCTGTTCCAGTCTCCCTTGGCCTCGGATGTGCTGTTGTGACACATCCTGGCAGTAGTGACCCAGATGTGTTCCTCTCACACCCTCACTCACAAACATTCTGTTGCTTTAAGAGGAAAGAGACCATCAGCTAACTACCCGTAGTGAGGAACTGTTTGTACAAACAGTAAGATATTACTGGAAATATTTGTTTTTGAATATTACTGAAATGATTGATGATTGAATGAAGTTTCCAAGGTAGTTATCAAAGCGCATCCATTCTTTATGATCGAAATCAGAGCCCCCAGCCCACAGCCAGTCCCCACAGACCTTTCCTATGTGTACCCTGACCGCTTCACATACCATGATTCAGCCCAATGACGATACGTCGTTCACTGTGTACCGCACTGCCCCAGCTCGCTCTATCCCATGCACGCTCCACACCCTCCTGCATTATCTATCTCGTCCTCATTCTCCTCCTCCCCCTCCTTGTACCTTCCATTTTTGACACGTATACCCTCCTAATCAGTCTGACCTCACTTATCCTTTCCATACGTCGGATTATACAGGCTTCAATTCCTGTGAGAAGCACGGAAACTACTTCACGGCAGCCATGGAAAATATTTTAGTCTTGCATACCACGAGTCTTCCTGTGTTAGGTCATGTTATGTGTGACTGCTGCAGGTGAGGTAAGTTGTTTGGTGCGTGTTACATTAAGCAAGTCTGATGGTGACGAAAGCTGTAGATGAAAGATAAAGTCAGATAAATGCAAGAAATATTTTTTTCCCCCACACTGCCACAAGTTTTCCAAGCAACTGCAACTCTAGAATGATATCATCCTCGATGTCGTGCAACCTTTTGTCGTTATTGGTGGAGTTGTGGCAGACAAGACCTTGCGTATTGTGGAAGACGACAGAATATAACTGGGAGGTGTCCAGACCAGGGGTCCAGGCCCGGGGTCTCGGCCTCATTCTGTCCAGCTCACTGGGGTAACGTTGTATGATAATGCACACCACCAACCCGGGGGATATTCAAATTAGATATCATGACTCCACCTAGGAACAAGGGAAAAGTTAGAGTCTAACTATGAGACTGAGTTCGTCTCTCCCAACGTATGTCAGGCGTGTGTTTCTTGTTTTAACAGCTTGGCTTGGGGGATGTCCAGGGGAAGGGGAAGGGTGGGGTTGTTCTTACAGAAATCGTTGGTTGTGTTTTGGTCAACAAGAATGGTGCATAGACTATGATATTCAAACCCTGGTCATGTACAGATAATTCAGATCATTGTTATGGTCCGGATAGTTGACCACGGTGTATCATGCTGTCGAGATTATAGTTATAGTGTAAAGACAAATAACAACATTAGGTATGATGGTGTGAAGTGGCGTAGCCCGGAACATGGCCACCAGATCAGACAAGATGGCATAGCCCGGAACATGGCCACCAGCTCAGAGAAGGTGGTGTGGCCCGGAACATGGCCACCAGCTCAGAGAAGGTGGTGTGGCCCGGAACATGGCCACCAGCTGAGCCAAGATGGCGTGTCTTGGGTTTACTGATCCTTCTTATTAGAAGTGAAGATGTGAAGTCGTTGCCGTATTTTGCAGTGCATTTTAGATGTATACTATTAGGAACGAGTGGAGGAGAGTCTTGGTGCTCTCACCCACACCACGCTCGCTCTCACTTGTTGCTCCTGCCCGCTCACTCCGGCTCTCTCTATGCCCAGGGCTGCTCGTCGCCCCTCTTATGTAACCGGGTTCTGTCAACATCCGGATGATATACATATAACATTCAGGTTGTAGCACGGGGTTAGAACATTACGCTGAAGGTAATCTATATTTTTCACTTGATGCAAGACTATGCAGTCGGTGTCCTTCCCTGGTCACAACCACCACCAGGCAGGAGGGGTCGTGTCAGTGACTCCCCCCCACACCTTCACCTCCCTTCACCATCCCAGGCACCCACCAGGCAGGAGAGGGAGGGAGGGAGGGAGGGAAGGGATCGTGTCGAGGTGCCACCCGGGGCCGCCCCAGCACAGAGGCTTTCCAGGTGCTCCTCCCTCCCGCCTGCTGCCTCCTCACTCTCACCTGCTTACGTTACTCCTCTTCCCCTCCCTCCACCCCACACACACACACACACACACACACACACACACACACACACACACACCCTCTAACCTGCTGCCTCTTGCACACTCACCTACTCAGAATATTCACCCACCCCTCCAACCTGCTGCCCCTGCACACTCACCTGCTCAAGTTACTCACCTTCTTATTCATCATATCATTTTCAGCTCACCTGGCCATGTAAACTTTCGCCCTCGCCTGGCCTACGTTATATCATTCGTTAAGTTTCCACGTTTCGGTCATTTTGCACCACACAGTCTGTATTCCCTGACCTCAGCCACGAGCCAAAGAAATTCGCCGTTTCCGAAATTACAAAATTCTTAACTTTAAGGTTATAACTTGATAGTTTTTAAGGCTAAATCTACTCGTAGTTAACTTGCAGTAACGTGATTAGAATTTGTTTAACACATGTCAGATGTTTTCCTGTCAAATATGCAGTTTGATTTTGCCGGTTGTGCTAATGAGGCTTATTTTGACAGGAATCATAGGAGGATTTTCCCTGACATCACTGGACCAGCTCTGAACAGACGTGACACAGATGGTCCCTGGATGGTCCCTTACCAAAGAGGTTCAGGCAACCCGGACCACGGTTCAAGATGGCTCTTATTACTAAGAATAGAAGCTTCTTTAGGTGGCCAAAACTCGGTTTTGAAGCAGAATTTGCTCAAAACTGAATAGTAAGGTCATGATTAGGCGTCGTTTAACCTATAATAGATTTGTTGTGAAATGTACAACGGCCGATCTTCGCCGATTATACACATTAGACCTATGTTGTCCAAATTTGACATTATTTCCTGAAGCATCTGGGCCAGTGTGAACCAAACCTCCCACAGATGGTTCTTGTATTGTCCTCCTGAACTTTGGCGACCCCGATCATCACACAAGATGGCCGCTCAAACGAAAAACAATTTCTTTTTTTTAGAATTGCTTCGCTTTAAAAAAATAGATGAGGATTGCTTTAAATTTGAACTGCAGCCACACAATTATATAGTTGTTTCACAAATATTGTTTTTTTCCTGTGAAATATATAGTTTTGGCTAATTATTTCAGCTATGCAGACTGATCATATTTTGATGAAACTACCGGTGTAATGGTGGGACAAATTTAGATGTGATAAGTGATTCTCTCTCTCTCTCTCTCTCTCTCTCTCTCTCTCTCTCTCTCTCTCTCTCTCTCTCTCCCACACACACACACACTCCCCAGTCAACTCTCCCTTCATTCCTGCGGCTTATTCAACCTTACTCGTCCTCCCGCCTCTATTTCACGCTCCTTGTCCTGACCGGCTTTTCCTGGAGGCCCCGCTCCTAGCTCTGGCCAGCACCTTTTAAAAGGTACGAGGGCCCCGCTACTAATTATGGTCAGCACCTTTTAAAAGGCACGAGGGCCCCGTTCGTAGTTATGGTCAGCACTTTTTAAAAGGCAGAGGGATCCGCTCTTAGTTCTGGCAAGCACCTTTTAAAAGGCACGAGGGTCCCGCTGTTAGCTCTGGTCAGCACCTTTTAAAAGGCACGAAGGCCATGCTCCTATTCCTGGCAAGCACCTTTTAAAAGGCACGAAGGCCCTGCTCCTATTCCTGGCAAGCACCTTTTAAAAGGCACGAAGGCCCTGCCCTTAGTTGTGGTCAGCACCTTTTAAAAGGCACGAGGGCCTCGTTCCTAGTCCTGTCAAGCACCTTCTACAGGCACAAGGGCTTCTTTTCTTGTCCAGGCCAGCCCCCTCCCTCCACCAGGCATGAGGGCACCGATCCTTGTCCTGGCCAGCATCCTGTAGGCCAGGTGACGATGGAAGGTGGAAGAGAGCAGCAGAACGGGTGAGCTACGCTGCGGCCCCAGGCCCGGGGCTCTTATTGTGAAGTGGAGCGGCACGCGCGGGTGTGGGGGGAGCACTAGTGAGGTGGCGCTGCTCGAGCCGCCGCCGCCCGTCAACAAACGTCGCAGTAAAGTGACTTTAAATCACTCCACTTTACGGCAGGAAACTACTGCATCTTGTATGCAGATTATATATGCAAATGTGCCGGCGGCTCGTGGGAAAAATGTCCCAAAACAAAGAAGAAATTGTCCCATGATGGTTAAAGGACTAATTATTAGAACTAATGTAACATGCACAATTATTCTCTCTCTCTCTCTCTCTCTCTCTCTCTCTCTCTCTCTCTCTCTCTCTCTCTCTCTCTCCAGGCGACTATCATGGCCACTTTATCTCTCAGTAATACAAACATTTGTAGGAAATGTCTGCGATTAAATATTCAGTTGTGCCGCCGCTGCTTGCACCACCTCCCAAGCCCCGGGGGTCGCACTGCTGTCCCGCCCACCTCTCCGGGGCCGCCCCAGCCCAGGGGGTCGTGCCAGTGTGTGCCGCCCGGCGCCGCCCCAGCCCAGACCCACCACCATGCTGGGGGGTCGTGCCAGTGTGTGCCGCCCGGCGCCGCCCCAGCCCACACCCACCACCATGATGGGGTTCGTGCCAGTGTGTGCCGCCCGACGCGCCCCAGCCCAGACCCACCACCATGCTGGGGGGTCGTGCCAGTGTGTGCCGCCCGGCGCCGCCCCAGCCCACACCCACCACCATGATGGGGTTCGTGCCAGTGTGTGCCGCCCGACGCGCCCCAGCCCAGACCCACCACCATGCTGGGGGATCGTGCCAGTGTGTGCCGCCCGGCGCCGCCCCAGCCCAGACCCACCACCACCCACCTTCCTGTCAAATGAAATCCCAAACGGCAGAGCAGCCGGCCAGTTTAGGAGGGGCACCAGCACCACCGGCCCGTTTAACATGGAAAACGACTTAACCAGGAACATGGCCAAATTTTTTTCATCCATTTTCTAGATATCGTTACAAGAAGTGGCGGGGTCTCTTACATATACGAAGGGGCGGAGATTTCCTGGCGGGTTCTGAGGTTAGGTTGCCTCGAGTGTCTGCTGTGTGGTGACTGAAGACTGATGATGACGGTAGAACTGTGTCGAGTGTTGCACTAGGAAGTAACTAAGGTCAACAACAGCTCTAGATGTCTATCATGCTGAGTTTTGAGCCTTATGTGAGAGGAGAATAGAGGAGAGTTTGAAGTGAATGTTCACTAAACTTCTTAAGAATTATAACATATGTTAAATACGACGATACGACTGTTGGTTAAGATAGTCTTGCCTTAAGGGTCAGGTCAAAGGTCACTTTTTAATCATGGGTCGTATCGTCTTGCTTTAGGATTTTAGTAAACACATGAGTACTTGTTACATTGTTGTTGACAATGCTTATCTTGTTGTTAGGGGTACTGTATATTGACGTTGCCAGGTCCCAGCTGGTAGCATACAGGTGTCCCAGTATATATATATATATATATATATATATATATATATATATATATATATATATATATATATATATGTGATTCGTAGCTATTATTTGTAACAGGTTTCATAAAACTAGAGTAAAACAGACAGGACGTTAGGTTGGAGTGCGTACTCTGGAAATTGATGTTATATTCTCAAATTTCACATTCAGGTCACTCGGCAATTTGCCTTCTCGCAGACATTTGTTGAATGTGATGATGGGAATCTATAGATCGGCTTACGTCTTTTGACATTCTGGGAGAGATGTCATCAGGGCCACTTGACTTAGGTTTGATTTTTATAGATATAGAAGTACCCCATAGAACTGGATGTCTGGAATGTTTAGCATCTCATTTTCCTTCCTTAGGAGAATGTTTTGTGTTATGTTTTGGTAAACATAGAGTCGGAATACTTGTTCAGTAAGGACGCCATTTGTGGACTGTCTTTAGTTAAAGCGCCATTCCCAAGATGTGCTTCATTCCTGAAGTCATTTTGAATGTTTTAAACTGTGTCTACGTGTAAGAAACCTAATTCAGTTTACATTACCAGTCCTGACGCATTGTATCAGAATGTGCTCATCTAAGCATAGGTATCATCAGGTTTATGTCTTCTAACCTAAGTGGAAATTTGCAGTAAAACACATAATAATGTCGTCACTGTGTTCCAGCTTTTCACCAACCTAAATCTAGTTCATCTCTGTTTGTGGATATCATTTGGTCCAGAATGTTATTACCTCTCGTTGGTTCATGGATCACTTGATTTAAAAGCAGTTATCAATTATATCCATGGTACCCACTCGGTCTCCTGGTAAGAAATTCCCAGTTAATGCTGTTTGTTCAAATCTCTTCCAGAGTTATCGCCTCGTTATTAACAGAAGACTTAATTTCTTCATGTAAAGCTATATCGTTTCCTTCACATTTTTGGGGGAAGTTTACGTAACAGTCCAGAGTATATTTTGGACGTCTTATTGATTGTATCAGCAGTCATGTGCATGGACGTAAGTTGTAAGTGTCCTCCTTACCTCTCTTTTACTGATGGCATAACTCCTTCGCCTGCCTTGGGTAATTATTCTTTGTTAATAGCTTCGTACCCTTGTGTCGCTAATTGTGCTGACGAGTTATTACTTCTAGCCTTCATCCAGGTATCTGTTGTTGCTGTGACATCAGGCTTTTCCGTCTGAGCGAATTAGTTCAAGAAATTTAACTGGCTGCGGCCCACACTGGGGTTACCATAAGGGTGGGAGGTGCCTGGCAGAACCCTACTCCAGGATTACCGTAGGTGGTGGCTGGTGCTTGGCTGGACCCCACACACGCCAGCTGCCCGAGCATCTAGCTGTCATCCCCATGTCATCTGCCATGTGTAACCAGGCGTTATCCTGGCGTGGTGCTGAGATATCCAGCTGACTCTCATAGTCAGCTGTGGAGCTGTGGCCCCCCGCACCGCTGTCGTCACATCCCCAAGCTGCCCCACTTGGACTATATATATATATATACAACTCTGTAACTAATTAGTAAGTTTCCCACGAGTGGTTCTCTACAACTTCTGAAGTATCTTCATTAATCTCAGAAGACTTGGCAGTATTATGGCCATTGGTTCATAAACGGACGACCAGGAAATATTGCTCTTGTTGTTATCAACCAACACTTTAGTGGTGGCATCAGCAGCTGGGTTGCCAGGTCTCACCTGTCGTACCCGCCCTCACCCCGTAATTACTCCTCCCACAGGAACTGTTACTATATCTTTCTAATATTTCACTTGCTTCCAGGAGTGAGCCTCACGGGGGGCATTACCTCGCCTCCTGCTTCTGGTTATGGATGTTCTTCATTTGTTTACTTTTGAATACATTCTTTTTGTCTTGTGGGGACAGTATGAGGCAGTGTGAGGGTCACTCACCAGGAGCGGGAGACTGCCAAGTGTGTTGTGCTGGTGTTGGTGAGGGCGGGGCTGGCCGCCTGGCTAGTATGAGGAAAGCCGATGTTGAATCAAGGAGGGAGCAGTGAGAGGCGAGGGAAGGTGTTGGCATGGTGTGGATAGTTGACGAGAGTGGATGTGGAGAGAGTAAACAGGTAGGAGGAAAGCTGTGAAGAGGAGAGAGGCAGCAGGAGTTGCTGGCACCGTGTTTCATTTCTAGAGTTATAAAGTTGCACAACCAAGAGTCCACGATCTAATTCCAGCTGTAGTAGACACACGAGATCCTCAAAACAATGCTGTGTGTTAAGACCAAGGTCAGTCTTTACTGAAGTGAAATATTACTCGGAGAGATGATTTGTGACACAAGAACCCCAGCCTATGGTTCGTGTTCTCCTGGATCATTACTCATGATACAGTTCTCCGTCGGTTGTGGCCCTGGTCTCCGTGGTGCCACTATCATGTTTGTCATTACAGAAGTCCTCCTTCGTCAGTTGCGGCCGTTGTGGTTTCGCTGCCGTGCTTGCTATGAAGATTCTGTTGTATCAGTTGCAGGTGTCCGCTGTCGTGGCGTCATATTGACCCCAACACGAAGATTGCTGGTGCGGGCCATGCTGGACCGACAGACGGCCCGTTGCGGCCTCCACCGCTAACTTCTCGGACACGAGATAATGTGGCCCACACTCCATGCTGTGGCCAAGTGGCCAACTTTCCCAGTGGGTTGTATTTAGGTGACAGAGATGTGGGCCTACTGACCGGGCATCATAGGACCTGTGATGTGGTGACAAGATATCGTGGGATTGATAGTTTGGTGACCGGATAGGCTGGCCGGATATCTTGGGCCTGGTAGTGTGGAACCCGTACAGTGTGGGTAATGTGGTGGACGGTTATCTATCTGTGTTGTGACCTAGCAAATTGGGAGTTGTATATATCATGCATACACATACAAAGTTTTGTTAAAGATAAAGTAAACCGTATGAGGCGTTCTATCTGACGAGTTGCCTCACGTTCTCATGGAGCAGCAACAAGAACAGCAGATGAGCTTAACATGAGGTGTTTGGTTGAGATAGACTGATCCTACTTTTGGGAATGATCCGGTACATCAACAGCCAGGAGGAGGTTCAGCGGTAACCAGAATAGCCCCTGTAACCACCTTAGTGGTCAAAGAACGCTTCAGGTGTGGGAAATTAGCTACTCATCTTGTATTTCAGCTAATAAAATAAGGAACAGAGGGAGCCAAGCAGGCATTGCTCCTCGACCTCGAAGGTTAGGGCTGGGATGTCTAAATGTGTGTGGATATGCTCAAGATGAGAAAAGAGGAGAGATACTCAGTTTGATTAAAAAAAAAAATTCTCCGAGTGAAACAACGTTCAAGGGTAAAGTGGAAGAATGGTTGGAAACGTCTTGGGGGCACAGTCAGGGGTGGATGAGAGGACAAGAGTTAAGAAAGGAGTAGCACTACTCTTGAAGCAGGAGTTGTGGGAGTGTGTGATTGACTATAAGGAAGTAAATTGTATATTGATGTGGGTAAAAATGAAGATGGATGGTGAGAAACAGGTGATTATTAATACTTATGCGCCTGGCTAAGAGAAGAATGATCATGAAAGGCAAATGTTTTGGGAGCAACTGAGTGAGTGTGTTAGCAGTTTTGATGTAAGAGACTGGATCATAGTGATGGACGATTTAAATGTGGTGAGTAATGTTGCAGTTAGGGGGCATGGGTTATTCGGGATTATGTATGAACAGCTTGTGGAGTTGTGTGCTGAAGGACTGGTGATTGGGAATACCTAGTTTAGAAAGATTGACATGCACAAATACACTCATGTGACTTAGAGAGATGGTCTTAGGGCATTATTAGATGATTGAAAGGTGTGTAAAAGAGAGACTTTTGGATGTTAATGTGCTGAGAGGGGCAGCTGGTGGGATAGCAGGTCGCTATCTTGTGGAGGCGAAGGTTGAGATTTTGTAGAGGTTTTCGGAAAATAGGAAACATTGACGGTCAGGAGAGAGTGGTGAGAATAAGTGACCTTGTAAAGAGAATTACATGAAGAAATACCACGAGATATTGAGTCTTGAATGGCAAAAGTTGAGAGAACATGAAGTAAGGTGAGGAATGGGAGGTATTTAGGGAAGTAGTGCTAACATGTGCAATGAGGCAAAGGGGAAGTGATAAAAGGTAGTAATGAAGGGAGGAGGGAATGCAGTGAGCATTTTGAAGGACTGTTGAATGTGTTTGATGATAGAGTGGCAGATGTAGTGTGTTTGGGTTGGGGTGATATGCTAAGTGAGAGTCAAGCAGAGTAGTTTGGCGAAGAAAGAGGATTTGGTGAAAGCTTGGCGTGAGATGAAATGTGCCACGGAGGCTGGAGTGAATGATTTGCAGTTGAATCTTTTGAGAAAGGGGATGACAGTGTTTTGATTGTTTGGTAAGGATTTTCAGTGTATTTATGGATCATGGTGAGGTGCCTGAGGATTGGTAGAATGCATGTACAGTGCCACTGTAGAAAGGTAAGGTGAATAATGGAGTATGTTCAAACTACAGAGGTACAAATTTGTTGAATGTACGTAGTAAGTTGTATGGGAGGGTATTGATTGGGAGGGTGAAGGAAATGTACTGAGCATCAGATTTGGGAGGAACAATGTGGTTTCAGAAGCGGTGGAGGATGTGTAAATCAGGTGTTTGCTTTCAAGAATGCATGTGGTATTTATGGATCTTGAGAAATCATATGATGGGGTTAGTAGAGATGCCTTGTGTAAGGTCTTAAGAATACACAGCGTTAGAGAAAGCTGCCAGAAACAGTGAGAATATCTTATCAAGGATGTAAGGCATGTGTGCGAGTAGGAGGAGAGGAGAGTGAATCGTTCACAGGGAAGAATGGTCTGCGACAGCGGTGTGTGATGCCATCATGGTTGTTCAATTTGTTTAAGGATGGGGTGGCGAGGGAAGAAAATGCGGGAGTCTTTGGATAGAGTGCGAGTATGCAGTCTGTTGGGGATGAGAGGGCCTTGCAAGTAAGTTAGTTGTTGTTTGCTGTTGATACAGCACCAGCTGTAGATTCGAGTGTGAAGCTGCAGATGTTTGTCACTTAGTTTGGAGGAGTGTGTGAAAAGCGAAAGTTGAGAGTGAATGTGAATGAAAGCAAGGTTATTTGTTTTACCAGGGTTTAGGGATAGGTTAGTTGGGATGTCAGTTTGAACGGAGAGAAATTGAAGGAAGTGAAGTGTTTTAGATATCTGGGAGTGGACATGGCAGAGAATGGAACCATGAAAGCAGAAGTGAGTCATAAGGTGGGAGAGGGAGAGAAGGTTCTGAGAGCGCTGATGAATGTGTGGAAAGAAACACTGTTATCTGAGAGGTCGGGCAAAAAATGGCATATTTGCAGGAATAGTAGTTCCAACAATATCGTGTGAGTGCGAGGCATGGGCATATAGATAAGTATGTCCGGAAGATGTTCAGTGTGTTGGTAATGAAATGAGGACAATATGTGGTGAAAGGTAATATGATCGAGTAGGTAATGAGTTATACGAGAGATGTGTGTTAACAAAAAGTGTGTGATTGAGAGAGCTGAAGAGGTTGTGTTGAAATGGTTTGGACATATGGAGAGAATGATTGAGGAAAGGTTTACAAAGGGGATATATGTGTCAGAAGTAGAGGGAACAAATAGGACGTGGCGACCAATTAGAGATGAAAAGATGGAGTGAAAAAGCTTTTGAGCGATCGAGGTCTGAATGTGGAAGAAAGTGAATAGAGCGAAGTAGAACTATGTGGTATACTGGGGCCGACGTGCTATCACTGGACTTGAACCAGGGCATTTTTAGCGTCTTGGGATAAACCATGTATAGGTCTTTAGCGCCTGGTTGTGTATAGGGAGCGGTGGTTTCGATGCATTACACATGACAGCCAGAGAATGGATGTACGTGGAGACGGCATGTCTGTCTGTTCCTGGCCCTGCAATCTCCCGTGGGAAACGTTGATCAAATATTGAAAAAGAATAAGAGAAAATCTTATTTCTCGCCCGTTCTATTCAAGGCTCCATGAGCCTCCTCTGTTACGTCGCTGGTCACTTGATTCTTCCATTAGACGACGTCACTGTACTGTCCACACGTGAAGCGTGTCTCCCACAGTGCGTTACCTCATGATAGACAGGGTAGGATAAGGAAGGTCTTGGGCGCCATATGATGTGCAGGGCCGGTCAGGGAAGGTTGAAGGATTATCAAGTCTCCTTCAGGTGTCTCATGTTAGGCAATAGGAAGAAACTTAGTGGGTTTAGTCGATGACTGGGACTAACCTGAAGGAAGACGAAGAGTTTGTCTCTGGCAGAATAGTATGGATTTTACTTTGTTGTATCATGTAATTAGATTTTACTGTTGAATTTACTATCGTTTGTTTGCACGAGTTGGTAATTCTAGAACTAGATAATGGTGGCATTGTGTTCATGTAAATGAAGAGGTAATTATTAGACCAAGTATGAATAAAGGAATTTTATACTTTAGATATAAGAATGATTTCTGTCTTAACTACTTCGTCCTTAGAATGATATATATATATATATATATATATATATATATATATATATATATATATATATATATATATATATATATATATATATATGAGCTTTAGGTTGTTCTAAGTAGCAGTTTCACCATATTTGGCCCTCGTACATCACTGATTGGTATGCAGATTTCATGTGTGTCAGGAATTCATATATCTATGCAAAGTATTTTTGGGAAATTATGCTCTCTCCTGGATCTATTCTAGACATTTTCAGTAAAAATTTTGTTAATGTTCGTTTGTTATCTTTGGCAGGTTGGTACACTCGAGACTATGGAGGGTAACTTTGGAAGGTTATTGACTACATAGAAACAAAAGGTAGGTTACTATTGTTACAACAGAAGAAACCTGCTACATAGAGCAGGCATGGTGTCGTGGTGGACCACAGCTTGACACTGTTCTTGATCATATGGTAGTAAAGTAACCACCAGCTTGACGTATATCAATGAGAAACATTAAGGAAGGATGAGCCACCCATGTTCTTATTTACCCCCTGACCTACAAGTTGGGGCTGGAGGAGTGCATCTCTCTCGTATGTCTTCATATAGTCAGTTCAAGTGCTGTTGTCTCACTAGGATGTATCACTAGTCATTGTTTTGCCGTTAATTTAAATATTTTGACATTGATCTCTGTCTGTGTCCTGTGTATGTCTGCTTACCTGGTTTTTCTTCTCCGTATAGTTATTGATAATTGATCTGTATCTGTGCGTTTCACCGGCCTCTTTACTGTCACTACCTGTCGTTGAATGACTTGGATTCTTTTTATGATTATGTAGTTTAACTGTCCCAGTCTATTTATCTTGGGTCTTTATCTATCCATTTTTGCTTAGTCTCTCGTCTTTTATCCTCCTGGAGACTGTTTCGAGAGACGGACGGACCCTCCTGAAGATCGTCTCGAGGGACGGACGGACCCTCCTGGAGACTGTCTTGAGGGACGGGCGGACCCTCCTGGAGACTGTCTTGAGGGACGGGCGGACCCTCCTGGAGACTGTCTTGAGGGACGGGCGGGTCCTCCTGGAGACTGTCTTGAGGGACGAGCGGACCCTCCTGGAGACTGTCTTGAGGGACGGGCGGACCCTCCTGGAGACTGTCTTGAGGGACGGGCGGGTCCTCCTGGAGACTGTCTTGAGGGACAAGCGGACCCTCCTGGAGACTGTCTTGAGGGACGGGCGGACCCTCCTAGAGGCGGTCTTGAGGGACGGGCGGGTCCTCCTGGAGGCCGTCTTGAGGGACGGGCGGACCCTCGTATAGACTGTCTTGAGGGACGGGCGGACCCTCGTATAGGCTGTCTTGAGGGACGGGTGGGTTCTCCTGGAGACTGTCTTGAGGGACGGGCGGACCCTCCTGGAGACTGTCTTGAGGGACGTACGGACCCTCCTAGAGACGGTCTTGAGGGACGGGCGGGTCCTCCTGGAGACTGTCTTGAGGGACGGGCGGGTCCTCCTAGAGACGGTCTTGAGGGACGGGCGGGTCCTCCTGGAGACTGTCTTGAGGGGCGGGCGGACCCTCCTAGAGACTGTCTTGAGGAACGGACGGACCCTCCTAGAGACGGTCTTAAGGGACGGGCGGACCCTCCTAGAGAAGGTCTTGAAGGACGGGCGGACCCTCCTAGAGACGGTCTTGAAGGACGGGCGGACCCTCCTAGAGACGGTCTTAAGGGACGGGCGGGTCCTCCTAGAGACGGTCTTGAGGGACGGGCGGGTCCTCCTGGAGACTGTCTTGAGGGGCGGGCGGACCCTCCTAGAGACTGTCTTGAGGAACGGACGGACCCTCCTAGAGACGGTCTTAAGGGACGGGCGGACCCTCCTAGAGACGGTCTTGAAGGACGGGCGGACCCTCCTAGAGACGGTCTTGAAGGACGGGCGGACCCTCCTAGAGACGGTCTTAAGGGACGGGCGGGTCCTCCTAGAGACGGTCTTGAGGGACGGGCGGGTCCTCCTGGAGACTGTCTTGAGGGACGGGCGGACCCTCCTAGAGACGGTCTTGAGGGACGGACGGACCCTCCTAGAGACGGTCTTGAGGGACGGGCGGACCCTCCTAGAGACGGTCTTGAGGGACGGACGGACCCTCCTAGAGACGGTCTTGAAGGACGGGCGGACCCTCCTGGAGACTGTCTTGAGGGGCGGGCGGACCCTCCTAGAGACGGTCTTAAGGGACGGGCGGACCCTCCTAGAGACGGTCTTAAGGGACGGGCGGGTCCTCCTGGAGACTGTCTTGAGGGGCAAGTGAACCTCTTGGAAAGTTTCCTGAAGGACCGGAGCCCTTTAGAAACTGTCGTGAGGGATTGTTGGACTTATCTGGGAGCGGTCGGACCTTTCTGAAGACCCTGAGGGGTTGGTGGACTCTCCTGGAGGCTGTTCCTGAAGACCGGGTGGACTGTCTTGAGGGATAGGCGGAACCTCCTATAGGACGAATCCTGCATCAAGGAAATGGGCGAGAAGCTTCTGTTTCGGTTGTTGTATCCATCTGTGAGTGGCAAGTTGATTAACTGGTAAGAGGGATAGTTGATGCTTGAGGAGGATAGTGAAGAAGGTCCTCTATCCCCTATCCCCGCTTTCCCAGCTCATCCCACTTTTCACTATTACCTTCTCTCAACCCACCTTCTCAGCGCATCCCATTCCACACCATTTTCCTCTCTCACCCCGTCGTTCTCTGCGTACCCTAGTTCCTCCCTGACTTCCCCAAGTCCTCTACACATCCCCCACGTCTTATCGTCTCACAGATGTTGCCTTATTGCAGAGCTTGACTGACGAAGTTCTTGTTAATGAGAGCTGAAAAGAATTTTCATCCATCTGACTTAGAAATACTTTAGGAGTCACGATCGTGGCATAAGGAAGCTACAAGGCTAATACTAGTAGCTCAAACAACCTCGTATTTATGTATACATACTTTCTTCTTTCCATATTAATGGAATGGAAGCTAAATGAAACTTGGAGGGTTTTCAGCGCTGAGTGGACTTAACTTTATGGTGAAAAAGGACAAGTTAGTTCAATACAGGGGAAGCGGCCGTGATGATGTGGGTTTTGGTGACGATCATTGTCTGCTGGAGAGGAAGGAGTTGGATGTTGAGGATGGAGGCTGCTTACGTCACAGTGAGGATTTGTTGTTCGTACTGGATAGTTGAGGTTGGGATGGCGAGGCGCTTGAGGAGGACGTCTGGTCGATTTTGTGAAGAGTTTTGTGACATAAGTCAAGTTGTTTGAGGCCACAAATTTATCAATTCTTATTATAATGTTAGTTGTTTGTGAGGGAGGACTTAACAGAGGGAAACTTTACCTCTAGGAGTTGTAGGGGGATGGTTGAGATGAGAAGACTGGTTGTTTGAAAGTGACAGGTAGCATTTGATGATGAGCTATTGGTTATGTGAAAAAGATTCATCGTATTTGTGAGAACAAGTTGTGTGTTCCTTAAAACTTATTCTCGTTCTAAGGTGAGAATGACCGAGAGATTTATCTCATCTCCCTGTTGCTTATGTCATATCAACCCACTGGGGTCTGACTACGACCCTTTGTGACCTTTGTCATCCTTTCGCGTAACTGCTCACAGGATGAGCATGGGCGGCACAATACATTGCCGGGGTTACCGGTACAAATCAATCAATCATTTCCCATCGTCTTCGTTTGAAGGCAAATTCCAGCGCCCAGGAATTTTGATAAAAATTGCACTACTTGTTAAAGATTACCGAAGTCTGTAAAATTTGTTTTGTATTTGCTTCAGTAAATTATCGGAAATTTGTACCATTATACTCGAGCAGTATAGCCAGTAGCCCCCTCCGCTCACATACCCACTTTCTCAAGTACTCACAAACACATTTACTTGTGTACGTCCTCAGACGCACCCATATAACTCTATACACGCATGATTCCTCAGCCTTTACACAGGCACCCTGCACGAGACCTCGAAGCCACGGCTTCTGCGGGAGCACCTTCAGGGTACAGCCAACCGTGCTGTTGGCTAACATGACGGATGTGGGGAGTACACGAGAAAGGAGAGAGAACAGCAGACCTGATGGTCCATGACCAGGTGATCTGCGATCATAAACATGTTTATGGTAGAAATAGGATAGTAAAGCAGGGTGCAGCTCCCTGCCCACCGCTCCTTCAGGCTCAATAGTCGGCAGGAAAGAGGCTGAGAAGGGTTAGCAAGCTGTCTGGAGAGAGTGAACTGCCAAAAAGGTTTTATACGTGTGAAGAGAAGTAGGTGTCTCTAGCGAGACTCAAATGTGAAGTGACAATAAAAAGGTTCAGTGTTCAAACAGTAACATTGACTTTTTCCATTTGCCTTCTTGAACAGCCTAGTTACTGATAGTAGATAACTCTGAAGAATTTGCCTAACCTTGATCTGAAGGCTGCGATGGTAACTTGTGTCGATGTTCAAGCGAGAAAAACCTTTCCCCACGTTGCTCTAACATTTCCTGCCTTTACTTTCGTAATTTCTGTCTGATGTGAAATTTTCGTAAGTTAAGGTGACGCAGATGTTTAGTATTTGAAAAACTTGTGTTAGGTCTTCTCGAAGTCTTTAGCTTTCAGCCATTAATGGCTTAGCGAATATTTTGCAGTCGTGGGTATTATTTCTATCACTCGAATTCACTACTTTCCATTTGTCTATATTGAAATCCATTTGCCGTGTCTCTGAAAATTCTTGTAATCTATCTAACTCATTATGAATCTTTAGATAACTCTCCTTCTACTGGGCTGTTTCCTAATTACGTGTCATCGACAGAGTTTTAAATTCACCTGGTGAGTCCTGTCCCCACACCGTTGATGTAGATGGTGTGGAGTATGGGGTTTAGGTATTATTTATTATAATTACCCCAGAACCAGTTTACAAGAAAGAGTCCTGATGGTATCCGGAATCTCTTTCTAAAGGCTGATCTGCTTCCAGGATTAGCGAAATATAAGCTCCTTGTGGAGTGAAAGGTACTTTGACGACGACTGTTTTCTCAGACTAACGCACGCACGCGCACGCACGCACGCAGAGGTGGTGATGGAGTTATAAAGAGATGGAGTGAGTATTTTGAAGAGTTGTTGAATGTGTTTATTGATAGAGTGGCAGATATAGGGTGTTTTGGTCGGGGTGGTGTACGAAGTGACAGGGGTCAGGGAGAATGGTTTGTTGGAGGGTTTAATTTTACGGATGGGGTAGTTAGGGATATAAATGCAAGAGTTTTGGAGAGAGGGGTGAGTATGCAGTCTGTTGTGGATGAGAGGGTCTGGGAAGTGAGTGAGTCAGTTTTTCGCCGATGACACAGCTCTAATGGCTGATTTGTGCGAGAAACTGCAAAGGTTGGTGATCGACTTTGGAAAAGGTTGCGAAAGGAGAAAGTTGAGAGTAGATGTAAATAAGAGCAAGGTTATTAGCTTCAGTAGGGTTGAGGGACAGGTAAATTGGATGTAAGTTTGAATGGAGAAAAATTGTAGGAAGTGAAGTGTTTAAGATATTTGGAAGTGGACTTAGCAGCGAATGGAACCATGGAAGCGGAAGTAAGTGACAGGATGGGGGAGGGGGCGAAAGTTTTGGGAGCGATTAAGAATGTGTGGAAGGAGAGAACGTTATCTCGGAGAGCAAAAATGGTATGTATGAAGGAATAGTGGTTCCAACAATGTTATATGAATGCGAGGCATAGATAGGGTTGTGCGGAGGAGGGTATATGTGTTGGAAATTAAATGTTTCAGGACAATATGTGGTTTGATCGAGTAAGTAATGTAAGGGTAAGAGAGATGTGTGGAAATAAAAAAGAGTACGGTTGAGAGAGCAGAAGAGTGTGTGTTGAAATGGCATGGACATATGGAGAGAAATAGTGAGGAAAGACTGACAAAGAGGATATATGTGTCAGAGGTGGAGGGAAGAAGTGGGTGAAAGTCGTGCAAGGAATAGAATGAGTTGGAATGATATGGTATACCGGGGTCGACGTGCTGTCAGTAGACTGGTCCAGGGCGTGTGAAGTGTCTAGGGTAAATCATGGAAAGGTCTGTGGGGCCTGGATGTGGATAGGGAGCTGTTGTTTCGGTGTAATACACATGACAGCTAGAGACTGAGTGTGAATGAATGTGGGCATCTTGTCTGTTTTCCTGGCGCTACCTCGCTGAAACAGGGGATGGCGTTGCTGTTTTCCTGTCGGACGGGGTGGCGACAGGAATGGATGAAGGCAAGCAAGTATGAATATGTACATGTATATGTACGTAATGTCTGCGTAAGTGGATATATATGTATGTATATGTTGATATGTATAAGTATGTATTTGTGCGTATGTGGGCACTTATGTATGTATATATATATATATATATATATATATATATATATATATATATATATATATATATATATATATATATATATATTTTTTTTATTTTTTTTTTATTTTTTTTTTTCTTTCATACTATTCGCCATTTCCCGCATTAGCGAGGTAGCATTAAGAACAAAGGACTGGGCCTTTGAGGGAATATCGTCACCAGGCCCTCTTCTCTGTTCCTTCCTTTGGAAAAAAAAAAAAAAAAAACGAGAGGGGAGGATTTCCAGCCACCCGCTCCCTCCCCTTTTGGTCGCCTTCTACGACACGCAGGGAATACGTGGGAAGTAATCTTTCTCCACTATCCCCAGGTATATATATATATATATATATATATATATATATATATATATATATATATATATATGTGTGTGTGTGTGTGTGTGTGTGTATGTATGTGAGTGGATGGTCCATTCTTCGTCTGTTTCCTGGCACTACCTCGCAGATGCGGGAAACAGCGATTATGTGAGAGAGAGAGAGAGAGAGAGAGAGAGAGAGAGAGAGAGAGAGAGAGAGAGAGAGAGAGAGAGAGAGTCCGAAAAATAACGTCCCCCTCCACTTATATTTTCAAAGGCAATGCCACACTTACATTGTAGTACTCCGTCATCTCTTCCTTGGCCTTTATCATCATCTGCAGACATCTGGGCATGGAACTGGCGAGGTTCCTGAAGTATTCCAGGACCATGTTTTGTGTTCACAGGGTCTTCCTCTCGTGAATAAGGCGAGGCACTGATGACCTGTTGCAGGAGGCAAGCTTGACTTTCATCTGGTTCCAGCATTTCTCGATTGGGCTAAAGTCTAACGGAGTTCCCAAGCTAATCCTTCTAGTCTTGTGGCAGGTGGCACTATCCTGCATAAAGTGATCACACCCATGAACCTCATGTTTAGGCAGCAGATTGTCCTCGAGCACCTCAATGTACGGCTCTCCAATCATTGTAGTGTTTTAGGTAAGAAGTGCAACCCTCCCCTACCTTTTGCACCACTCAAGTAACCCCAGATCATCACACGATCTGGATGTTTCGCCGTCTTCTGTGAAACGTGAGTCTTGCTGGCTGGCATTTTCTGGCCTCTTTACCCACTCCTTCTTCACTCCACTGTCGCTCCCTCCTGTCCATGGATTTCCTCGAAAATGCAAGTCGTTTGCGTCTCACTTCCTTCGTAAGTAGGGATTTGGCAGCTGGCTTAGGGGAGGAAATGTAAAGGCCCTTTTGCAGGCGATGTTGAATGGTTCTTTGAGAGACGTTTCTTTGAAGTTTGTACGGCTTTTCTTGAGTTCAGCAGCAAAAATGCGGGGTTGCCTCAATACTTCTTGTCTTGGGAGCTTATCTGTAATAGGTCTGGAAGTCTTCCTTAGGCGATTAGAAATAGGTTTTGGCGAAGGATGGACGTTGTCAGGGAGAGCACGAGTGCTGGCACGCAGTCGCCTGATCGTGCGGTCTGAGCGCCCAGTGCGCCTAGAAATCTCATGTCTATCTACATTTTTTGCCTCCAGGCGAGAATTTTGGCTTTCTCTTCCTCAAAAAGTAAGAGCCAACCATCTTGAAGCTCAGGTGGAAGAAATGCAGCGCCCGGAAGTGAAATTCCGAAAGTGAAGTGGCAGCCAGGAGGAGTAAAGAAAGTCTTCCCTAAAGATAGCCTGAGGCACACGTAGGCGGGTTGCTGGTGTTCACACGTCAGAACACTGGTCGCAGCTTCCAGATGTACGATGATTTCACCCCCTAAAGAAAACGTCATATGCTTGTACCGACAGTAAACCTTAGCCTTGTATCGCCTTCAAGATATATAGGGATGATTTTTTTTTAAGCCATGTACGCGATTTGTTGAGACCCATAAGGGAGGATGAACAGATGAGTTGACTACGGAACGAATACCCCGATCAGGACTCGAATGTACGTGGATTCGACCCCGGGCGGCCTGTGAATGCGACACTGTCAGCAACACGGACCGCTACACCACGGAGTCCCTCTTGTTGTTATACGCCCAATGTTGATGGAGTCTGTTTATAAACCCAAAAGTAATTCTGTCCATTTTGTTCATAAAACCTCTGCACAGCTATTCATATACATCATTAGTTTTACGTATTGTTATTCTTAGCCTCTGTTTTACATACATATACCTGTTAACTCTGCTGATAGCTGTTATTTTCAGTATTTAATCTTCATTTCTGTCATATCTGTGAAAGACCTCTCTTAGTTCATCGCGTTTTAGGTCGACATTTCCAACGCTGGCGTATGAAACGTTAGTGTTGGCTGGGGAAGCCGAGATGTGTGTATCACAAATCTCTGAGGTCAGACCTCAGTACTCAGGTCCATTATTTTCATGATCCCTGGGGCTGTGTCTCGTCTTATCAGGTGCAGTTTTACCTGACTTCTGTGACGTCTGACTTCCTCTGTTGACATGAATTGTTTTACCTGGTTCCCGATACATACTTGCTGCTTCTTTCCGTTCACGAATTTTTCCAGTTCGTGCACTTAAAACCCCATTCAAATGCAAGCCATCTTCAGCAAGGAAGCTCCTATCGCCTCAAAACTATTCTACAGATATGTGTAGTTAGTCTCCTTGGGTTTAAAATTACTCTCTACTTTACTACAGATATCTAATATTTTCCTTAGAATTATAGATTATACATAGGAAGTAGTAACACTACCACAATTACAGGTTATCCATAGGAAGTAGTAACACTACCACAATTACAGGTTATACATAGGAAGTAGTAACACTACCACAATTACAGGTTATACATAGGAAGCAGTAACACTACCACAATTACAGGTTATACATAGGAAGTAGTAACACTACCACAATTACAGGTTATACATAGGAAGTAGTAACACTACCACAATTACAGGTTATACATAGGAAGTAGTAACACTGCCACAATTACAGGTTATACATAAGAAGTAGTAACACTACCACAATTACAGGTTATCCATAGGAAGTAGTAACACTACCACAATTACAGGTTATACATAGGAAGTAGTAACACTACCACAATTACAGGTTATCCATAGGAAGTAGTAACACTACCACAATTACAGGTTATACATAGGAAGTAGTAACACTACCACAATTACAAGTTATACATAGGAAGTAGTAACACTACCACAATTACAGGTTATAAATAGGAAGTAGTAACACTACCACAATTACAGGTTATACATAGGAAGTAGTAACACTACCACAATAACAGGTTATACATAGGAAGTAGTAACACTACCACAATTACAGGTTATACATAGGAAGTAGTAACACTACCACAATTATAGGTTATACATAGGAAGTAGTAACACTACCACAATTACAGGTTATACATAGGAAGTAGTAACACTGCCACAATTACAGGTTATATATAGGAAGTAGTAACACTACCACAATTACAGGTTATACATAGGAAGTAGTAACACTACCACAATTACAGGTTATACATAGGAAGTAGTAACACTACCACAATTATAGGTTATCCATAGGAAGTAGTAACACTACCACAATTACAGGCTATACATAGGAAGTAGTAACACTACCACAATTACAGGTTATCCATAGGAAGTAGTAACACTACCACAATTACAGGTCATACATAGGAATTAGTAACACTACCACAATTACAGGTTATCCATAGGAAGTAGTAACACTACCACAATTACAGGTTATACATAGGAAGTAGTAACACTACCACATATACAGGTTATATATAGGAAACGTGTGAAAGCATGTGTGACGGTTACTCTTGATTTTATTTCAGCTTGATATGAAAAATTGTTTCTTACATTTTTCATATGTATATATATGTATGTGTGTGTGTGTGTGTGTGTGTGTGTGTGTGTGTGTGTGTGTGTGTGGGTGTATATATATATGTATATTATCCCTGGGGATAGGGGTGAAAGAATACTTCCCACGTATTCCTCGCGTGTCGTAGAAAGCGACTAGAGGGGACGGGAGCAGGGGGCCGGAAATCCTCCCCTCCTTGTATTAACTTTCTAAAATGGGAAACAGAAGAAGGAGTCACGCGGGGAGTGCTCATCCTCCTCGAAGGCTCAGAGTGGGGTGCCTAAATGTGTGTGGATGTAACCAAGATGTGAAAAAAGGAGAGATAGGTAGTATGTTTGAGGAAAGGAACCTGGATGTTTTGGCTCTGAGTGAAACGAAGCTCAAGGGTAAAGGGGAAGAGTGGTTTGGAAATGTCTGGGGAGTGAAGTCAGGGGTTAGTGAGAGGACAAGAGCAAGGGAAGGAGTAGCAATACTCCTGAAACAGGAGTTGTGGGAGTATGTGATAGAATGTAAGAAAGTAAATTCTCGATTAATATGGGTAAAATTGAAAGTTGATGGAGAGAGGTGGGTGATTATTGGTGCATATGCACCTGGGCATGAGAAGAAAGATCATGAGAGGCAAGTGTTTTGGGAGCAGCTAAATGAGTGTGTTAGCGGTTTTGATGCACGAGACCGGGTTATAGTGATGGGTGATTTGAATGCAAAGGTGAGTAATGTGGCAGTTGAGGGAATAATTGGTATACATGGGGTGTTCAGTGTTGTAAATGGAAATGGTGAAGAGCTTGTAGATTTATGTGCTGAAAAAGGACTGATGATTGGGAATACCTGGTTTAAAAAGCGAGATATACATAAGTATACTTATGTAAGTAGGAGAGATGGCCAGAGAGCGTTATTGGATTACGTGTTAATTGACAGGCGTGCGAAAGAGAGACTTTTGGATGTCAATGTGCTGAGAGGTGCAACTGGAGGGATGTCTGATCATTATCTTGTGGAGGCTAAGGTGAAGATTAGTATGGGTTTTCAGAAAAGAAGAGTGAATGTTGGGGTGAAGAAGGTGGTGAGAGTAAGTGAGCTTGGGAAGGAGACCTGTGTGAAGAAGTATCAGGAGAGACTGTGTACAGAATGGAAAAAGGTGAGAACAATGGAAGTAAGGGGAGTGGGGGAGGAATGGGATGTATTTAGGGAATCAGTGATGGATTGCGCAAAAGATGCTTGTGGCATGAGAAGAGTGGGAGGTGGGCTGTTTAGAAAGGGTAGTGAGTGGTGGGATGAAGAAGTAAGAGTATTAGTGAAAGAGAAGAGAGAGGCATTTGGACGATTTTTGCAGGGAAAAAATGCAATTGAGTGGGAGAAGTATAAAAGAAAGAGACAGGAGGTCAAGAGGAAGGTGCAAGAGGTGAAAAAAAGGGCAAATGAGAGTTGGGGTGAGAGACTATCAGTAGATTTTAGGGAGAATAAAAAGATGTTCTGGAAGGAGGTAAATAGGGTGCGTAAGACAAGGGAGCAAATGGGAACTTCAGTGAAGGGCGTAAATGGGGAGGTGATAACAAGTAGTGGTGATGTGAGAAGGAGATGGAATGAGTATTTTGAAGGTTTGTTGAATGTGTCTGATGACAGAGTGGCAGATATAGGGTGTTTGGGTCGAGGTGGTGTGCAAAGTGAGAGGGTTAGGGAAAATGATTTGGTAAACAGAGAAGAGGTAGTAAAAGCTTTGCGGAAGATGAAAGCCGGCAAGGCAGCAGGTTTGGATGGTATTGCAGTGGAATTTATTAAAAAAGGGGGTGACTGTATTGTTGACTGGTTGGTAAGGTTATTTAATGTATGTATGACTCATGGTGAGGTGCCTGAGGATTGGCGGAATGCGTGCATAGTGCCATTGTACAAAGGCAAAGGGGATAAGAGTGAGTGCTCAAATTACAGAGGTATAAGTTTGTTGAGTATTCCTGGTAAATTATATGGGAGGGTATTGATTGAGAGGGTGAAGGCATGTACAGAGCATCAGATTGGGGAAGAGCAGTGTGGTTTCAGAAGTGGTAGAGGTTGTGTGGATCAGGTGTTTGCTTTGAAGAATGTATGTGAGAAATACTTAGAAAAGCAAATGGATTTGTATGTAGCATTTATGGATCTGGAGAAGGCATATGATAGAGTTGATAGAGATGCTCTGTGGAAGGTATTAAGAATATATGGTGTGGGAGGCAAGTTGTTAGAAGCAGTGAAAAGTTTTTATCGAGGATGTAAGGCATGTGTACGTGTAGGAAGAGAGGAAAGTGATTGGTTCTCAGTGAATGTAGGTTTGCGGCAGGGGTGTGTGATGTCTCCATGGTTGTTTAATTTGTTTATGGATGGGGTTGTTAGGGAGGTAAATGCAAGAGTCTTGGAAAGAGGGGCAAGTATGAAGTCTGTTGGGGATGAGAGAGCTTGGGAAGTGAGTCAGTTGTTGTTCGCTGATGATACAGCGCTGGTGGCGGATTCATGTGAGAAACTGCAGAAGCTGGTGACGGAATTTGGTAAAGTGTGTGGAAGAAGAAAGTTAAGAGTAAATGTGAATAAGAGCAAGGTTATTAGGTACAGTAGGGTTGAGGGTCAAGTCAATTGGGAGGTGAGTTTGAATGGAGAAAAACTGGAGGAAGTGAAGTGTTTTAGATATCTGGGAGTGGATCTGTCAGCGGATGGAACCATGGAAGCGGAAGTGGATCATAGGGTGGGGGAGGGGGCGAAAATTTTGGGAGCCTTGAAAAATGTGTGGAAGTCGAGAACATTATCCCGGAAAGCAAAAATGGGTATGTTTGAAGGAATAGTAGTTCCAACAATGTTGTATGGTTGCGAGGCGTGGGCTATGGATAGAGTTGTGCGCAGGAGGATGGATGTGCTGGAAATGAGATGTTTGAGGACAATGTGTGGTGTGAGGTGGTTTGATCGAGTAAGTAACGTAAGGGTAAGAGAGATGTGTGGAAATAAAAAGAGCGCGGTTGTGAGAGCAGAAGAGGGTGTTTTGAAATGGTTTGGGCACATGGAGAGAATGAGTGAGGAAAGATTGACCAAGAGGATATATGTGTCGGAGGTGGAGGGAACGAGGAGAAGAGGGAGACCAAATTGGAGGTGGAAAGATGGAGTGAAAAGGATTTTGTGTGATCGGGGCCTGAACATGCAGGAGGGTGAAAGGAGGGCAAGGAATAGAGTGAATTGGAGCGATGTGGTATACAGGGGTTGACGTGCTGTCAGTGGATTGAATCAAGGCATGTGAAGCGTCCGGGGTAAACCATGGAAAGCTGTGTAGGTATGTATATTTGCGTGTGTGGACGTGTGTATGTACATGTGTATGGGGGGGGTTGGGCCATTTCTTTCGTCTGTTTCCTTGCGCTACCTCGCAAACGCGGGAGACAGCGACAAAGTATAAAAAAAAAAAAAAATATAGGAAGTAGTAACACTACCACAATTACAGGTTATACATAGGAAGTAGTAACACTACCACAATTACAGGTTATACATAGGAAGCAGTAACACTACCACAATTACAGGTTATACATAGGAAGTAGTAACACTACCACAATTACAGGTTATACATAGGAAGTAGTAACACTACCACAATTACAGGTTATACATAGGAAGTAGTAACACTGCCACAATTACAGGTTATACATAGGAAGTAGTAACCCTACCACAATTACAGGTTATCCATAGGAAGTAGTAACACTACCACAATTACAGGTTATACATAGGAAGTAGTAACACTACCACAATTACAGGTTATACATAGGAAGTAGTAACACTACCACAATTACAAGTTATACATAGGAAGTAGTAACACTACCACAATTACAGGTTATACATAGGAAGTAGTAACACTACCTCAATTACAGTTTATACATAGGAAGTAGTAACACTACCACAATAACAGGTTATACATAGGAAGTCGTAACACTACTACAATTACAGGTTATACATAGGAAGTAGTAACACTACCACAATTACAGGTTATACATAGGAAGTAGTAACACTACCACAATTACAGGTTATACATAGGAAGTAGTAACACTGCCACAATTACAGGTTATATATAGGATGTAGTAGCACTACCACAATTACAGGTTATACATAGGAAGTAGTAACACTGCCACAATTACAGGTTATACATAGGAAGTAGTAACACTACCACAATTACAGGTTATACATAGGAAGTAGTAACACTACCACAATTACAGGTTATGCATAGGAAGTAGTAACTCTACCACAATTACAGGTTATATATAAGAAGTAGTAACACTACCACAATTACAGGTTATACATAGGAAGTAGTAACACTACCACAATTACAGGTTATACATAGGAAGTAGTAACACTGCCACAATTACAGGTTATACGTAGGAAGTAGTAACACTACCACAATTACAGGTTATACATAGGAAGTAGTAACACTACCACAATTACAGATTATACATAGGAAGTAGTAACACTACCACAATTATAGGTTATACATAGGAAGTAGTAACACTACCACAATTATAGGTTATACATAGGAAGCAGTAACACTACCACAATTATAGGTTATACATAGGAAGTAGTAACACTACCACAATTATAGGTTATACATAGGAAGTAGTAACACTACCACAATTATAGGTTATACATAGGAAGTAGTAACACTACCACAATTATAGGTTATACATAGGAAGTAGTAACACTACCACAATTATAGGTTATACATAGGAAGTAGTAACACTACCACAATTACAGGTTATACATAGGAAGTAGTAACACCACCACAATTACAGGTTATACGTAGGAAGTAGTAACACTACCACAATTATAGGTTATACATAGGAAGTAGTAACACTACCACAATTATAGGTTATACATAGGAAGTAGTAACACTACCACAATTATAGGTTATACATAGGAAGTAGTAACACTGCCACAATTATAGGTTATACATAGGAAGTAGTAACACTACCACAATTACAGGTTATACATAGGAAGTAGTAACTCTACCACAATTACAGGTTATACATAGGAAGTAGTAACACTACCACAGTTACAGGTTATACATAGGAAGTAGTAACACTACCACAATTATAGGTTATACATAGGAAGTAGTAACACTACCACAATTATAGGTTATACATAGGAAGTAGTAACACTACCACAATTATAGGTTATACATAGGAAGTAGTAACACTGCCACAATTACAGGTTATACATAGGAAGTAGTAACACTACCACAATTACAGGTTATACATAGGAAGTAGTAACACTAGCACAATTACAGGTTATACATAGGAAGTAGTAACACTAGCACAACGTTACTACGGCTTTCGTTAGATATCCTGATATATAAGTGCACTATACTTTCCTGGGATCCTCTGTGATCTACCCTGAAGCCCGTTGTTTCCTCCTGGTGAACAACTACACTGTCTAATGAAGTGTTCAAAGATATGTCCTGTGCCTTATGTGTCAAGTCTTTCAGCTAGACGCGGGGTAACACAGCCTCCGCAAATAATTGTTTCTGTAACAAAACAGGATTTGCAAATGTCTCATTAAGACCACGACAAGGGTGAGGCTAGGTTCATCCTTCTTATCTCCCCATATCACTTAGTATCCTTTGTTTGTTTATCGATGTTTTTCTTCCTACTTTAGGCTTCGTACGATTCCTAACCAATTGGATGTGATCTATATAATTTTGTCTCCACCATAACCATTCTAGTTTCTAGATTATCTTTCTTATACAAAATCCAGGACCCATGCAACGAGGAGTCCTGAATTAATTCTAACACATACCTGGCCTACTGGCAAAACTTTCTATACTTATCTACTTTTCTTCATCTCTTTCGACAACCTACTCTCCAGCTAACCAAAAAAAAAAAGAAAAAAAAGTATCTTACGAAGAAACGCTTTGTGAATTCTCTTTTACACTGTGGACAGGTAAGTTGAGAATTGTAAGGCCTTTTGGGGAAATTTCTTGACCTCACTAACTCGAGAGACGTAAGCAGAGCACGATCGTCGTCGACCAGGGGGTCAGTATGGGGTCATGATGGTGTCGGGGTCGGCCATGACGAGTTTAGGGGCGGTAGTGTCTCACTAGCGTCGTCCCTCGACCGTCTTCGTCTCCGTAGCTCTCACATGTGAACTGAGTGGGAGGAACTCTTGTTATCCTTTATATCCCATGGATCATGACTGTCATAACTCTGGTGGGTATGGGGAAGGTTGTGTGTGTTTTACTGTCTTTCAGGTGGAAGAGAGAAAAGGTGGATGTGTAAGAAGTGAGAGTAAAGAATAAATGCCATGGTGAGGGTAGTATGGAGTGAGAGAGGAAAACGTGAAAGTCAGGTGTGTGGAGCTGTGCAGTGGTGAGCAGGACCGGTGGTCAGCACAGCTGTATCCTGCCATGGTGCCCTGTTGACGCCTCTGTCCCTGACCCTCACTCGTGCTGAATCCTTCCTGACGTGGACTCTGCCCACTCACCCGTCGACTGCCGCAGTGTGGCCGCTGATTACTTGTGTGAGTTGCTCTTTGATCCCTTTCCTTCTGATGTTTGCGTGGCTGTATGTTTGTCCTGTCTACAACTGTCTGTCTCTTTGAAAAACATGGAGCTCTGTGTGACGCTAGGTGCAGGCCACGGGGGACAGACCTCGTCGTAGATAAGTCATGCAAATCCCTTAGTAACTCCAGCCACCCTAATTAGGAGGTAGCAGTACACTGCTCCCTCCCCCAGGCTCTCCTCATTATCCGTCTCCCTCCCAAGCTTCCATTTTCCGCCTCTGCTGCCTGCCTTACCCCTCCTGTATACCAACTCGCTTCCCATCCCCTGCCTCCCTCCCCCTCATCTCCTGACTCTTTCCACCTTCATCTACTGCTTCTCTCCCCCCCCCTCCCCACCCCCCATCTCATCTGCCATCCTGTCCTCCCTTATCTTTCGCCTCTCCCTCCGTCCCTTTACAGTAAAAACTCCAAAGGTACAGTACACTGTACGTCAGACGAACCCAGAGCCATGGCTGATGCTGGCTGTGGTCAGAGCCTCACATCTAACGGACCCTCCTGAAAACATCATCGGCTTTTGAATAAATGATTCGCAAGTTACCTTAGCCAACTGCTAGTGGCAACATATGGCTGTTCATATCACAGTGTCATAAGGTAAACAATCACTGCTAAACTCTCTCTCTTCGCCTGGGGATATTTTTCAGGGATTTGATAGCGACTAATCTCTGGGAGAGAGAGAGAGAGAGAGAGAGAGAGAGAGAGAGAGAGAGAGAGAGAGAGAGAGAGACTTAGGTCCAACAGGAGTAAATTGTCAGGTACAGAGCAGCTATTCAGACTAAGAAATTTAAGAGGGAGGAGTTGTTGAGGATATGTGAAAGATAAGGATGAAAAGGGTTCTCTTAAAGACATGATAACCCCAGAACCAGTGAGATGGATCAGTGAGGATGTATTAGAAAGCACTGAAATATGTGGGAAAAACATTAATAAGATAGTAAATGGTCTCTCCTTATATATGGTTCATGCTCCTGATGCAACTTCACCATATAAGCTGAAATGTGTGTGCTGTTACACTTAGTAAACCACTTGAAACACTATTCACGATGTAGCTGGAGAAAGGCAAAGTGCCAAGGAAGTGGAAAAGAGAAATGTCATACCTGTCTACAAGAATGGAGACCGGAAGAGGTGATGAAATACAGACCGGTCTCTCTGATAAGTTTAGTCTGTAAAGTACTGGAAAGATAATCAGAGAGCAGTTGGATGTCTTATTACATAGGAAAGATTGCTTAAGAAACAACGGGGTTTTAGGAAAAGATCCTGTGTATCGAACGTCGTAGATTTCTGTGCGAGAGTAAGCACTGGTTAGGACAGCAGAGAAGGCCGAGTGGATTGCTTGTGTTTGGACGTCCAGAAAGCATTTGACACTACTCCACATGTGAGACTGATTAAGAAGAGCCTGGGTCACCAGGCAGGAATAATAGAGAGATTCCTTTGATGGATGGAAGATTATCTTAGTGGAAAGAACAGAGGAAGCATGTGAGAGGAGGCCTCTGAAAATGGGTTTAGGTTCATTTCTTAGACCATACTTTTCTAGATCTATGTGAATACCATGCCAGAAGCTCCTCCCTGGTTACGTTTGTGCATGACACAAATATTCTGAGTGAAGTGTAAAACGAGGAGTATTGTATTACCTTACAAGGGAACCTAGAGATACTACAAAGATAGTCTGACGCAAGGCGGAAGAAATTCATCCCGATACATGTAAACTAACAAGGTTATGTCACTGAAGGAGGATCTCTGTATAGACATTATCCAGCTTGGAAACAACCTGCAAGAATCTGTGTGTCAGACGGATTTGGGAGTTGACATCGACCCTAACCTGCTGCTAGAATCACGCATAAGAAGAATAGTAAAGAAGACCAACTGTCTTATGTTTATGGATGAAGAACTGCCCAGCAAGCTGTTCACGTCCTACATGAAGCCAAAACTGAAATGTGTTTCTTATGTTTGGTCACCACACTTAAAGAGGCCCAAAGAACTGACAGAAAAGGTCCAGAAGAAGTACCCTGAGTTATGAGAGCTGAACAACAGGGAAAAACTAGAGGCCTTAAATCTGCCCATCCCGGAAGAGAGAAGAGGGAGGGGTGACCTGCTCACAACCTTTAAGTTTGTAAGACAGATTGTTGACGTGGACAGTGCACAAACCTCGAGAGATGTAGAGATCCAGCAACCGCAGGACGTAACATGAAATTAAGCAAGGCTTTTGTTAAAAAATATATAGATAAATTGTTTTATGGAATAAGAGTGGTGGATGAATGGATTAGAATGACTGAAGGTATGGTTAATGCAGACATCATACATGAATTTAAGAAGTTGTATGAGAAGAGAATGTTCAAGAGATAGGACTCCATGAGTGTAAGCTCCGTCACCGTACACACACACACACACACACACACACACACACACACACACACACACACACACGTACGTAGGTCCAAGGCCGCCATCCTGCCCTGGTAATGACTGCAGTAATGTACTGGAAATATGAAAACTTACAAACATAAGCCTGTTAGCCACACGGGATCCTCACGTGATTAATTTTTACCTCAACAACTTTTGTCAGGAAATAACATACGTCGCTGCACATGATACTGTGTGTTGCATGTGGAGTTTATGTGGTGACCTGCCTGCACTCACCACTCTGGCAACACTGTGTGGTGAGGCCAGCTGGCCTGCCTGCCCTCACCACTCAGGCAACACTGTGTGGTGAGGCCAGCTGGCCTGCCTGCCCTCACCACTCAGGCAACACTGTGTGGTGAGGCCAGCTGACCTGCCTGCACTCACCACTCAGGCAACACTGTGTGGTGAGGCTAGCTGGCCTGCCTGCCCTCACCACTCAGGCAACACTGTGTGGTGAGGTCAGCTGACCTGCCTGCCCTCACCACTCTGGCAACACTGTGTGGTGAGGCCAGCTGACCTTTATGTCCTCACCACTCAGGCAACACTGTGTGGTGAGGCCAGCTGACCTGCCTGCCCTCACCACTCTGGCAACACTGTGTGGTGAGGCCAGCTAACCTGCCTGCCTTCACCACTCAGGCAACACTGTGTGGTGAGGCCAGCTGACCTGCCTGCCCTCACCACTCAGGCAACACTGTGATGAGGCCAGCTGACCTTTATGTCCTCACCACTCAGGCAACACTGTGTGGTGAGGCCAGCTGGCCTGCCTGACCTCATCACTTAGGCAACACTGTGTGGTGAGGCTAGCTGACCTGCCTGCCCTCACCACTCAGGCAACACTGTGTGGTGAGGCCAGCTGACCTGCCTGCCCTCACCACTCAGGCAACACTGTGTGGTGAGGCCAGCTGGCCTGCCTGCCCTCACCACTCTGGCACCACTGTGTGGTGAGGCCAGGTGGCCTCCCTGCACTTACCACTCAGGCAACTCTGTGTGATGAGGCCAGCTGGCCTCCCTGCCCTCACCACTCTGGCAACACTGTGTGGTGAGGCCAGCTGGCCTCCCTGCCCTCACCACTCTGGCAACACTGTGTGGTGAGGCCAGCTGGCCTCCCTGCACTCACCACTCAGGCAACACTGTGTGATGAGGCCAGCTGGCCTCCCTGCCCTCACCACTCTGGCAACACTGTGTGGTGAGGCCAGCTGGCCTCCCTGCCCTCACCACTCAGGCAACACTGTGTGGTGAGGCCAGCTGACCTGCCTGCCCTCACCACTCAGACAACACTGTGTGGTGAGGCCAGCTGGCCTCCCTGCCCTCACCACTCAGGCAACACTGTGTGATGAGGCCAGCTGGCCTCCCTGCCCTCACCACTCTGGCAACACTGTGTGGTGAGGCCAGCTGGCCTCCCTGCCCTCACCACTCTGGCAACACTGTGTGGTGAGGCCAGCTGACCTGCCTGCCCTCACCACTCTGGCAACACTGTGTGGTGAGGCCAGCTGGCCTCCCTGCCCTCACCACTCTGGCAACACTGTGTGGTGAGGCCAGCTGGCCTCCCTGCCCTCACCACTCTGGCAACACTGTGTGGTGAGGCCAGCTGGCCTCCCTGCCCTCACCACTCAGGCAACACTGTGTGGTGAGGCCAGCTGACCTGCCTGCCCTCACCACTTAGGCAACACTGTGTGGTGAGGCCAGCTGACCTGCCTGCCCTCACCACTTAGGCAACACTGTGTGGTGAGGCTAGCTGGCCTCCCTGCCCTCACCACTCAGGCAACACTGCGTGGTGAGGCCAGCTGACCTGCCTGCCCTCACCAATCAGGCAACACTGTGTGGTGAGGCCAGCTGACCTGCCTGCCCTCACCACTTAGGCAACACTGTGTGGTGAGGCCAGCTGACCTGCCTGCCCTCACCACTCAGACAACACTGTGTGGTGAGGCTAGCTGGCCTCCCTGCCTCACCACTCAGGCAACACTGTGTGGTGAGGCCAGCTGACCTGCCTGCCCTCACCACTCAGACAACACTGTGTGGTGAGGCTAGCTGGCCTCCCTGCCTCACCACTCAGGCAACACTGTGTGGTGAGGCCAGCTGACCTGCCTGCCCTCACCAATCAGGCAACACTGTGTGGTGAGGCCAGCTGACCTGCCTGCCCTCACCACTTAGGCAACACTGTGTGGTGAGGCCAGCTGACCTGCCTGCCCTCACCACTCAGACAACACTGTGTGGTGAGGCTAGCTGGCCTCCCTGCCTCACCACTTAGGCAACACTGTGTGGTGAGGCCAGCTGACCTGCCTGCCCTCACCACTCAGACAACACTGTGTGGTGAGGCTAGCTGGCCTCCCTGCCTCACCACTCAGGCAACACTGTGTGGTGAGGCCAGCTGACCTGCCTGCCCTCACCACTTAGGCAACACTGTGTGGTGAGGCTAGCTGGCCTGCCTGCCCTCACCACTCAGGCAACACTGTATGGTGAGGCCAGCTGGCCTGCCTGCCCTCACCACTCAGGCAACACTGTGTGGTGAGGCCAGCTGACCTGCCTGTCCTCACCACTCAGACAACACTGTGTGGTGAGGCTAGCTGGCCCACACCCTTGCGTGAGTGGCGCATGATTCTTGATGCTGGGAGCCAGTCACACCTCTCTATCCTGCCCCAAACACCAGCTCTTCATTTCCTTCCCCGCCTCCTCCTCCTCCTCCTCCTCCTCCTCCTCCTCCTCTCATCTCATCTCACGGCTCCTCTTCATCTCTCCACTTTGTCCCTTCCTGTATGCCAGTCTCTCCCGTTCTCTCTTCCTCGGAAAATCTCGCTCACTAGCACAAACATTTCGTGGAAGAGTTATTGGTGTATTTTTGGTTCAGGTGCTACGTGCCACAGGTGCTCGTGGCGCGTATGGTGCAGTGTGAGAACGTCATTGTGGTGGTGGTGGTTGTGTGCCCTGAGTTATTTGGTGAGTCTCCTGGTGGGGTACCACTCCAGGCACCAACACGGATTGTGTATTCTCTCTCTCTCTCTCTCTCTCTCTCTCTCTCTCTCTCTCTCTCTCTCTCTCTCTCTCTCTCTCTCTCTCTCTCTGGTCATAACCTTATGTTTAATAGAAGTAGGACAGCGAAGGAGAATGCACCTGAGGGCTGGATCACCCTTGCCCTGGCTGATAGTAGTAGTGCTGGTGAGTGGTGAGGCTTGAGCTTCCTTCTCCTGGCCTGCAGTAACCTGGTGAGTGCTGGCCTGTGAGGGTAACCTTGAGGTCGTCCTCCCCACCGAGCATTTACTGTACCTCACTATTATAAACAGCGGGTGGCCGGCCTTGGCTGCTAATATTCCAAGTCAATATTTGTGGGGCGGCCGCGGCGGCATTGTTTCTCCCTCCATTATAACAGTGAGAGGCTCGGGGCGGACGACGAGCAAGATCCTTCCATTTCCGGCAGCGGTGGGTTGCATCTGCTGACCAGCTTCGCTAGGAATACTGTGGTGGTATATTATGAGGTCATCGCCCGGAGGCGCATATTATGGCCTGATCAAGCTCATTTCGAGGTCACAGCCAGCAGGCGTAGTCCCTAACCTTAGCAGGAGAGATACGTTCGTAGGTTCAGTGTCTGAAGGGCGTACACGTTCTTAGTCCTTCATCTGGGTAGTGATGTGTGTGTGTGTGCGCGGGAGAGGGAGTTGCCTTACCATGGCTGGGAGGAAAGTATGGTGTGTGGGCTGAACACCTTGCGTAGGGACACAAGTTGAGTCGTGGGTCCAACCTGTGGGAGCTACAGGTTAAGCCTTGGTATGAGGTGTATCCTGTACAGCTGAAGGATTATGACACAAGGTAATAATGTCTCAATAGAGAGAGAGTGTGTGAAAGCTTTCGGTCTCCCTCTCATACTTAATCAAGGATCTCATGCTGATTGTTTATTAGTGCAATTGATATGTACTCCAGCAATAAGGTTGCTAGATGAAAGCTAGGTTATATTAAGAGGCCAGAGGGCGGCTGTAGGGCCGCGCAGTTCAGTTGGCAACTCAGGTGCAGCAATTTCCTGTGAAGCTTCGTTTTTGACAGTATTGTGACAGTCTCGTGTTGTTATGGTTAGTGTAGAAATGGTCATAGCATGGCTGATCCAGAGCTGGTCATGGTGTGGTTCTGGTTGTTATGTCTGGTCCAGAGCTGGTTATTGTGTGGTTCTGGTTGTTATGTCTGGTCCAGAGCTGGTTATTGTGTGGTTCTGGTTGTTGTGTCTGGTCCAGAGCTGGTTATGGTGTGGTTCTGGTTGTTATGTCTGGTCCAGAGCTGGTTATGGTGTGGTTCTGGTTGTTATGTCTGGTCCAGAGCTGGTTATGGTGTGGTTCTGGTTGTTATGTTTGGTTCAGAGCTGGTTATGGTGTGGTTGTGGTTATGTCTGGTCCAGAGCTGGTTATGGTGTGGTTGTGGTTGTCTGGTCCCGAGCTAATTATGGTGTGGTTCTGGTTATGTCTGGTCCAGAGCTGATTATTGTGTGGTTCTGGTAGTTATGTCTGGTCCAGAGCTGGTTATGGTGTGGTTGTAGTTGTTATGTCTGGTCCAGAGCTAGTTATGGTGTGGTTCTGGATGTTATGTCTGGTCCAGAACTGGTTATGGTGTGGTTGTTATGTCTGGTCCAGAGCTGGTTATGGTGTGGTTGTGGTTGTTATGTTTGGTCCACAGCTGGTTATGGTGTGGTTGTGGTTGTTATGTCTGGTCCAGAGCTAGTCATGCTGTGGTTGTGCTTGTTAGGTCCGGTCCAAAGCTGGTTATGGTGTGGTTGTGGTTGTTATGTCTGGTCCAGAGCTGGTTATGGTGTGGTTCTGGGAGGCATATTGATGCACCAGTAATGCATCATAGTGTGGCGTGTGGGAATTACATTGGTATTACAGAGAGGTGTACCATATAGATGGATTGATACTGTTAAAAGAGAGCTCGCAGGGTAGTCTGGGAAGGTTGTACTGCTGCTACAGAGTCCAGGAATACGACCAAATCGGATGGTTTCAGTTAGAACTCATGGAAAGTTTATTTGACTCTTGAGGGTGTGTGACTCGTGTTCCTGTAACATTTGTGTCGCAGGTGGACAGTTGAATTGTACTCTCAATGAAATTCTACAGCCTGTCAACTCTTTAAGCTGTATTTATCTCGTGATGGGAATTAAGATCCATGTGGAAGGTGCTGATTCGACACCCTCTTGAGATCTGCAAAACTGTTTGGTCGATTTTGCTCGTTGGAGACGCAAAATGACCCTGGTAGTGCAAACTAACTTTCTATTACCAACAGAAGGCGATTATGCCGTTTTGAATTATTCCTTTACGATAATGCTTCTCCCAAAGTACTAGGCCAATTCAGTGTACCATTTTTGGAGGCATGAAGGTGTTTGGGAAATCAGGGACAGAAGTAGGACCAGAGACGAGGAGGAGGGATTAAAATAATTTTTTTTGTCACAGTTTAATGATTAGTTTCGGCAACTATACCATCCCAGAAGGTTTCAGAATTTGATGAAGACATAAGAGAAGATCCAGAACAGCATGAAGGGACGTATATAGAACACACGTAACTCTGCAGAGACGCAGACTTTGACAACTGCAGCCAGACAGTTTTTCAGTCCAGCAGGGACCTGGTAGTCAGGCGTTAGGACGGTCTATAAGAATCCATCATCGCTGAGGTTGCAAGCTTGACCATCCGGGTCTGGTAACTTTTGTGTTGCATTTAGCATTTTATCCAGACAGGTGGCTGTGTATGTACCTGTCAGGCAGGTGGCCCCTCCCCTCAATTCTGGATCACGTCTCTGCCATTCTTACCCCCTGCTATGACTGCACTACTATGAGGCTGATTTTTGTCAAGAACTTTGCAATAATTGATATCGAACATTTTCATGTCTAACCGCATAATTGATAACTCTACTGTAAGGTAAAATTACCCCCCGTTTTGACGTCTTAGATCCAACTGTGCACTTTCTTCTTTAAAATTTTGGCCTGAAGATCTTCCAGAGTCATATCCCAAAGTACTGTGAAGTGACGATCATTGTAAACGGTGTTGAAGTTAAGTGTTTTGTGAAAAACATTACCGTTAATAAGTCATCTAAAATGGCGCAATCAATTCGATTGCAATCAGCTAAAATTCCTCCCATTTTCTGTTGCACAAATGAATATCTAAATCATTGTAGACGGTGTTGAACGAAATCCATTTTCTGGACCTCTCAAGAAAATTGGCATCTGAACTCATTTTTCCATCGTGCCATTGGAGAGGAGTAACGGGTGTTACTGGGAGGTTACCACTATGAAGCTTAGGAAGGTGTAATCGTATTATGGAAGGGTTGTCACTGTGTAGTTAAGTTAGGGTTTATAGATATCATTGGAAAGTTATTCCAGTAAGGTTCAGGAAGAAAGTGCAGATATTACAACACTCTTTCCATTTTTGAGTAGTTTACAGGTACCACTGCCATTGTGGGGTTCTTGTAAGGTGGACGTATATTCAGGAAACTTGCTCTAATATGGTCTTTGGCATGGTGATGGTATAGGATGGTTGCTGTAGTATGGTATGTGGCAGGGGTACTGGTTTAGGATGGTTGCTGTAGTATGGTATGTGGCAGGGGTACTGGTACAGGGTGGTATCTGTAGTATGGTATGTGGCAGGGGTACTGGTGTAGGATGGTTGCTGTAGTATGGTATGTGGCAGAGGTACTGGAATGGGAAAGTTGCCTACAAAGGTCACATTACAGCAACCATAAACTGCAAAATTTCCTGACCACTTGAGTTACACAAGTGTATCTAACCAACAGTATAACGCACACATCATACCAGGTTCTCCGTAGGTCTGCAGAATTATATAATGAGCAACATATCGTTCGCATACGTCAGCTTCCCTGCTGGGGCCTGAGTGCTGCCACAAGAAAAATTTCCAATGAACGTTTGTCGTCGGAATCCTCGAGAGCCACATCTCACACAGTGCCGGGTATAACGGCCGCTTCGGGACATAAGACGTGATCGCTGTACAGAGATTGAGGTTATACGTGAGACGCAACAGGCGACCAGAGGAGCGTTAAACCGAGGTGGCCGCTTGCACGAGTTGGCTGGCCTTTAAAGGTTAGGTAAGAGTGGAGTGAGAGGCAGGAGTTGGGTATATGAGGTGAGTGAGAGCTGGACATGAGATCAGTGAGGACCAGTTGAGAGTCAGGCATCAGCTTTAAGTTGACAGGTGGATGAAGGTGAGTGAAAGCCTCCTTTGGCCAGCAGGAATCACGTAAGGCCTCAGTAAGCCTCAAGTGAGAGGTACGAGTCACACTGAACAGTCTCTCTGGTTATGACCTTTTATTTCTGTCCCTTGACCACCTCGACCAATGTGTGTGTGTGTGTGTGTGTGTGTGTGTGTGTGTGTGTTGGTGTGTTTGTGTGTGTGTTTGTGTGTGTTAATACCTACTGCACTTGTGCCACACGGGGAGGGAGTCCTACACTCATGGGTCCCCTTCTCTTAAACTCACTTCACTCTCATACAACGTATTACACTTCTGTATGTTATCATCATGAACAGTTTCGTCACTCAGTTTATCCCATTCTTCCACTGTTGCTATACACTGAAAGTACTTTTTTTGTATCTTTTCTAACATTTTTGGCTGAACCTCATGTTATGACTTGTAGTTCTTCTGTCTTTACATCTTCCACAGTATTGTTTATCCCATCCACTGAGGGAGTCTCTACCGTGCTCCTGCCTGAAGATCCAGCTTCTTCAGCCGCTCATATGGCACAGCGTCAGATGCTTTTTAGCGATCCAGACACACAGTCCACACATCCTGTAATTGTAACTCCTGCTACCTGCTTGTACAGTACAGGTAGAATTCCCCACTTGTGGATTTCCTCTCGATCTTTCACTATCATCATGCAGCTTTTTAAGCCTTTGTATCGCTGGTATTTACGGTTTCTGGTCCTGTCTGTTCCAACACCACCTCAGTAGGTCATCTCGTCATGACTCGTGGTTACGCAAGTTTTGTGTCTCATGAAAGACAGGTCACCGCCGACGTCATCCACCTTTTTCATAAACTCGAAAGCTGTAAGCAGGTCACCCCTCACTCTTCTCTCCTCCATATTGGATATATTGATAACTCTCAGTTGTTCATGGTAGCCCAGCTCTCGTATTTCAGGTACCCGCATTGTTGCTCTCCTCTGGACCCCTCTCACATAGATCTTGCTGTGCCTGTGTTTGTTTTTCTAGTATTAGTCGAACATAGTACAGTAATATTAACCCAGACAGCATTACTAGGGATAATCCTGGTCCCAGCTGGTGCAACCAGCGTTACCAAGGGTAGTGCTGTGCTCAGCTGGTGCGTGCAGGACCACCAAGGTAATGTTGGCCTTAGCTAATGCATTCGATGTTCCCATTGGCAGCACTGGCATGTTCTGGTGCGTCCGGGGTGTCCAGTGGTAATGCTGCTCTCACTGCCAGGTAAAGAGGACCTCCAGCTGTAAATGTGTTCATTAATACTTAACACTCGCTCGTACGTTTCTCACTCCAGTACCTGACGTAACAGATTACTGATTGTAATTTCCTCAAACACTGGAGCTCTGTGCGAGACTCATGGTGAGTCACAGGTACCTGCAGGTACTCACGTCTACTCAGTCAAGCGCTGAGTTCGCACATTACAGACCTGGTATGACTGTACATACAACAGCACGTTCCAGTCGTGGCTCAAATTACAGAGAGAGGGTGTACTTACCTGGTATATGGATACAGCAGGTGTACTTACCCTGGTGCTCTGAGACAGGAGATGAATTTATCCTGGTACACAGAAACAGGTGTACTTTCCCTGGCACTCGTAGAAGAGGTGTACTTACCCTGGTACTCATAGAGGAGGTGTACCTACCCTGATACTCGTAGAGGAGGTGTACTTCCCCTGGTACTCGTAGAGAAGGTGTACTTCCCCTGGTACTCGTAGAGGATGTGTACTTACCCTGGTACTCGTAGATGAGGTGTACTTACCCTGGTACTCGTAGATAAGGTGTACTTCCCCTGGTACTCGTAGAGGAGGTGTACTTACCCTGGTACTCGTAGAGGAGGTGTACTTACCCTGGTACTCGTAGATAAGGTGTACTTCCCCTGGTACTCATAGAGGAGGTGTACTTACCCTGGTACTCGTAGAGGAGGTGTACTTACCCTGGTACTCGTAGATAAGGTGTACTTACCCCGGTACTCATAGAGGTATACTTACCCTGGTACTCGTAGAGGAGGTATACTGACCACGATACACAGCATGTAGGGAAGGCCAGGCTTGGAGCTAGGAGGCGTGCACCTCCCTCCACCATCACTTGGGTTACCCTCCTGGACGTGAGGTAAAGGTGTGAAATTCAGTGTCCAGACAATGTCTGGCTTGATGGTGCACCTTGGTGAGACACTGGATTGATTGTGCACCTTGGTGAGACACTGGCTTGATGGTGATGGTGCACCTTGATGAGACACTGGCTTGATGGTGCACCTTGGTGAGACACTGGCTTGATGGTGCACCTTGGTGAGACACTGGCTTGATGGTGATGGTGCACCTTGGTGAGACACTGGCTTGATGGTGCACCTTGGTGAGACACTGGCTTGATGGTGCACCTTGGTGAGACACTGGCTTGATGGTGATGGTGCACCTTGGTGAGACACTGGCTTGATGGTGATGGTGCACCTTGGTGAGACACTGGCTTGATGGTGCACCTTGGTGAGACACTGGCTTGATGGTGATGGTGCACCTTGGTGAGACACTGGCTTGATGGTGCACCTTGGTGAGACATTGGCTTGATGGTGCACCTTGGTGAGACACTGGCTTGATGGTGCACCTTGGTGAGACACTGGCTTGATGGTGATGGTGCACCATGGTGAGACACTGGCTTGATGGTGCACCTTGGTGAGACATTGGCTTGATGGTGCACCATGGTGAGACATTGGCTTGATGGTGCACCTTGGTGAGACACTGGCTTGATGGTGCACCTTGGTGAGACACTGGCTTGATGGTGCACCTTGGTGAGACACTGGCTTGATGGTGATGGTGCACCTTGGTGAGACACTGGCTTGATGGTGCACCATGGTGAGACATTGGCTTGATGGTGCACCTTGGTGAGACACTGGCTTGATGGTGCACCGTGGTGAGACACTGGCTTGATGGTGCACCTTGGTGAGACACTGGCTTGTTGGTGCACCTTGGTGAGACACTGGCTTGATGGTGCACCTTGGTAAGAAATTAGCATGATGGTAAGACTAGCTGGGACTGGCGGAACCTCTCATACTGTGAGAGGACTAAGGAATTATTCTGTTTTATTCCCTTCCAAGTAATTCTCCCAAGAGCTGAGGCAGAATTCCACCGTAGTGATGCTCTGGATGTGGAAAGGGAGCTGTGGTTCGGTGCATTATACATGACAGCTAGAGACAGAATGTGAACGAATGTGGCATTTTTTTCGTCTGTTTCCCTGCCGATACCTCGCTGACACAGGGGGTGGCGATGCTCTTTGCTGTGGGGCGGGGTGGCGCCGTGAATGGATGAAGGTAAGTATTAATATGTGTGTATATTCATATGTTTGTGTATATGTATGTTTATGTGTATATGTTATGTATATGTACATGTATGCCTATATGTGTGTATATGAGTGGATGGGTCGTTCTTCGTATGTTTCCTGGCGCTGTTTCACTAACGCGAGAAACTGCGATTAGGTATTATATTAATGAAATGATAATGATTAGATATATATATATATATATATATATATATATATATATATATATATATATATATATATATATATATATATATATACAAATTTGTACAGCTTTCCCAATTAAGATTTCTCATTATTTTCCACTTTTTTTCTGGCAAACTCTGGTCAAAGATTGATTAAACTATTTTTGTTGTTTACATAAAAACAGTAGTTGCAACTATTATGCTTTTTTTTGTGAAATTTTTGTTGACAATGGAAAATAGTAAAACGTGTTTGTAACACTGAATTAGTGCTGGGTAGAGACAGGTGGCCGCCGTTAGCGGGTGTTCGCTTCTGTGCAGGTGGCTGGTGTGGCAAAGGCAGCCGAGGTTTAGAGAAACTCGAATCCTTTCACAGCATCAGCCTGATTGACCATCAGTATCCTGAGGTCTCTCCCTCCTCACCACACTGGCAGCTGGTCCTCGATGTATCCTCACCATGATCAACCAGTCCAGTTGTTCCTGCACAGGTCGCGAGCACCGCCGGCCAGGCGAGGCTGCTCGGGTTGGCATATCGTGTTGCTTGTGGAAAATTTGATGATGTTCATTTCAGTGTCTGATTTCTTCTGTAATGGCGAGGACTGAGGGAGGGATACGGAAACGTGACTTGACACCAGCTACACAGTGCTTTATTGGGTATGTGCAAAGGTAATGAGCTGGTTGGTACACTTGGAGAAGGAGGTGAGGCAAGGGTTTAGAAGTGAGGGTGACAGGATTTCATGACGCTGTTGTGAATGCGCGAAATGCGACGGGCGTTCCGTGTGAGAGGTGCGTAGCTGTTAGGTTTCTGAGAGCTTTTGCGTAAGGGAGAGACGTACAGAGATCCTTAGTTTGTAAGCGGGTGATGTTTGTGTTGCAAGAGGGCGTGGCTGTAGGCTCTCTAGTTCAAACTGCTTCGTGAGACCGGCAGTAGCCATGTTCAACGTGATTTCTGCTTGAGGGAGACGTGGGAGATGGTGCTACACAGAGCCCTGCCAGAATTGTGAGCCTCGAACCACATGACGTACGATTGCAGGCACCAGGCGGTACTTGGTGTACGATAGGTAGTGTGTGCAGATATACCCTGTTCCCTGATATCTGACAGGTGGGTTGACACAAAGCTTAACTGCTCTTAGTGGACACAAACAGGTGAAGGGTGTGCGTGGAGTAGAGAGTCACTTTGGTTACCAGACAACAATGACTGGTCGCCGCGGGAACATCTCCGGCCAGAGGGTGGAGACCAGGCACCAGTCAGGCTGCTGTAATAGCTTAGCCTGTTTTCTATTGCCATTTATTGTTTTACTTATAGTTAGACAGATCAAGGAACTGCATTAATTAGGATATTTCTAAAATATTTCTTGATATTTTATGATTGTCAGATGTAATTACTACTGGTTAAGACTTAAAATTCTGACAGTTGTTATAACACTGGTTCACCCGCCTGCTCTGTAAACCTTACCTGTTCACGACACCTGTCAAGTCTTCTACATCATACTGTAATGAAAGGTTTTCATATTATCATCACATTACAGTATGGTGTGAAATAAACAACCAGAAACCTTTAGATAATGGGGAGTAAGTTGCAGTGTCGGCACACTTTGGCACGCTCCGCTCTAGTTTCCCGCCATTTCTTCGTTTTCAAATATTTCCTCAGCCAGAAATAAGCTCGAAATAAGAAGTGTTATGACATTTCAGGAACAATATTTTATTGATCTTGTATCTCACGAAATATAAGGACCAATGCAAAACGCATCGTGGCGAATATATATGAAAATGATAAACTGACGATCTGAAAGCGCATGTAATGCGCTGGTGCCAGATTTAAGCCCTTTGATCATTCACTGTCGAATTTGCTTATTCTTTCCTTTGAGTCATGGAAAATAAAGCCAGACACAAATGATTTACAAAAAAGATTACTTGAACTAGCAAATGATAATCATCTACAGAACAATGAAAACTGGCAGCTCATCACTATTTACAGTACGAGTCCATACAGTTGGCACCATTGTAGTATGAGACAAAACACGTAATCTTGTTGATTGAGAACATCTACATGCCCGCATTTACTTCAAACGTCACTCATCGTTTCACAGAACTTTATAATCAACTTTGACTTTCTTTGATAACGGTATAATTTTTATGCAATTTTTTTTACTTCTTTAGCTTCAGAAATTATTCCATATTTAAACTGGTTGCTTATATTGAAAGCCATTTACAATTACAAATATATACGTGTTAAGATAAGAAGAGCTGTATATTTACCACGCTCCTGAGTGTTGCATTAACCAATTAGCACTTAATTCAAACGTTTCAAGGCTCGAGCTATCAGATGTGAGGGAACACTGTGTAGACTTGAAGTAGATCGATGGCTTGAGTGACTGTGAGGTGACGGTCGCAGTGGTATTCATACGTGGCCGGAGGCCCTTGGGGATTACACGAGTTTTATTTTTTTTTTTTTCGGTGAAAGACCAAATCCTGTGGGTCTTGTGTCGTTAAGGTCAAAAGTGTTCACACGTTCAACTGTGAGTGTTCACACGTTCAACTGTGGCGTGGGTGGTAACCTTAGGTCGTACGGGGTCATACAAGGTTACTTTCGTTTGCTTAATGTGATAATGACACTGGCCACTTGTGAATCTGTGACCTACGTAGAGAAGGATTGAATACCTCTTGAGCTCGACGGTGAGGCCCTTGAGCACGACGGTGAGGCCCTTAAGCACGACGGTGAGGCCCTTGAGCACGACGGTGAGGCCCTTAAGCACGACGGTGAGGCCCTTGAGCACGACGGTGAGGCCCTTGAGCATGACGGTACAACCCCTGGGCACCAGAGTACCATCCTACTGTAGGTGCGGTGGTACCGTAACCCTCACGGCGTTGATATAGCAGTACGGCCTCGCCCAAGCACTGTGACTCCATTGACCAAGTACATGTTGGGGGGACTACTACTAACCACAGAACACGGTACGTCGGTCAACACAAGATCCTCGCCAGACCAGTGGATGGTGCAGGGGTTCCCCTCTCTCTCTCTCTCTCTCTCTCTCTCTCTCTCTCTCTCTCTCTCTCTCTCTCTGGCGGCTAAGGGGGCTTCTCATGGGAACAATAACGTGATCAACGCCCATCATGCTAGGGTTCTCGCGTGATGTTTTTCCTTTTATAACCCTCCACTCTGTCCTGGGAACCCCATGTAATCAACACTCAAACAGTGGGAGTGTTGCACAGGTGCCGTGATTATATTTCATGTGTGCAGCTGTATCGTATCTGCAGAGGTTTTATCCACCCTGGTGTGTAATACAGTTCACACATCTGAGGTGGCTTATCCTCAAGCCACAAGAGAGGAATGAAAAGCCTTCTGTCTTGGTCATTCTCCTGGCAACACATCTCTTCAGCCTTCCCTCTCTCTACGTCGCCATGTTGCTACTCTCTCTCTCTCTCTCTCTCTCTCTCTCTCTCTCTCTCTCTCTCTCTCTCTCTCTCTCTCTCTCTCTCTCTCTCTCTCTCCTGTGTAGATATTATTTTCGCCAAAGCTCTCGTGAGTTGTCTGCATGTCTCCCCACTCCTAAAGTTTGGAGCCATGGCACGCGTTTAGCTGCTGCTTCCCACAGTTTGTGTGTGGAGATCGGCCACCCGAGGGCTCCTCTTTCCCTCATCATACAACCTTTCTTCCTTGAAGAGCCAGGTCTACAAACACCTGCGGAGCTCACATTGATTTGCTGTTTTTTACCCTTACTTCTCTCCTCTCACCTGGAGATGGCTTGACTGGGGCATGTGTTGCCCGTGCCATGCCGGTCACTGCAAAAGAATGAGATTCTATTGGTATGTTGGAAGGGAAGGGGGCTGAGGGTCCTGTCCAGACCCAGCCAGGACACCATCTCCGTCATGTTATCAGCTGCTCTTGGATCCCATCACGCTGCCAGAGGTGTGATCATACAACCCTCAGTGTGATCATGTCATCTGCATTGTTGCTAGAGACAGATTTGATCGTTCTCAAGAATGTTATTCATCTCCCGTACCTGTTGTCTGGTTATCTTGGGTTATATTAGGCTGGAATATTGTCTGGTTATTAAGAGGTTATGTCACTAAGCTTGAGGTTCGTGTTCCAGTAACTCTCTGGCCATCCTAAATGTTACCACAACTTCCTCAGGATAACTCGGCTCCCTTAAATGTTATCAGGTCGGCTTGGAATATTAGCCAAGTCTTAAATGTTATGAGGTTATCGTAAGGCATCTGTCTGGTAGAGATGAGTGGATCATGATGATGATGGTAATGATACAGCTGGTGTGATGATAGTGATGATGATGATGATGGTAATGATACAGCTGGTGTGATGATAGTGTTGATGATAATGATGGTAATGATACAGCTGGTGTGATGATAGTGTTGATGATAATGATGGTAATGATACAGCTGGTGTGATGATAGTGTTGATGATGATGATGATGGTGGTAATGATACAGCTGGTGTGATGATAGTGTTGATGATGATGGTGGTAATGATACAGCTGGTGTGATGATAGTGTTGATGATGATGGTGGTAATGATACAGCTGGTGGGATGATAGTGTTGATGATGATGGTGGTAATGATACAGCTGGTGGGATGATAGTGTTGATGATAATGATGATGGTAATGATACAGCTGGTAGGATGATAGTGTTGATGATGATGATGATGATGATGATGATGGCCAGGTGTTCGTGCTGATAACGGTGGTGGAGGGGTGCTGGTGACGATGATGCTGGTGGCTGGCTGCTGGTGTCGACAACTGTGGTCGGTGGATGTGGGTGTCGATGATTATGATAGCAGAGGTGGCTTCGGTAACTGTGTTGGATGGCAGGGTGGTGGCTTCGGTAACTGTGGTGGATGGCAGGGTGGTGGCTTCGGTAACTGTGGTGGATGGCAGGGTGTTGGCTTCGGTAACTGTGGTGGATGGCAGGGTGTTGGCTTCGGTAACTGTGGTGGATGGCTGGGTGTTGGCTTCGGTAACTTTGGTGGATGGCAGGGTGTTGGCTTCGGTAACTGTGGTGGATGGCAGGGTGGTGGCTTCGGTAACTGTGGTGGATGTCAGGGTGTTGGCTTCGGTAACTGTGGTGGATGGCAGGGTGGTGGCTTCGGTAACTGTGGTGGATGGTAGGGTGGTGGCTTCGGTAACTGTGGTGGATGGCAGGGTGTTGGCTTCGATAACTGTGGTGGATGGCAGGGTGTTGGCTTCGGTAACTGTGGTGGATGGCAGGGTGTTGGCTTCGGTAACTGTGGTGGATGGCTGGGTGTTGACTTCGGTAACTGTGGTGGATGGCAGGGTGTTGGCATCGGTAACTGTGGTGGATGGCAGGGTATTGGCTTCGGTAAGTGTGGTGGATGGCAGGGTGTTGGCTTCGGTAACTGTGGTGGATGGCAGGGTGTTGGCATCGGTAACTGTGGTGGATGGCAGGGTGGTGGCTTCGGTAACTGTGGTGGATGGTAGGGTGTTGGCTTCGATAACTGTGGTGGATGGCAGGGTGTTGGCTTCGGTAACTGTGGTGGATGGCAGGGTGGTGGCTTCGGTAACTGTGGTGGATGGCAGGGTGGTGGCTTCGGTAACTGTGGTGGATGGCAGGGTGGTGGCTTCGGTAACTGTGGTGGATGGCTGGGTGTTGGCTTCGGCAACTGTAGTGGATGGCCGGGTGTTGGCTTCGGTAACTGTGGTGGATGGCAGGGTGTTGGCTTCTGTAACTGTGGTGGATGGCTGGGTGTTGGCTTTGGTAACTGTGGTGGATGGCAGGGTGTTGGCTTCGGTAACTGTGGTGGATGGCAGGGTGGTGGCTTCGGTAACTGTGGTGGATGGCAGGGTGGTGGCTTCGGTAACTGTGGTGGATGGCAAGGGTGGTGGCTTCGGTAACTGTGGTGGATGGCATGTTGTCATAAGTTCTATGTATTATATCGTACATAATGACTAATCTTTTGTTAAGGTTTATGAATTCATGAACATCTTTCCTGTGCCTGATGATCCCCGATATTAACTAAGTCTTGATACGTTCTAAGGCCGGACCGGAGGACCCTGGTAAGTCCTGCTGCCCTTCCTAATGTGGCCACGTCTAAGGCCGGACTGGAGGACCCTGGTAAGTCCTGCTGCCCTTCCTAATGTGGCCACATCTAAGGCTGGACTGGAGGACCCTGGTAAGTCCTGCTGCCCCGTCCTAATGTGGCAGCCACGTCTGCTGGAAGGTTGTGATGTGTATCTTAAGGCTACTTGACTACCCTGTTGTCTGATCCTCTTAAATGTCAGGACTTATGGAAAATGTTATACATGTTGTATTGGTAGGAGGAGAGTGGACTAAAGCTGACATCTGCCAGTCAGCACTGGACCAAAGGTGACATCTACGAGTCAGTACTGGGCCAAAGGTGACATCTACCAGTCAGTACTGGACCGAAAAATAGCAGCTACTGATCTGTACTGGACTAAAAAATGGCAGGTACCGGTCAATACTGGACCAAACATGGCAGACACTGGTCACTTCTGGACCAAAGATGGCAGATACTGGTCACTTCTGGACCAAAGATGGCAGGTACCGGTCAACACTGGACCAAAGATGGCAGATACTGGTCACTTCTGGACCAAAGATGGCAGGTACTGGTCAACACTGGACCAAAGATGGCAGATACTGGTCACTTCTGGACCAAAGATGGCAGGTACTGGTCAACACTGGACCAAAGATGGCAGATACTGGTCACTTCTGGACCAAAGATGGCAGGTACTGGTCAACACTGGACCAAAGATGGCAGGTACTGGTCAACACTGGACCAAAGATGGCAGGTACCGGTCAACACTGGACCAAAGATGGCAAGTACTGGTCAACACTGGACCAAAGATGGCAGGTACCGGTCAACACTGGACCAAAGGTGGCAGGTACCGGTCAACACTGGAATAAAGATGGCAGGTACTGGTCAACACTGGACCAAAGATGGCAGGTACTGGTCAACACTGGACCAAAGATGGCAGGTACTGGTCAACACTGGACCAAAGATGGCAGGTACTGGTCAACACTGGACCAAAGATAGCAGGTACCAGTTAGCAGTTTACGTCAACTTTATGCGAGCTGTGTCACCATGCAAATTTTGACATATTTATGTTATGATCTTAGAATACTTATGATCTCTCACAGTAGTCGTATGGTCTCTCACAGAGGTTGTCTGATCTCTCATGGAATGCAGGTTTTCCACAGAAGTTTGTTCGTCCCTCACAGACGTGGTCCGTTCTCTCGAATGAGTTTTCTGTTATCTCATACTAGTTGTCTGGTCTCTCAGGAATTGTGTGTTCTCTCACAGCAGTGGTCTGGCCTCACAGGTGTCTCTCGTCTCTCACAGGTGACGTATGGTGTCTCACAGGAGTTGGCTGGACTCTCACGGAAGTGGTTTGGTCTTTCACAGAAATCGTATGATCTGATATCACACAGAATCTGGTCTCTTGTGGGACATCTCTGGTTTCTCACAGAACATATCTGGTCTCACAGAACTCTGGCGTGTCATAGATGTATGATCTCACAGTTGTCTGGCTTCACAGAAGTCCTCTGGTCTCTTACATTTTTTCTTTTTTCTTTTGGATGTTACGGTCACGGACAAAAGTCCACACGAAAGTCGAGGTTTGATTAAAATATAGGAAGGATTATGAAAGGGAAAAAGAAGAGACAAGGGGAAATATTTACGAATTTTGGAGGAAGTGAAACACATGTCTTTTTCAAATGTGTCAGGTCCTAATTACTGGGAAAGACGTAAGAAGGTAGAGAGTTCCAAAATTTTAAAGTGTAGAAAAAGAAACAGTTATCAAAACGGCCCACCCTTGAGTTGCCGATGGTCACACAATAATCATGTGACGCAGCAGCTTGCCGCGTGTTATTGCGTGGTCTAGCTAGTGATGAGGGCACACAAGCAGCCAGCTCTCGGAAGTTGGTTCGTTATAGAGGTTGTCTAATCTCTCAAGAAGTCGTCTCATGTCTTACAGCTTTTGTCAACTTTCTGTAAACTGTATTTAAGGAGTCCTTTGGTCCCTCACAGACGTGGCCTGGTCTCCAAAAGGAGTTCTCTGGTTAATCACAAAAGTTGTCTGATCTCTCTCAGACGGGGTCTGGTCTCTCACATAAGTTATTATGTCTCTGAAAGAAGTCCATCGGTCTCTTACATAGAGGTTTTATGATCTCTCACAGGGGTTGTTTGCTATCTCACAAATGTTATTTGGTCTTTCAGAGAAGCACTCTGGTCTCACAGTAGTAGTCTGATCTTATTGGAGTTGCCTGATTTCCAGCAAACGTTGTCTGGTCTTTCACAAATGATGTTTGGTGATGCAGATGTTTAGTCTCTCACAGGAGTTGTTTGGTCTCACAGATACTGTCTGGTCTCACAGATATTGTCTGGTCTCTTAACAAATTATGGTCTCACAGAACTTGTTCTGGTGTCTCACAAACGTCTGGCTTTTTACAGGAGTTGTGTGGTATCTCACAGAATTTGGTTAGCTTTTCACAGAACATCTCAGTTCTTTTCACAGAATTTGTCTGGTTGGTCACAAGTGTTGTCTGGTCTGTCACAGATGTTGGTTCTCTCATAAAAACTGTGTGGTCTCTTTCTAAGGATAACTTCATTTTTTTTTGTCTGTCACAGTGGTTATCTGGTCGTGTATAAATTCTTTGATCTTTCACACAAGTTGTCTGATCTCTCTCAGTTGCCTGGTCTCACAGAAGTCGTCTGGTCTCACAAGAGTTGTCTGGTCTCTGACAGCGGATGTATGGTCTTTCACAGCTGTGGTTTGTCTCAAACTTCTCTGGCGTCTCACAGAACTTCATTGAGTTTTTCGAAGAAGTTGTTTGATCTCTCGCAGTTGTCTGGTCTCTCGTAGAATTGGTCTGATCTCCCGCAAAAGTGGTCTAGTCTCTCATAGAATTTCTTTCGTCTCTCACAGAACTTTGTTGGAGTTGCCTTATCTCACAAGAGTTCTCGTGATTTTTGTACCAGTAACTCTGACTCCCTTTATTTTTTCATTCTTTTTTTTCCATCATCTTCTATGCCTTTGATATGTAGGTTGTACCAGAGCAGACATATCCCGGGGAAGCTGACAGCTGCTGTCAATAAAACTACCTCTTTTCCCCACAGTGTAGACTTACTCTGGGCGTTCTTTGAAACCAGCTTGTCAGGTGTTTGTGGGAGCGAGCGGCCGACGTGCTACAGTAAGTAAAGTTGTGAGTGTTGAGGTACCCTTAGCTGATCCCTCTGTTATCGGTCACTAGAGATCAGCCTTTTGAAGTTGTGTGGTGAGGTGCAAAGCCTCTCTCAGGAATGTACCTTTGTTGCCACTAACAACAAAACTTTGTTTCCAGGTTTGGGATGATGTCGAGGACGAGGACCACGAGGTTCTCTATTGATGTCTCGATCTCGTGCGGAAGCCCGTGCCCAGTCATGCCAGGTAAGACCTCTTCAGGTATTTCGGAATGGTTGTTGGTTGCTGTGTTATCCCATGGAATGGTTGTGTCTTGGCTTCCTTGTCGTATGTCTGTCCAAGTTCCGTGTCAGTCGATACATCGTTGACTGTCCCCTGCTTCACTCCCACAGTGAGGTCCTCCCTTTCCCAGACTGTGGCTGTTGTACCCCCGCTGGTAAGCTTGGCATTGTTGTAGGGTAGTGAGGTAGACAGGAGACACACTTGGTATGATCAGCTGTCACAAGACACGGATGCATCTCTTCATCACTCCAGTCTATGAAGACACTCCGATGATCCTGACCATACCCTCCTCCCCCAATGGATTCATCCCTTAGGGCTTCTATACATGTTGATGATGGACTCAGCCTGGCTATAAAAAGTGGGTCGGTTATTTCTGAGACGCGAGTGTGACCTGTACAGCACTGAGACACAAACACGTAGGACTTTGATGTAAAAGCTGATCTCCATCTCGTGATGTGTTAACTCAAAGGTTTGTAATGCATGAAGAACATGTGATGTGGGAGGCTGTTAAAGACGGGACATGTGGATAGACTGATTACAGTTTCATGGAAACTGTAATTTTTCTCTTCCAGAACTACTACCTTCCTGTTAGTTGATAGGTATCTGAATCCACTCAATAAATCTGTCGCATGATTGACTTTGTGACTTTTGGGATTGGATGGATTACAGCTAGTCATTTGGAAATGTTATATACAGGAAGATGACATGGTTTTGATTACATCTGTAATTACACTCCCAAATATTGAAGATCTCTTCGTTTTAAACAGGTATGGTGGCTGGTTAGGCTATTTCAGTATTTTAGTATTAAGAGACTTTGCTCAGAAAGGCCTATGAGACCTATATTTTTTCTGAAAATAGTGCTAATGTATAGAATAATGGGAATGTATGAGAAAGAGAGATCGTTATCTGGACGGCGAAAATGGGTATGTTTGAGGGTACAGTATAGTAGTCCCAGCGATGTTGTATGGATGCGAAGCATAGTCAGTAGAGGAGAATGTGCGGAGGATGGTTGATGTGCTGGAAATGAAATGTGTAAGGACAGTGTGTTGTGAGAGGTGGTTTGATCGAGTAAGTACTAGGGGTAAGAGAAAAGTGAGGCAACAATAAGTGTAGTAGCAAAGGCTGAAAAAGGTGTGCCAAAATGATCTGGAGATATGGTAAGAATAAGTGAGGAAAGGTTGATAAAGAGGATGTATATGTTAGAATTAGAGGGAGCAAGGAAGGGGGGGGGGGATCAAATTAGAGATGGAAGGATTGAATGAAAAATATTTTAAGTGCTCGATCCCTGAACACGTAGAAGAGTGAAAAGCGTTCTCGGAATTGAATGAATTGGAGCGATGTGGTATACAGGGGGCAACGTGCTGTCAGTAGACTGAACAAGGACATATGGGGCCTGGTTGTAGATAGGGAGCTGTGGTTCCGGTACATTACACTTGGCAATTATAGAATGGACGTGAGCGAATAAGGCCTTTTCTTCATCTGTTCCTTGCGTTGCCTAGCTAACACGGGAAACTGCGAACAGCTATGGAAAATAAAGGTAATTACTATCAAAATGTAACAACCTACATCTTTGTTATTAATACCTCGGTTGATTATTTTCCTCAGTGGAAGTTGTGTCAAATGGATGATTCTGTTTCTCGTACCCCTAAATCCGGTCTCACACTGGGGTTCCCACCATCGGTAGTAAACATGAGACAAGCTACAATGTGAATTCTGTGGGAGCTGCAAAACTGTAAATGAGGAAAACTGCCTGAGTGGAATAATCACTGATGACATAAGATCCAACTAAGCAGTGCTTAGGAACAGTGGAAAAGGCGAACGATGTTCTGAGATTCATAAGTAAATATTTTGAATTTAAGAAACTAAACGTCATTCCCTATGATTTAGTGGCACTTCCCCATCTTGAACGTTGTGTTAAGTTTTGGTAGCCCTTCTTGAAGAAAGACGTGGAAAGAAAAAGAAGAATACAATGGTGAGATGATTTGCAGACTAAAAAAAAAAAATCTGTCAGCTGGCAAGACGACTTAAGTTTGATATGATTAGATAAAATGTCAAGGTTATCTGATGCAGGTATTCACAGTCATCAAAGGCCGTCATGATCTCGATCTAATCAGCATGGATTTAAGGCTATTTCACTCATAGTGTTGGATACAAACTCATGTTTATACTTCATTTATCATTTTATTATACTTAGTCGCTGTCTCTCACGTTAGCGAGGTACCGCAAGGAAGCAGACGAAAGAATGGCCCAACCCACCTGCATACACATTTATATACATACACGCCCACATACGCATATATACATACATATACATACACAGGTTTGGATGGTATTGCAGTGGAATTTATTAAGAAAGGGGGTGACTGTATTGTTGACTGGTTGGTAAGGTTATTTAATGTATGTATGACTCATGGTGAGGTGCCTGAGGATTGGCGGAATGCGTGCATAGTGCCATTGTACAAAGGCAAAGGGGATAAGAGTGAGTGCTCAAATTACAGAGGTATAAGTTTGTTGAGTATTCCTGGTAAATTATATGGGAGGGTATTGATTGAGAGGGTGAAGGCATGTACAGAGCATCAGATTGGGGAAGAGCAGTGCGGTTTCAGAAGTGGTAGAGGATGTGTGGATCAGGTGTTTGCTTTGAAGAATGTATGTGAGAAATACTTAGAAAAGCAAATGGATTTGTATGTAGCATTTATGGATCTGGAGAAGGCATATGATAGAGTTGATAGAGATGCTCTGTGGAAGGTATTAAGAATATATGGTGTGGGAGGAAAGTTGTTAGAAGCAGTGAAAAGTTTTTATCGAGGATGTAAGGCATGTGTACGTGTAGGAAGAGAGGAAAGTGATTGGTTCTCAGTGAATGTAGGTTTGCGGCAGGGGTGTGTGATGTCTCCATGGTTGTTTAATTTGTTTATGGATGGGGTTGTAAGGGAGGTAAATGCAAGAGTCCTGGAAAGAGGGGCAAGTATCTGAAGTCTGTTGGGGATGAGAGAGCTTGGGAAGTGAGTCAGTTGTTGTTCGCTGATGATACAGCGCTGGTGGCTGATTCATGTGAGAAACTGCAGAAGCTGGTGACTGAGTTTGGTAAAGTGTGTGGAAGAAGAAAGTTGAGAGTAAATGTGAATAAGAGCAAGGTTATTAGGTACAGTAGGGGTGAGGGTCAAGTCAATTGGGAGGTGAGTTTGAATGGAGAAAAACTGGAGGAAGTGAAGTGTTTTAGATATCTGGGAGTGGATCTGTCAGCGGATGGAACCATGGAAGCGGAAGTGGATCATAGGGTGGGGGAGGGGGCGAAAATTTTGGGAGCCTTGAAAAATGTGTGGAAGTCGAGAACATTATCTCGGAAAGCAAAAATGGGTATGTTTGAGGGAATAGTGGTTCCAACAATGTTGTATGGTTGCGAGGCGTGGGCTATGGATAGAGATGTGCGCAGGAGGATGGATGTGCTGGAAATGAGATGTTTGAGGACAATGTGTGGTGTGAGGTGGTTTGATCGAGTAAGTAACGTAAGGGTGAGAGAGATGTGTGGAAATAAAAAGAGCGTGGTTGAGAGAGCAGAAGAGGGTGTTTTGAAATGGTTTGGGCACATGGAGAGAATGAGTGAGGAGAGATTGACCAAGAGGATATATGTGTCGGAGGTGGAGGGAACGAGGAGAAGAGGGAGACCAAATTGGAGGTGGAAAGATGGAGTGAAAAAGATTTTGTGTGATCGGGGCCTGAACATGCAGGAGGGTGAAAGGAGGGCAAGAAATAGAGTGAATTGGAGTCATGTGGTATACAGGGGTTGACGTGCTGTCAGTGGATTGAAGCAAGGCATGTGAAGCGTCTGGGGTAAACCATGGAAAGCTGTGTAGGTATGTATATTTGCGTGTGTGGACGTGTGTATGTACATGTGTATGGGGGGGGGGGGTTGGGCCATTTCTTTCGTCTGTTTCCTTGCGCTACCTCGCAAACGCGGGAGACAGCGACAAAGTATAAAAAAAAAAAAAAAAAAAAAAATATATATATATATATATATATATATATATATATATATATATATATATATATATATATATATACATGTACATATTCATACTTGCTGCCTTCATCCATTCTGGTCGCCACCCCGCCACACATGAAATAACCCCCCCCCCCCCCCTCTAGCGAGGTAGCGCCAGGAAAAGACAAAAAATTCCACATTCATTTACACTCAGTCAGTAGCTGCCATGAGTAATATACCGTAAGCACAACTCCCTCTCCACATCCAGGCCCCACAGACCTTTCCAAAGTTTACCCCAGACGCTTCACATGTCCTGGCTCAATCCACTGACAACACGTCGACAACGGTATACCACGTCGTTCCAATACACTCTATTCCTTGCACGCCTTTCACCCTCCGGTATGTTCAGGCCCCGATCGCTCAAAATCGTTTTCATCCCATCCTTCCCCCTCCAATTTGGTCTCCCGCTTCTCCTTGTTCCCTCCACATCTGACACATATATTCTTTTTGTCAATCTTTCCTCACTCATTCTCTCCATATGACCAAACCATTTCAACACACCCTCTTCTGTTCTTTCAACCACACTCTTTTTATTACCACACATCTCTCTTACCGTTTCTTTATTTACTCAATCTCACACCACATATTGTGCTCAAACATTTTCATATCAAACACATCCAACACAACCCTACCCATAGCCCATGCCTCGCAACCATATAACATTGTTAGCACCACTATTTCTTGAAACACCCATTTTTGCTCTCCGAGACAATGTTCTCGCCTCCCATACATTCTTCAACGCTCCCAGAACCTTCTCCCCCTCCCCCACCCTGTGACTCACTTGCGCTTCCATGGCTCCATCCGCTGCTAAGTCCACTCCCGGATATCTAAAATACTTCACTTCTTCCAGTTTTTCTATGAATTCCTTTTTATAACTAACATTATTTAAGCCTCTTTAGTTACGTAAAAAGTTTTAAGAGCATTTTCCCATAAGTCATCTGTGTTTCTTTTCTACTCTTACCAAACTAATTTCCGTTTTTCTAATATTTTCCACCATCACAAACAGCATGGAAAAGACCCAGTATTCTTGAGTCGGTCGCTCAGAATGCTGACTTAGTCATTCATAAAAGTGAGTGTTCCCAGAGTACTGACAGAAGTCAAATAGAGGAAACCAGTGAGGTCAGGTGGAGTTACATACCTACTTGTAGCTAACTGTTCGTGCCTCAGGCTGAAGTTTATATATGAAAATGCAGACGGACTGGTAGTAAATGTTAAGAAGCTTAAGTTCAAAGACCGCATCAGAGAAAGCAATTATGTTATTGCTGAGTATACGATGGCTAAGAGTGACAGAAAATGTAAAGAAAATGGAAAATGCCTTTTTGATATGGGAAACCATTGAATTTTAGGAAACTTTGCTGGTTGACTCACTTAGACGGTATATAACGGGTAAAATTGCTGTAGTGGCGTTGATGATTTACAGCCCTGTAAGAAGCTCCAGTGACCCACAACAGTTGTACAGCGACAACGACGAAGCAATATTCAGGACGATGAAAGAAGCAGGAAGACGCTTCATTTTTAGAGACGGCAAAGAACTAATTACTAAACAGAAATAGACTGGGAAATTTTAGATTCTCGTGAAGGTAGAGACTCGAGGAGATTCACAATCTAAGAATGATACAAGGGAATATCCTGCATCAGAATGTCATTAAGCATACGAGAGCTAAAGGTGATTACTTTACACGCAGAGGCCGGGATGAGGAACGTATGTCATGTGTGATAGACTTATTGAAAAGTTGTCATGTCATGCCCGAGTGTGGCTGTGCAATTAATGACACAAACTGGGGGTCAGAAGGGAAGCAGAAGTAGAGGCAAAACGATGGCAACTAGGCAGAGGTAAACAAGTTCTCAAAGAACATGATTTGGGAAATTGTTTTATAACCAGAAATAGATCATTCATTGACGGTTTTATTGAAATAGAAGTAGCTAGAACACGATTATTGTTGGGTACAAATGGAAGAGTTAGGTCGAAAAAGAGAGACCTTGTTTCTGTGAAAGATGTAAAATGCAAATAAGCTCAGAGATATGCCAATGAAGAAACATTAGCGACAAATTCGCCAACCAGCATTCAAATGCGTAAAAGAGCAAGAAAGAAGTGCTTCAAGGTTAGAGGAGAGGATCAGAGAAACTTTGAAAAGAATATTATGGATAACGGAGGAAGACGAATCAAAACTTTTGCACGAGTGTAGCAGGGACAAATTGACGTTTAAACAGCAGCTTATCAGGCTAAGGAAATGAGAGGAAGGAACTGCCAGGAATGATGAATATGAAAGGAGCTAAATGATGGGTTCAAGTGCCTTCACTGTAGAGAATACTTTTGCCCCAACATCAGATAGATGGGATAGATAGGAAATCTTGGAGGGCATTGAAACTGACAAGATACTGGGCTGTCAAAATATTTTGATCCATGTTCTTAATCAAGTCTGTTTATATTGTTACGCAACACTGGATAACGCTGTCTTAAAGTTAAGGGATGAAATTAAACACCAGTATTGAAATTACTTATTTAACAAGAGATGAACAGTACAAGATAACAAAAGCACATTAATCGAGCACAAATATTTACGTTAACATCAGAGAAAGATTTCAAACCGGGAGATCTCTTTCCTTTACAGCAATTTTACTATAGAAACATGACACAAGATACACTTATTCGCTGGGCAATTCTGTGACAAGTTACAATACATTGTTACACTCAGACCCGAAACGACAGACTAACACCTTATGGTTTAGTGTAGCGCCACATCACGTAGTGATCGCAGTGATCGGAGTGGCTCGTAATGGCCGCAGTGGCTAAGAGTTGATACAAGGAAGACTTGCAGTACATGCCGGGCGCGTGATGGCTGAAGGAATCACGGCCAAGCAGTTGTCAGGGGCTTTTATCGAAGGGGCAGCCAGCCCCGTCCTGCCCTGCCTCACCTCGACTATGACTGGGAGGAATGACCACATACAATTACTCGATTGGTCAAAAGTCTGATTATCACGCCCTCATCCCAACTGTATTTGACTTGAGTCATAAGGTACGGCCCTCATACCGCTTCAGGCCTAGCCCTGCATCTGGCTGGGAGGCGACCTTTCCCAGGCCTGACCTCGTGGCTGTCCCCGGCCAGTTGACTCTGCCGACGAGGAATAATTAGCAGGCCGATGTGACAAGCACGCCTTGAGTGACCATTCGGCGTGGGGGTGTGAAAACCCAGGCGTCATGGGAGCGGCCGAGGAAGCTGTTGAGGTCCCAGGTCACCAAGTGGCCTACCTATAACATACAATTTTCTACAACATAGACACAACGAACACACAGGTTCGTAACAATATGTACAGAAGAAATATGCAGATACACTTGATAGGAGGCGTGAAATATTGTTCGGTACGTCACCAGAGTAAGGCGTAGTGCTAAAGGAGAGGAAATTTCGTTTATCTTTAAAGTGGTCGAAAAATTGCGCTGAATTGCAGACCAGTTTCATTAATAAATGTGACTTGTGAAACAGTAGAAAACACTCAGAAAGTCAAAGGAGAAATAGTTAAGGAAAAATCTCTTAACTGAGAGGCAAGACGAATTCATCAGGCATAGGGAGATGTATCGTTAGAGTCTCTCAGACCTGTGAGACAGAGTGAGACCTGTCATAGACAAAAGTGGTGGATGCTTAGACCGTATGTTCCCAGATCACGAAGAGTTTGACACTGTAGCACACCTGAGCCAGGTTAAGAAGGTAGATCCACAAGTAGGAATAAAGGTTGGACTCCTCCACTGGACACAGTACCTCAGAGATGGATTCTCGTAATGGGCTGGAGTCACCAGTGGTCTGCTGCAGGCTTGTGCTTGGGCCCATTGCTCTTCTTGGTTTGCGGAGATTACTTTTCTGTTGGACTGGACACTCACCTGAGCACGTTTGCAGATGATGTCAAAGTCATGAGACAAGTGGCGGATGATGTCGATTGCATCAAGGTGACGTCAGCATACAAGGTGACTCTGGAAGAACTCCAAAGTTGATGAAATTCGGTCTAAGTAAATGCAAAGTAATTTAGATGAGATACCGTGAAAAAAAGAAGAGAAAACTCGATGCTGTTATTATCTATCTGAGATTAAGGTGAAGGAATGTGTTTGAGAACGAGACAGAAGTTGACATTATGTCTGCTGGCAAATACGAGAAGCGCATTCAAGTAAATGGATAAGGAAAATGTTAAGTAAGTCATTTACATTTAAGATCAAAACTGGAATATTCTTCTCAAGACAAGTTACCGCATTTCGAGGAGCATAAGGGTATAATTGAATGAGTCCCAACGAGGGCAATTAATAATGTACCTGAATTCAGACATTTAAGCTGCAACGAGAAGCCGAAGTCTATTAATTTCCCCACTGTAGGGGAGAGAAGACTTAAGAGTGACCTGAGTACATCCTTTATAATTTCATATCAGTTGGATGATGTAGACAGTGAGAAAAAAATCCTCGTGAGCGACAGTGAGAGAGTAACTGGGGTTCATAACAAGATACTAGACAAGCAGTTTACTGAAAGAAGTCCTGTTATAGTTTAAGGATGGCGGATAGTTGGAATAAACTGTGGTCTGGAAAGCTATTTGATGATGAGAAGAATGTGAAACATGAGGGGCCTACAAGTGTATGACAGTCTCCTCCCGTACTGTACAAGTGCTACCCTCCCTAGTTTGAGGGGTGTGAGTCACGGCTGCTTACACCCCGACATTCCTGTTGGCTGGCTCTCATGTTGCTGGATGCCAAGTGTTGTAGTGGCTGATGGATGGTGGTGGTGGTGATGGTAGGACGTTGTTGTTTGTGGTAGGATGGTGGTGGCGGTAGAGTGGTAAGGGTGTTGACAGTGGTTGGCGGTGGTAGAGTGGTGAGAGTACGATGGTAGTGCTGTTGGTACATGGGAAAGACAGGTAACATAAGGACCTGATGGTGTTTGACGATGGTATCTGCTGAGTTCCCTGTCTGTTAAAGACACGTTGATGAGGCAGAAGGCACTTCCTCAGCCGCCACTTTTTCCAGCATAACAACCGATAAGGTTGTTATGGGTATACCATAGGAAGATTTATAGGAAAATGTGAATGGAAATAATGTCCTAATCTCGTGCTGAGGCAGATTTTCAAAGAAGGAGACTTGATTGAAAAAAAAGTTAAGAATTTGAGATTTGTGTTTCCTTCTCGAACAGGATTATTTAATGATAATTGATATCATTAACATATTTGGTTAGTCGTGATTTAAAGATATTCATAGTGTTCGAATTGACAAGAACTGATTAAAGTTTACTCCAATATTCTGCAGCTCTAAGACTGAAGAAGTTTTTGCCCTCGTTGTTATTACATCTTCCGTCTGATTTCACAGCATTAGTTCTGGTCGCTGAATCTCTGGCTAATGTGAAGAATTTTGTGTTGTATCGTGGAAATCCCCCCGTGATTACGCCCGGCAGCTCCTCTTTCGGTATTACTCGACCCACTGACCCACAGACTCCTCCTCCCTCGGTAAAGCCCGACCAAGGGTTGCTCCGGTCTTGATGGCATCCGACGGGATGACCCCCGGGCCGCGCCTTTCTTGGTGACGTCCGACAGACCAAACCATAAGCTGCTCTTCCCCTTAGTGACGCTCGACAGGCTGATCCACGGGCTGGCCTACGAGCCGTTCCTCTCTTGGATATACCTGACAGACTGACCCTACAGGATGCACCTTCGTTAGTAACGCCCGACATGGGAACGCCATACAAGACGATCCACGGGCCGCTCCTCCCTCCGTGACTCGCGACAGGATGACCCATGGAACGTTATCTCCTTTGGCGACGCTCGACAGGTTGAGCAACTGGCCATTCCTTTCTAGAAGACGCCCAACAAGCTGATCCGCGAACCACGTCTCCCTTCGAGATGTGTTACAGTCAGGCTGACTTCCAACAGTCAGGCTGACCAGTTTAACCGTTGACTGAACTTGACCCAGGTCAGGGACGTTAGAGGGCGTGGTTATTGACCTCGTGTTATGTCGGGTGAACATTTGCTGGATTTAGAGAGAATTGGGAATTTGTTGAAGTTAGTGACGGGAACATTTGGTGGGCGGTAAGCCGGAGGAAAATATATTGGTTTACCAGGGAAATGTGGTAAACATTTTCCGGCTTTGGAGTGGAGTGAGTTTTTGGTCCACTGTGTTTGTTTTTCGAATCAGGCATGAAATGCACCGGAGGGCGTGAAGAAAAAAGGCATTCGTATTTCACATGAGAGAATTTAATCTTTGCGTGATAAGAGCAAAACACGTGTTTACAGCCTGATTATACCACCTGGGTCCCAGATTAATGACTCTCTTCCTTCTAACAGAAACGTAAAACTCCTCAGAGTTTCTTTTTCAATTTTGATCAATATACGATTCTCAATATACGCTTCATATTGACGTTTACTTTGTCGTATAACTCTTACCTTCCCTATGCAAGTTTTACATAACTTCCTCTATTGTGTTGATTACTGGTTTCTGTGAGTTTCCTCAGAGCTGCTGTCTTAGAGAACAGACACTTTTTTTCTTTCAGCGTTCCACCACCTTGGTTTTTATTGAGAAATATACCGTCTACTAGCCATTGGCACATATGATCCCTCCACTGCTTTGAGAGTTTTACTGGCGCTTTCACAGTCTGTGTTCATCATGTTACGTTCTGCCTCCACCCCTTACACATTAAAGGGTGTATAATCAGCCTATAGGCCCTTTAAAACAGATAACTCTGAAATAACAGCTGGCGGCTGTAATTATATACCTACCTTTGATTCTCGTTACGTTGGCCAAATACCAGACACAAACAAGAATTTATAAAATATATATATATATATATATATATATATATATATATATATATATATATATATATATATATATATATATATATATATACATTAGCAAATATAAACATGGCTTTCTCGTAACATAAATAATACAATTTATCTTAATACATAGATCTCCCTGTATATTACTAAACATCACTGGCAAATTTACTGTCCTCAATTATATAACATAAGGGTTTGAAACGACTGAGATGTGTACAGATTACATTATACATTTACCAACAGCTTTGTATCACATCTGCCTCTTATGGCCGTTACTGTGAGAGGGGCTTGACCTTGGCCATCTTCCAGTTTCTATACAATTTCTCAAAGAAAACTGAATAAGACACAATAGGTAACTATAACATTTATGGGTAAATAGGGGAAATAATTGTAACACTGTTTTCATTGACTATATCATCCTAGGTTTGTCCATCAAGAGCAATGCAAAATTCATTAGATTATGCAAGTTTAAAATCGTTGGAAGTGACCTCGAAAGTGATTTCTCGGTGTTCACTTGAGCCACACATTTCTCTTGTATTGTGAACAAGATCCTCACTTGTAGTTAGAACTAAATATAATCGCTTCGTGAACAGGACTACCCACTCATTGGATTAAGGCACTAACACGCAAGTGGAGGTAGAGTCAACGCCCGTAGCTGCAGTGTTAGGTACGCTCCCTAAAGTGTTTGTTAACTGATCCCAAAATGTTAGTAAGTGGTCCCAAAATATTAGTAACTGGTCTCAAAATGTTAGTTACGTGTCCTCAAATGTTAGTAACTGGTTCTTAAATGTTAGTAACTGGTTCTTAAATGTTAGTAACTGATCCCAATATGTTAGTAACTGATCCCAATATGTTAATAACTGATCCCAAAATGTTAGTAACGTGTCCTCAAATGTTAGTAACGTGTCCCAAAATGTTAATAATAGGTCCCAAAATGTTAATAATAGGTCCCAAAATGTTAGTAACTGGTCCCAAAATGTTAGTAACTGGTCCTAAAATGTTAGTAATGTGTCCTCAAATGTTAGTAACTGGTCCTAAAATGTTAGTGATGTGTCCTCAAATGTTAGTAACTGGTCCTAAAATGTTAATGTCCTCAAATATTAGTAACTGGTACTAAAGTGTTAGTAACTTGCCCTAAAATATTAGTAACTGGTCCTAAAATGTTAGTAACTGGTCCTAAAATATTAGTAATTGGTCCTAAGATGTTAGTAATGTGTCCCAAACTTAGTCACGCACAAGAGGTAAGCAGCATGAACCCTGGGGTAAATGATTACGTCCAGGCATGTATACGACGCCACAAGAAGTTAGCACGTGCAGAGGTAATTATTACGCCGAGGAAGTCTCCATAACCAGGGGTAATTAGCATTTCCATGGAATATTGAGCATGCCAGAGGTTACGGCTCCAAATTACAACTCCAAAGAGTGATTAGTACAACCAAGGGTGATTATTAAGTCTCGTGGTATAATCAGTACGTTGAGGTGATTAAAACACCCAGGTGTAATTAACATGGCTAAGGGTAAATTGTAATTAGCACACCATCCTGTAAATAGCACAGAAAAGCTTAATTAGTGGAACCCATTGGTAATTGAAACTCTAGGGAGCATTTAGTTTGCCTATGCAAAATAGACACTTATTATGGGGTAATTCACACGTTCACGGTTATTAGCACGCCCTGTGGTCCTTAGTGGCGTCGAGGGATAATTAGTACACTCCCAGGGAAAATGAGCTAACTTAGAGGTAAAAACAGGAACCTGGGATAATCAGTGCGCAGAGTGGTAATTGACGTGGCCAGGGTTAATTATTAACACACCCAGCTGTAACTGAACACCCCGAAGGAGTATTCAGTATGGCCAGGAGTAATTAGCACGCCCAGATATGATCAGAACCCCAGTGATGATTAACACTGCGGTACTTAACACGTCCAGGGGTAATTAGCACACCCTGGATAATTGGTACGCTCTGGGATTATTAGCGCCCCCTCAAAGATTATGAACAAATAGGGACTGATGAGCAGAGTCAAGTGTATTAGATATGCTCACAGGTTTAGCTGGTGCTTCCCAGAGGACACCACAAACAAGGGTAATTATTATTATAGGCTCAAGGGTAATTAGCACCCTCATGGGTATTTAGCACACCCATGGGGATAGCTGGCAGGTTTAGGGGTAATTAGTATATCCCCCAGGTAGTCAGAACGCCTAAGAGTAATTAGGAAGCTTATGGGTCATTAACACTCCGAGAGAGATTAGCCACCCTAGGGATATTTAGCGCAAGCAGTTAATTAGCATGTTATGAGGCAATCTAGAACGCCAGGGAATAATTGGCGTCAGTAGGAGTGTTTAGTAAGCCCTAGGTGTAATTAGCATTTTAAGGGGTAATTAGCTCACTCAGGGGTATTAGCATGGCTAGCGATCATTAGAAGACCAACGGGTAAATAGTTCAAAAGACTTAATTGATTCACCGAAAGGGTAATCATCATGCTGCGGGGTAATTAGTTTTCCCATGGCTAGTTAGCGCGGACCAAGTGGCATTTAGCAGGATTTAGGTACTTGTTATGTTTATAGAGAAAAACACTTACAAGGGGTAGATAGCGTGATATTTGGGTAATTAGTACGCCCACAGGTAATTAGGATACCAAGGAGTGATTAGCGTTATTCTGGGTTAGTTAGAACACCCAGGGGTAATTGGTGCCGCCTCGGGTAATTAGCATACCCCAGACATAAGAAGCACCTCCCATGGGTTAATCATCATAAAGGGGAATAATTAATTAAGCCCCAAGACGTGATAAGCACTCTCAGGGGTAATTACCACAGCCAAGGGTAATTAGTTCGGCTCAAGGGGTACGTAGGACGCCTAGAGTAGTTAGCCCGCTCTGTGGTAGTTAACACCCAGTGGAATGATATACAGTCTTTGCTAATTACTGTGTTCATGTATAATCAGAAGAACCCCAGGGTAATATTTACGTTCAGAGGTTGATTACGACGCCAAGGGAAAAAAAGTAGGCAGTTAGTAAGCTCCTAGTGATATTTAGTACGCTCAGGGTAATTAGGACAGGTATTTTTAGTGCAAAGTGAGAGGGTTAGGGAAAATGATTTGGTAAACAGAGAAGAGGTAGTGAAAGCTTTGCGGAAGATGAAAGCCGGCAAGGCAGCAGGTTTGGATGGTATTGCAGTGGAATTTATTAAAAAAGGGGGTGACTGTATTGTTGACTGGTTGGTAAGGTTATTTAATGTATGTATGACTCATGGTGAGGTGCCTGAGGATTGGCGGAATGCGTGCATAGTGCCATTGTACAAAGGCAAAGGGGATAAGAGTGAGTGCTCAAATTACAGAGGTATAAGTTTGTTGAGTATTCCTGGTAAATTATATGGGAGGGTATTGATTGAGAGGGTGAAGGCATGTACAGAGCATCAGATTGGGGAAGAGCAGTGTGGTTTCAGAAGTGGTAGAGGATGTGTGGATCAGGTGTTTGCTTTGAAGAATGTATGTGAGAAATACTTAGAAAAGCAAATGGATTTGTATGTAGCATTTATGGATGTGGAGAAGGCATATGATAGAGTTGATAGAGATGCTCTGTGGAAGGTATTAAGAATATATGGTGTGGGAGGAAAGTTGTTAGAAGCAGTGAAAAGTTTTTATCGAGGATGTAAGGCATGTGTACGTGTAGGAAGAGAGGAAAGTGATTGGTTCTCAGTGAATGTAGGTTTGCGGCAGGGGTGTGTGATGTCTCCATGGTTGTTTAATTTGTTTATGGATGGGGTTGTTAGGGAGGTAAATGCAAGAGTTTTGGAAAGAGGGGCAAGTATGGAGTCTGTTGGGGATGAGAGAGCTAGGGAAGTGAGTCAGTTGTTGTTCGCTGATGATACAGCGCTGGTGGCTGATTCATGTGAGAAACTGCAGAAGCTGGTGACTGAGTTTGGAAAAGTGTGTGGAAGAAGAAAGTTAAGAGTAAATGTGAATAAGAGCAAGGTTATTAGGTACAGTAGGGTTGAGGGTCAAGTCAATTGGGAGGTGAGTTTGAATGGAGAAAAACTGGAGGAAGTGAAGTGTTTTAGATATCTGGGAGTGGATCTGGCAGCGGATGGAACCATGGAAGCGGAAGTGGATCATAGGGTGGGGGAGGGGGCGAAAATCCTGGGGGCCTTGAAGAGTGTGTGGAAGTCGAGAACATTATCTCGGAAAGCAAAAATGGGTATGTTTGAAGGAATAGTGGTTCCAACAATGTTGTATGGTTGCGAGGCGTGGGCTATGGATAGAGTTGTGCGCAGGAGGATGGATGTGCTGGAAATGAAATGTTTGAGGACAATGTGTGGTGTGAGGTGGTTTGATCGAGTGAGTAACGTAAGGGTAAGAGAGATGTGTGGAAATAAAAAGAGCGTGGTTGAGAGAGCAGAAGAGGGTGTTTTGAAGTGGTTTGGGCACATGGAGAGGATGAGTGAGGAAAGATTGACCAAGAGGATATATGTGTCGGAGGTGGAGGGAACAAGGAGAAGAGGGAGACCAAATTGGAGGTGGAAAGATGGAGTGAAAAAGATTTTGTGTGATCGGGGCCTGAACATGCAGGAGGGTGAAAGGAGGGCAAGGAATAGAGTGAATTGGAGCGGTGTGGTATACCGGGGTTGACGTGCTGTCAGTGGATTGAAGCAAGGCATGTGAAGCGTCTGGGGTAAACCATGGAAAGCTGTGTAGGTATGTATATTTGCGTGTGTGGACGTATGTATATACATGTGTATGGGGGGGGGGGGGCATTTCTTTCGTCTGTTTCCTTGCGCTACCTCGCAAACGCGGGAGACAGCGACAAAGTATAATAGAAAAAAAAATAATTTTTAGTGCGCTCAGGATAATTAGTACAAGTATACTTAGTATGCTCAGAGTAATTAGTACTGGTATATTTAGTTCGCTCAGGGTAATTAGGACAGGTATTTTTAGTACGCTTAGGTTGATTAGTGCAAGTAGACTTAATATGCTCAAAGTAATTAGTACTGGTATATTTAGTACGCTCAGGGTAATAAGGACAGGTATATTTAGTACGCTCAGGTTAATTAGTACAAGTGTACTTAGTATGTTCAGAGTAATTAGGACAGCTATATTTAGTACGCTCAGGGTAATTGGAACAGGTATATTTAGTACGCTCAGGTTAATTAGTACAAGTATACTTAGTATGTTCAGAGTAATTAGTACTGGTATATTTAATACGCTTGGGATAATTAGTATACTCAAAGGAAATTAGTATACTCAGTTTCCTGGCGGAGGTGGCGCCACTGTATCTCACAGCCAGGTAAGGCTTGGCTCACTTCATTATTCTAGGCCACTTTGGCCAGCCTGTTTGAAAGCTGGTCGGGTCACACATGCTGGTAGTGTTGCTGGTGCTGGCCTGCCTGGCTGCCTGGCTGGTCGGTCATTACGCTGAGCCGCGTGTGGATATGCCTCTTTAAAAGCCAGGGTCATCTATCAGCTCGGGTACCTGGCCTATGGCCTCAGGTGTCAGCCAAGGTCAAATCAGGTCACACAAAGTTACTATCAGTTTCCTCGCGAAATGATAACAGCCAACGAGGTATTTGATGCGAGCGGTGAGTGAGCACACCAAATCTTTTGGTCTTTTTTCGGAAATGTCGATACACCTTATAACATCATGTCCAACGCGTCCACTCAAAGGAAGACCCAGAAGTTCTCGATGGATCTCCCGGAGGAGGAGGTGCTGTCGGGAGGCGTTAGCACACGAGCGTAGAATAGAGTCGTTCATGGCGGTGTGACCGAGGTCTGGGCTAAACAATTAGGTATGCCGGCGTGCCAGTCACTCTCCTGTGCCGGCGTCGTCCTCGCGTGAAAGATTGGAGGCAGATCCTCATAATGGACTCGTGGGTTAAGCTGTGTGGAGAGCCGCTCTCCTGGGACTCAGAGGACGAAGCTTTAGCGAGGTGATTGGGTGTGGTTGTACTCTGTGGGTCTTGATTGCGGCTGTATCCACTTTTTTTTTTTTTTTATTGTTTGTGGCTATAATCACCGATATGTTGATTCTCTGTGGTTGTGGTTATACTCTGTAGGTTTTAATTGTTGCTATACCCGCGTGTTTTTTTTTATTGTGGTTATAATCACCGATATGTTGATTGTTTGTGGTTATAATCACCGATATGTTGATTGTTTGTGGTTATAATCACCGATATGTTGATTGTTTGTGGTTATAATCACCGATATGTTGATTGTTTGTGGTTATAATCACCGATATGTTGATTGTGGTTATATTCACCGATATGTTGATTGTTTGTGGTTATAATCACCGATATGTTGATTGTTTGTGGTTATATTCGCTGATTCATGGAGCTGTTAGAGACTGTGCAACTCATTTCCTGTTGCACTGATAACTTCTTTTATGTTACGTGTTTATGGCTGTACTTGCCATTTCATTAAGTGTCGGTGGCTCATTCATTAGTTGTGGTTATGTTCATCGATTTCTTGAATGTTCGTGGCGATGCTCATTGGTTTTCCTGATTTTCATATGGCTGTGTTCGATACTTTGTTGTGTTTGTGGTTATATTCACTGGTTTGTGGAGTGATTGTGGTTATATTCACTGGTTTGTGGAGTGATTGTGGTTATATTCACTGGTTTGCGCAGAAATTGTGGTTGTATTCACTGGTTTGTGGACTGACTGTGGTTATATTCACTGGTTCCCTGAGTGTTTCTGTGTTTATTTGTTTGTGCTGTGCGGGGCGGGAGCTTTTCACTGGTGGGAGCCCCATCTCTTGAATATTTTCTACTCTCCTCAAGCTTTTTGAAATCATCGTTTGTAAGTTTATTTCGATCATACAACTCATACTACAACAGTCCTCCCTTACATCTTAAGAAGTTTCTTGATATTATAGCTTTTTGTTACGTTATTTCTGTATCTTTTAAAGAACTGTTCACTAGTAACGTTATCAGTCTAGTGTAGAAGGTTCACAGTTGTGGTCAAGTTTCTCCTAAATTTTCTCTCTTCCATGAGCGACAAACTAGTGGCCTCTGACCTCTCACCGTATCTCAGCTCTCTTAATTCTGTTTTCATATTTGTTGTCCTCTACTGGGACTACTTAAAAGACCTCCTGTGTTTCTTTAAGTGCCGTGACCAAACTAATATTCATCGTGAATCACATGTTCAATAATTTTTTATTCATTTACTGGAATCCAGTTGTGATATTTGCCAACAGACGGTCTGTATCCTTTTACCTTTCTCCTCAGATGAGGATCTGGCGATAGGTGTAGGTGCGTTATTGACTCCCAAATCCTCGTCACACACTAATTTATGCATCTCATTCCTTGCTGACCCCATTTACACAGGCCTCATTATTCTGTATTTACTTAGACTGAATTTCATCATCCATGTGTCAGACCAACTATGGAGCTTAACTGGCTTTATTTTTACTCCTATAATGACCTTAGCATCATCCGTGATCATATGCGAGGTGGAGTCCAACTCAGCCGGTCCGTCATTTGAACACGTATAAAGAAAAGGAAGATGTACGTTGTTGTCCATATTGGCAACGAGACTGTGGCTCCTGCCTCCATCACGGCTGACCTGGTCATCATCCATAATGACTTCCCAGCGGCATATTGGTCGTGGCGGAGTGAGTCGGCCCTCCTGAAATTCCTTTAAGCATTTACTTCAGGCTGGCTTTTGGAGAGTCCTTCTGGATTTCTGAATACTCCCCAACACACACACACACACACACACACACACACGTCAAAGATGCTTCAGATGCCAGCGATGGAGACACATAGTCAAGATCTGCAAGCCAAGCCGTTGATCATGATGCAGTGAACTGTGGACCCCTTGATGGAGACACTGCAGTCGTGGTGCAGTGTGTGAACTGTGGACGCCTGGATGGAGACACTGCAGTCATGGTGCAGTGTGTGAACTGTGGACGCCTGGATGGAGACGCTGCAGTCATGGTGCAGTGTGTGAACTGTGGACCCCTGGATGGAGACACTGCAGTCATGGTGCAGTGTGTGAACTGTGGACCCCTGGATGGAGCCACTGCAGTCATGGTGCAGTGTGTGAACTGTGGACGCCTGGATGGAGACACTGCAGTCATGGTGCAGTGTGTGAACTGTGGACCCCTGGATGGAGCCACTGCAGTCATGGTGCAGTGTGTGAACTGTGGACGCCTGGATGGAGACACTGCAGTCATGGTGCAGTGTGTGAACTGTGGACGCCTGGATGGAGACACTGCAGTCATGGTGCAGTGTGTGAACTGTGGACCCCTGGATGGAGACACTGCAGTCATGGTGCAGTGTGTGAACTGTGGACGCCTGGATGGAGACACTGCAGTCATGGTGCAGTGTGTGAACTGTGGACGCCTGGATGGAGACACTGCAGTCATGGTGCAGTGTGTGAACTGTGGACGCGTGGATGGAGACACTGCAGTCATGGTGCAGTGTGTGAACTGTGGACGCCTGGATGGAGACACTGCAGTCATGGTGCAGTGTGTGAACTGTGGACCCCTGGATGGAGACACTGCAGTCATGGTGCAGTGTGTGAACTGTGGACCCCTGGATGGAGACACTGCAGTCATGGTGCAGTGTGTGAACTGTGGACCCCTGGATGGAGACACTGCAGTCATGGTGCAGTGTGTGAACTGTGGACGCCTGGATGGAGACACTGCAGTCATGGTGCAGTGTGTGAACTGTGGACGCCTGGATGGAGACACTGCAGTCATGGTGCAGTGTGTGAACTGTGGACGCCTGGATGGAGACACTGCAGTCATGGTGCAGTGTGTGAACTGTGGACGCCTGGATGGAGACACTGCAGTCATGGTGCAGTGTGTGAACTATCATTCCACTGGTGTACGTGCATCACACAAGGGTTGTCCCGTCACCAAGCCACCATCCAGCTGTTAGGCTCGGAATTGGACTTCCTCATCTCACCATCGCTACTAAAAGTCAAGTGGTGAAGAAAGACAGGTTCCCTATTGTCACACCTGTCAATCTGATTTGACAGTCAAACACGTTTTGATGGAACGTGTTGTTTATAATCGAGAGCGGAGAACAAATTCATTACATGGCAGGTCCATGAATGAATCGCTCAGTGACAACTGTTATATTAACAGGTTAATGGAATTTTCAAAGCAGATTGATATTTATAATAGATTTTGATTTCTGTTGATTTAGATATTGTATATGTATATATTTTTTTTCATACTATTCGCCATTTCCCGCGTTAGCGAGGTAGCGTTAAGAACAGAGGACTTAGCCTTCGAGGGAATATCCTCACTTGGCCCCCTTCTCTGTTCCTATTTTGGAAAATTAAAAACGAGAGGGGAGGATTTCCAGGCCCCCCCCCCCCCCCCCCACCCCGCTCCCTCCCCTTTTAGTCGTAGAAGGCGACTATAAGGGGAGGGAGCGGTGGGCTGGAAATCCTCCCCTCTCGTTTTTAATTTTCCGAAAGAAGGAACAGAGAAGGGGGCCAAGTGAGGATATTCCCTCGAAGGCTCGGTCCTCTGTTCTTAACGTTACCTTGGTAACGCGGAAAATGTCGAACATTATGAAATGGGAACTTCAGTGAAGGGCGCAAATGGGGAGGTGATAACAAGTAGTGGTGATGTGAGAAGGAGATGGAGTGAGTATTTCGAAGGTTTGTTGAATGTGTTTGATGATAGAGTGGCAGATATAGGGTGTTTTGGTCGAGGTGGTGTGCAAAGTGAGAGGGTTAGGGAAAATGATTTGGTAAACAGAGAAGAGGTAGTGCAAGCTTTGCGGAAGATGAAAGCCGGCAAGGCAGCAGGTTTGGATGGTATTGCAGTGGAATTTATTAAAAAAGGCGGTGACTGTATTGTTGACTGGTTGGTAAGGTTATTTAATGTATGTATGACTCATGGTGAGGTGCCTGAGGATTGGCGGAATGCGTGCATAGTGCCATTGTACAAAGGCAAAGGGGATAAGAGTGAGTGCTCAAATTACAGAGGTATAAGTTTGTTGAGTATTCCTGGTAAATTATATGGGAGGGTATTGATTGAGAGGGTGAAGGCATGTACAGAGCATCAGATTGGGGAAGAGCAGTGTGGTTTCAGAAGTGGTAGAGGATGTGTGGATCAGGTGTTTGCTTTGAAGAATGTATGTGAGAAATACTTAGAAAAGCAAATGGATTTGTATGTAGCATTTATGGATGTGGAGAAGGCATATGATAGAGTTGATAGAGATGCTCTGTGGAAGGTATTAAGAATATATGGTGTGGGAGGAAAGTTGTTAGAAGCAGTGAAAAGTTTTTATCGAGGATGTAAGGCATGTGTACGTGTAGGAAGAGAGGAAAGTGATTGGTTCTCAGTGAATGTAGGTTTGCGGCAGGGGTGTGTGATGTCTCCATGGTTGTTTAATTTGTTTATGGATGGGGTTGTTAGGGAGGTAAATGCAAGAGTTTTGGAAAGAGGGGCAAGTATGAAGTCTGTTGGGGATGAGAGAGCTTGGGAAGTGAGTCAGTTGTTGTTCGCTGATGACACAGCGCTGGTGGCTGATTCATGTGTGAAACTGCAGAAGCTGGTGACTGAGTTTGGTAAAGTGTGTGGAAGAAGAAAGTTAAGAGTAAATGAGTAAATGTGAATAAGAGTAAGGTTATTAGGTACAGTAGGGTTGAGGGTCAAGTCAATTGGGAGGTGAGTTTGAATGGAGAAAAACTGGAGGAAGTGAAGTGTTTTAGATATCTGGGAGTGGATCTGGCAGCGGATGGAACCATGGAAGCGGAAGTGGATCATAGAGTGGGGGAGGGGGCGAAAATTCTGGGGGCCTTGAAGAATGTGTGGAAGTCGAGAACATTATCTCGGAAAGCAAAAATGGGTATGTTTGAAGGAATAGTGGTGCCAACAATGTTGTATGGTTGCGAGGCGTGGGCTATGGATAGAGTTGTGCGCAGGAGGATGGATGTGCTGGAAATGAGATGTTTGAGGACAATGTTTGGTGTGAGGTGGTTTGATCGAGTGAGTAACGTAAGGGTAAGAGAGATGTGTGGAAATAGAAAGAGCGTGGTTGAGAGAGCAGAAGAGGGTGTTTTGAAGTGGTTTGGGCACATGGAGAGGATGAGTGAGGAAAGATTGACCAAGAGGATATATGTGTCGGAGGTGGAGGGAACAAGGAGAAGAGGGAGACCAAATTGGAGGTGGAAAGATGGAGTGAAAAAGATTTTGTATGATCGGGGCCTGAACATGCAGGAGGGTGAAAGGAGGGCAAGGAATAGAGTGAATTGGAGCGATGTGGTATACCGGGGCTGATGTGCTGTCAGTGGATTGAATCAAGGCATGTGAAGCGTCTGGGGTAAACCATGGAAAGCTGTGTAGGTATGTATATTTGCGTGTGTGGACGTATGTATATACATGTGTATGGGGGGGGGCTTGGGCCATTTCTTTCGTCTGTTTCCTTGCGCTACCTCGCAAACGCGGGAGACAGCGACAAAGTATAAAAAAAAAAAAAAAAAATATATATATATATATATATTAGTTAAAATGAATTTCAAGGATAGAATATTTCAACATGTATTAAGAGCGCTGAATAGCTTTAAAAGCTCCAGTGCTTGGTTTATAAGCCTAAATCTTATAATTCAAACCATCCAGAAGTGGTGGGGTGCACCGTGCTCCTGAGCGGCAGACACTTGCATCCCGGACCCCTTTGGCTGCTAGTTTATACAGGACGGGAAGCCCTCTGGCGTCCCAGTTTCCCTCCCCTCTCCTCACCCAGCCTTAGGCAAGGCAAGCCTTACATCCTCAGCCCCTACACCCATGGAACCCGCAGCCACACTCACACCCGAATCCTCTCCTGCTCTGCCTGGCTCTCCGAAACCCACAACCAAGGCTTCCTCGGGTCCCGACCCCCTCCAAGTTGTATCAGTCTCTGATGAAGACTTGAACTTTGATATTATGTGAGATCATGAACACTAGACTTTAAAGATCATGTCGCAAGACGTCAAGTGCGTCAGCATGAGGCTTACACATAGATGCTGCAGGCTCAGAAGGAAGTCCTACACGCACTACAGAGGGAGGTCGCGAAAGCCTTCCACCAACCCGAGCTCCAGGATTGCCACTAACGTGAGACACTGGACGCCATCAGTGACACAAAGTGGGGAGGATCTCTGGAGCCTCTGGACACGTGCATCAACCTCCTGGCGAGCGAGTGTCAGTGATGCTGTGGAAGATAATGTCACCCGTTCCCTCCCTCCTCCCATGTCCCGTTACCACTTATGCCACCCAGCCCACTCCCCTTCCCCAGGGAAGAGTGAGTAACGCTTTGTACGCGCATCTGCTCCTGTAAGTTTAAAGCCGTGAGTGTAGGTGAGTTCGCACATAATAATGCTAACGTTGATGAAAGAAAAAGGCTACCTCAGGTGTGCACCTGGACTACTACCATGACCATTCGTTTTTGTGTTGATATACTCAAGAATGTACCTGGACTATAGCCATAACAGTGGCACAGTCAGTTAGACCAACTGTCCTGAGGTGAAACATTGCATCCCTTAGGAAGAGGTCACCTGACCTTCACCGTAAAGTTACCACAGAGCCCATAGATGGGGTGTGTTTACAGCGATGTAGAATACCTGCTGGGTCACGACACCAGAATTGCCTTCCTCTGTTATGATCACAGATCATGCACCTCACATTTGCTATACAACAAGCACATGTTACCATTAGTGTCAGTAAGTCTGAAGGCCGTGGAATGCAGTCCCATGGTATTAGGGTCTATGCAGGTAACTCCATCATAAACATCATACATTTATATGCACCAGCAGGCAGGCTGAATACATCGGGCCTCCCAGAATGTATCTAATCAGAACCAACTCTTGTAATTGGGGATTTTAACGCTAGACTCAGAGTAAATAGTAATTCCAACTAAACCAATCCAAATGTGCAGCAGCTGTTAACACTTCTGAATTCACATAATAATGTGCAGGTCGTAGGGTTCCTAGAGCCAACTCGTGTCTGTGGTGGAATCCTTGATCTACATGTAGGATTCACCATCTCTCATACTGCTCCACCATTGTTCATGATGTGTGATCACCATTCTAGGCTACCCATTATCAACACTTCTAGTGCCATTCTCCCTGGGCGAACGCTCAAACGAAAGCGGCTCAAACTTCTTGATGAACGGCATCATCGCCTCATTAAATCCCATATGTGCGGCTGGTGTGAGTTCTACCATGAGTTCTACCAGCGTAGCACTATGAGGGAGGTTCATAACAACCTAGTGGGAACTATCCTGCAGTACTCGAAGCTGTTTAACATACTAGGAGACTCATGAACGCATCCCAGCCATACCCAAAAAGATATGGTGCCTTCTCTAACGATCCACAACTTAACAGACGTATGTATCTATCAAGGAGAATTAGATTAGCTGATAGGCGATCACATACTCCAGAAATGCTGGAACTGTACCAGTCTGCCCTCGCAACATGGCCGCCTGTGCACGACTGAACCCAGACAATTTAACTGGGGAAACAATCGTTGTTGGACTGAACACTTCTACCAGTAGTGCGTGGAATGACATTAATAAAATTAAGGCAGAAAAACCAGTGAAATCTGCCATCCACGTCCTTTACAAACAGGCTATGAACTATTTATCACCTGGGCCGTACGTCTAGTTTTGCTGATCCATCGTCAGAGATGCTGAATACCCTAAGTCTTAAACCTGATCATAGAGGTAAACTGATCCACTTCATGATGAACAAGGGGCATGATGACGGCATCGCCGAATACAAGCCAAGCTACGTGCCCAGGAGAGGATGGTAGTGTGATCTGGGAAATCTTACGTCTGCTACACAACGTCCCCGGCCGTCCTCTTCTTGCACTGTACAACATGAGCTGTGGGACAGGTGCTCTACCTTCCTCCTGGACTGGACGTATGGCTTTATCATTCCAGTACCTAAACCCAACCAACCTGGTGCCTATAGACTTCGATGTGAGAGTCGATCATGACGCCACAAATAAGGAGGAAAAAAAAAACGAATAGAAATATCTCTTTAATTCGAAAATGATTACGTGATGTTTCAGTGAGCAGCAGGATCTGTCGGTGTATCATCTTTATATGACTCTCGAAAGTTGATTTTATTTATGTTCTGTGATGTAGCAAGGCTACACTGCCCACTGTGATACAGCAAGGCTACACTGCCCACTGTGATACAGCAAGGCTACACTGCCCACTGTGATACAGCAAGGCTACACTGCCCACTGTGATACAGCAAGGCTACACTACCCACTGTGATACAGCAAGGCTACACTACCCACTGTGATACAGCAAGGCTACACTGCCCACTGTGATACAGCAAGGCTACACCGCCCACTGTGATACAGCAAGGCTACACTGCCCACTGTGATACAGCAAGGCTACACTGCCCACTGTGATACAGCAAGGCTACACTGCCCACTGTGATACAGCAAGGCTACACTGCCCACTGTGATACAGCAAGGCTACATTGCCCACTGTGATACAGCAAGGCTACACTGCCCACTGTGATACAGCGAGAATTATGTATAGGTACATCAGGTCATCACTAACTAATACTTGATAAAGATCAGTGTTACACTGCATTTTGCTCTGGTGTTCGCCATGAGTAGAACCTGTTTGTATAACGTTACCAGCCGCGCTGGTGTATACACAAAGGAACCTCCGTTCGTCGAAACAAAAATGTCTCCATTTAGAACTTGAATAAAATTCGTTGTTTTTTGTTCGATTTTCCACCGTCAGATATCACAATTAATCCTCTTAAATTGTTTCATTTTGTGATTGCATTACAGACTCAACTTTTGCGTACATTGTATTATATGAATGATTTTTCCCCCTGGAGCTATAGGACGTATTTTTGACGTCTCTTAACATTCGTTTTGTCAACATATCTTTAAGTCTGAGCATTTTGTATCACATTGTCATTATTTCTGTGTTGTGGGACTTTATTTACCATGGACATGAATGTTCTGTATCTCGATAAAAATCCAATTTCATATGAGCAGAACTTTATCATGAGATTATTAATTATCAAACATCATTATAATCCTCGTTTATTTTCCCTTCCCAGGGTTTGCGTAAATAGCTTTTTTTTTTTTTCAATTTTACTTCTAGAACCTTTCATTTTCAGATTTTTTTTCAAAGGAACGAATATATTTCAAAGGGTTTTCGGAAGTCGTTGGTAAGTGGTGAGTTTGAAATTTATGCTTTGCATACTGGAAGGAGAAAACACTTATGCTTTGTGATATTACATGATATTCAAGTGAGTCTAATTTCACGATAGAATATCTCAAAAATAGAATTTTCTTTTCCAGCCTATGATATTATACGACTTTAAAACATCAAATATTACGTGCCTCGTATTTTGTGTATTTTTGTTTGTGATATTTGCTAGATTAGTTTTTCATTTATAGTTATTTTTAGAAATTTTCCTTTTTTCATATTTGTTACCTTGGAATAAAAGCATGTTTCTAAGATTGGTCACAGGGATTTTCTGTGTATTCCTCTGAAATCTACACTGTATGTAAATCAAAGATAAGTTCTCAGAGATTATTCTGTACATTCTTATTTTTAGTTGTTTCAGTTTGTGATAAGTTGACTCCTCTGTCAATCTCAACGTGACGCGTTCACGAGCTGCCAAGGGTCGAGCGCTTAGGTTCGAATCCTGGCTACAGCAATCGGTCCACATTCATCCCAACTGTTCGTCCATCTCCAGGGGTTGGTCTATCAAATGGGTACCTGGTTCAGGCTAGGATATATATATATATATATATATATATATATATATATATATATATATATATATATATATATATATATACTGGAAAGGATCACAATTTTTGCTCTTGATCAAGATATTCCTATGAGTCCACGGAGAAAATGAAACACGAAAAGTTTCCAAGTGTACTTTCGTGTAATAATCACATCATCAGGGGAGACACAAGAGAGAAATATAACAGTCAGTTGATATACATCGAAGAGACGAAGCTAGGACGCCATTTGGTAAACATGTGATGTTTACCAAATGGCGTCCTAGCTTCGTCTCTTCGATGTATATCAAATGACTGTTATATTTCTCTCTTGTGTCTCCCCTGATGATGTGATTATTACACGAAAGTACACTTGGAAACTTTTCGTGTTTCATTTTCTCCGTGGACTCATAGGAATATATATATATATATATATATATATATATATATATATATATATATATATATATATATATATATATAGATAGATAGATAGATAGATAGATAGATAGATAAATGTAATATGACCTTGACCTCAGTTGTCCGTGCCGTCTCTCGCCTAAGATAAACTCATCTACATTAACAGATTCGTGTCATCTTTTTGACCAAGTGGTTGTTCACCTGGTTTACTGCCATCTGGTGATCAGTGATAACCACTCTGTATGGTGCCCTTGACCCGGGTCGACAAACCGGTTGTCAGGTCGGTAACATCATGGTGAGGAGAGTTATATACGGTTTACAGAACCCACAGTACGAGAGTACGAGAAGGTTGAAGACATTTTCTTGGGGGAATTTTTTTTGGCTCAACAGCACGCCAAGTGAGAGGGACATTATTGCATTAATAACCTGAGTTCTCTTAGGGGAAGGTATGATATGTGAAGTGTCCCAGACCTAATTATAGTGAAGTACGCTTTATCTTGTCATCTCCCCGGATGGGAATCACTCGTCTGGCAGATCTACTCTGGTTATGAGCCAACAACAGTAATGCGGTTGTAAGGGATGTAAGGCTATATACTCATGTATGTTTTCACTTTGTAAGTTTACGTTCATGTGCATGCTTAAGTGACTTCGTGTGTGTCTGTGTATGTGATTATTATTTGTAGTTATTATTTGTGTGTTATGGTGAGAGTTTTACACTCACGTTGGCCCATTTATCAACCAGCCCTAAGGATGATGAACACCTGGTTTGGATGTGGGCCGACTGCCACGCTTAGGATTCGAATCCATGCGGGTCCAACCCCAGGCTGGACCGTGCTGACTCATTGTCAGCATGTTTTATGTGAGTATGTGCTTATAACTTTGTGTGCTTGAGTTTCAGTCTGTAATTTATATATGTTTGTTGTGTGTAAGTAGCTGTATTTTGTGCGTTCATGCGGGCCTTTACTTTAATCTTTACTTTGTGTGTGTTTATGTGTGTCTGTAAGTACATATACTGTGTGCTTATCAGTGTATCTACTTGTACTATATATCAGTACGGCACTTTGTGTGTGTGTGTGTGTGTGTGTGTGTGTGTGTGTGTGTGTGTGTGTGTAATGATCTATTTGTACTGCTATTATACAACTTGTTAGATTTATGTATACTGTTGGTAATGACATTGCCCTCAATCATTCTGTTCCATTCAACCAACACTCTTATATGGCATTTCCTCACTGTTAAAGTACTCAAAGAGAACTGCCGAAACCATTGAGTTATTAGAACGTTTGGTATCTTCTACAAGATATGTCAGAATTCATAGCACTATGTCCCTATAAACACAGATATCAATTTAGTTTGGTGTCTTGTCTTTTTGGGCTGGGAGGTCGTGGCAAGAACGATGATTTGTGACATTTCCCAACTCCTGAAAGAGCAACGTGGAGCAGCTGACCAGGAGAAAACAAACTTGTCGGCGGATGAAGACCCATTTTCTCCAGCGTTTGAGCTGGACTTTTATTCGCGGATATTCTGGAGCAAGACGTTCACCTGCAGCTTCAGACATCATCATCATCTGCGTGTCTTCCTTCTCCTTCTGAGAAGCGGTGGCTCGCTGCCCTTGTGCATGACTGAGACATTATGTGGAAGTTGGTCATGTCTCGGTCAGCTCGACTCGTCAGTTCGGTGTCCTTGATCATAGTGAGACATGCGTTGGCCTCGGTCATGTCCTTCCTCCCTCGTCTCTCGGCAGCATCAGGTCTCCCTTGTGCAACATGAGACATATGCGTCAGCCTCTGTGTTCTCTCCTGGCTTGATCCAGCAGCACGTCTGTCTTAGGCATTCTAATGGCTCGTATATCTCTCTTCCCTGGCTGAAGTCTGCCGCTCTTCTGTGTGTGTCTCATTATGTGGTTCAGCCTCACGTTCATCCCTCCCGACACGTCTTACGCTTTCAGCCGGTTTTTCTTCATTGGTTTGATACTTTCATGGTCGATCCATTACCGTACAAAATGGTGAAGTAGAATTGATTTCTTCTCAAGTTGAAACAGAGATATGTTTAGAATACTAAAATATGATGTCTCTCTATACATGTGGGTGACCAAAACATCCAGCACGGCAACTACCAGTAGGATCGGTACCAATTTTTTTCTTAAAGGACTAGATAACTAAGATATAATACCAAGATGCCTGAAGAACAGCGTACATACAGTTGACCCTTCAGATACGTTGCTCTCCCTCCACCTTACATGTACTCGCTCAACATTTGGTGGCCATCGCTACAGGATCTGCTGACTTTTAAACTTCGAAGTTGACAGTGTACATAACGCATGAAGGTAACACGACGTACCCAAAAGAGTTTACGCGTATTTTAGTCCAGAGCAGAAAGTTTTTTTTCACCTCCCGGGAACTTGCGACAAAATTCACCTGCCAAGAACTCGCTACAGATTGGGTAACGACCCCGTCAGTAGTCGCTGAGTTCAGAGTTCTTGTCATGCATGTGTACATATCCACATACATAAGACGAAGCTCCGTTATAGTATGACTGTTGTTGTAGCACTAAGTGGTAGATCATTCGGTGTATACATTATTGTTGCTGTCCTTAGTTTACGTCACTGTAGGTCCTCTTAGTTTACACCAGTAATGCCACCATTAGTTTACATAACTGTGCTTCCCAGTAGTTTACATTAGCTCTCCTAGTCTTAATTTTTGTACATCCTGTTGGTTCACGCCATTGTAATAGCTTCCTTCAGTTGCTTGAACGATTCTGAACATACTGAGTGGTTTGGATGAGGAGATCTGTGATAAAGCTGGAGGGGAGAGGGTCAGGGGGACATACGTGGAATCTTAAAAAGGAAGCAGTGACAAGGGATGGAAGGGAAATATTCTGACGGTGGCACAATAGCTGATGACTTGGTTTCATTAAGTAAGAATGTAGTGTGTGCAGGGAATGGCAATGTTTTCAGAACAAGACCAGACCAGCAGTACAGGTGTGTGAGGGCGGCATAGCATGAGTATTGCACACTTACTGTACATATAGACGGGTATTGTACGGTTCTCCTCAGCCTACACTGGTGTCAACTTGTATCCTTAGGGTTTTCATTATCCTGCAACGGTGTAGTTCCCTTTTGCCTGCGCCTCTGTGGCTTCAGTTTATCCTTACCTTACATTGGTTTGCGAGCAAGTATTGGCTAGTCTGTAGGGTCTAAATCGTACGTTACCTGATACACAAACGTTGATTTGTTGACGTAATTGGTAGACGGAGATTCAGCATTCATAGGCGTCGGGAAATTCACGTATAGATTGTAAGTCTTTGGTAGATACGTTGACAAGATGCAAGTCGGAGGTAGAAAAATTCACATGTTTTCTCCAAGGAAAAAATTTTTCAGGTGTTGAGTCGTCGCAAGACTCGGAAGCAATGAGTCTCTGGTTAATTCATCTTCACCTACTGAATCAATCATTCATAGGCGTTAAGCCACACTTATACTTCGAGAGTTGAATCTTTGGTAGACTCATTCATTGGTGATGAGTCCTGTTCGTACTTGTTTTCAAGTGTTGATCGTCGATTCATTTACAGACGCTGGATCACCGGATAACTCATTTATAGGCTGGAACAAGAGGTCACCTCCCGGTTTGAGTCATGGCTTTGGTAGCGATGCAGAAGGCTCGTCAGGTTACACATCCTCTACATCAGGGTTGTCATAGTGCAGCAGCCAGTGAGGGAATACCTCCAGGGCGTGCATGAGAGGTGTGTAGGTTGTAAACTTACTGTACGTCATGCTTTTGCGACCTTGTCTGCCTTGGAAAAAAAAGAAATTCATGTTCGTATAGCGCTAGGAGTCGTATAGATTGTTATGAACTGGCATCCGTAAGGGACGAATGACGTCGCTTTTGTATATTTCTCAGTCATTGGCTGGGAATGATGTAGTTTACTCATCTTATATGACGTCTGAAGGTCTGATGAGGTAGAGGTGACATCATCATCTTCATCTGGCATCATGAACGGTACCGCTTCACTTCCCACCCAATGCCTTATTGTCTGTAACTTGTGCCTTGTATCAGCCTTGCGTTCCACGATGACGGAGCATAATACAATGGTGTATTGTGTTTATACAGCATAACTAGAAGCATATTGTATTAACGAGAGGTTGTTGTCTACAGCCTCTGGTGCGACATTTAAGTTTTAGAAATAAGTAATAAGTTACGAGCTAGACGACCTTAGCCATGTTTCACTATCGATTAGTATTAATGTGGGGTGACGGACGCTGGGTGCACAGGCGCAGGGTGATGGACCCAGGGTGCACGAACGCAGGATGACGGACCCAGGGTGCACATACGCAGGGTGATGGACCCAGGGTGCACGGACGCAGGATGACGGACCCAGGGTCACACACGCAGGGTGATGGACCCAGGGTGCACGGACGCAGGATGACGGACCCAGGGTGCACATACGCAGGGTGACGGACCCAGGGTGCACGGAAGCAGGATGACGGACCCAGGGTGCACATACGCAGGGTGACGGACCCAGGGTGCACGGACCCAGGGTGCACGGACCCAGGGTGCACGGACCCAGGGTGCACGGACCCATGGTGATGGATCCAGGGTGCACGGACCCATAGTGACGGACCCAGGGTGCACAGACGCAGTGTGCACGGACCCAAGGTGTACGGACCGATAATGCACTGACCGAGGGTGCACGGACCCATGGTGAAGGATTTAGGGTGCACGCACCGAGAGCACACAGACCCACAGTGACGGACCCATGGTGCACGGAACAAGATGAATTTGGTCTGTGGGTGCACGACCCAGAAGAGGTTAGACAACTCTGCAGTAGCCACTACCCAAGTGTGGTTTGGTAATACTGAAGTGACGATGTCGTTGACACAGAAGCAAAAGTCTTGGTAACACTGAACTGGAGTAATGATATGGTTGTTAACGCAGAGCCGTTAAGTTTGGTAACGTTAGAGTAATGATATGGTTGTTGACGTAGTACCATTAAGTTTGGTAACACTGGAGTGATGATATGGTTGTTGACATTTGAACCTTAACGTTGGTAACACTGGAGTCATGATGAATGTCGTTTGTATAAAACTTTTGGCGGGAAAATGAGATGAGAAAGTTAGGATATCATAGCGAGGTATTAATGGCGGGATAGTTCTTATTGTGTTAAGTATTGAGGCAACAAGAGTGTGGGTGGTGTGTTGACGAGGTGGAGGCAACAGGTGTAGTGGAAGGGTTGGTGGTTTAGTGACCTTACGACCTTGGCACGACGCTGTGACCCTTGAGCACCATGATGAGACCTGAGCACGATGGTACGACTCTTGATCTCAGCGGTACGACCTTTGAGCCTGTCAGTGCATGAGCATTAACCACACTGGTACGACTTCTGAGCACAGCTGTGCTACACTTGAGCACGACGATACGACACTTGGGTACAGCAGTACGACCACTGAGCAGAATGACACGACCACAAGGGAAAGTAGCCAGGACTCTGACCCAACACTTAATGATAAGGTCAGAATTTACGATATACCCAAGAGTCATGCTTTCTTTCTCAAAAGTCTAATCATTGTCGTCACCTACCACACTATCGTAACGTCATGCTTGAGGGTCGTAACGTCATCCTTGAGGGTCGTAACGTCATCATTAAGGGTCATAACGTCATGCTTGAGGGTCGTAACGTCATGCTTGAGGGTCGTAAAGTCATGCTGTAAGAGCTGTATCGTTTATCTAAAGAGGTAGATATCTGCAGTATATGATGTGTTCATTTTGACAAGATGGCCCGATTGTATATATACTGAAAAGCACCACTTCACAAGGGTGTTGCTTGCAAAACTTGTGAATCGTGTAAATTCTACGATTGGAGGTGAGGGAGGAGGGTGGCAGCCAGACTGAGACTGGCTGACGTCCACCAACATCAGCAGGTGTGGGAGGAGGGTGGACGTCAGCCTGGGCCTGGCTGACGCGTGTCACCAACGATAGCTGTCGGGGTAGTACTGGTGGAACTGAGGTCTGCCTGGTGCATCACTGGTGTGACTCTCACTTGAACTGTGAACACTTGATTCACTCACACTCTCACCTCTCCCTCGGCTGTGGGGGAAAGGGGTAGTTAGCGTCTTTAAGTGACGAAGAAACATTTACTGTCACGCCCACTTGTTCCTCGACTGAAGAGAGAGAGAGAGAGAGAGAGAGAGAGAGAGAGAGAGAGAGAGAGAGAGAGAGAGAGAGAGAGCTGGGAGTTGTAAGGGACTGGCAATGTCTCCCTGAGTTACGAAGCATCCTCCATTCTCACAGGCACCTCTCCCTCGGCTGTGGGAGCAAGGTATGACAGTGTCTGAGTTATGAAGCACCTTACACTGACGCTTACCTCTCCCTGCTCGGCCGTGGGAGACGGGAGAGAGAGGGAGGGAAGGTGGGATCGACCTGGTTTTGCCAGACTTAATCATCAGCAGGTAGAACTGGAAGAGGGGATGTTGGGTCGAGCTGGGAGGCTGGTTCTGTCGTGTGTGTCGGGCTGGTGGCGTTAGCATCCAGTGTGTGTACAACTGGGAGCTCATGATAAAGTTGATAATTAGGATGATAATGAAGAGTTTCCTGGTTACAGAAATGGTGATACTGGTACTGAGAAGGATTTTGTCCTCTGAAATGAATGTAAACCAAGTAAAACTTGAGACAGCAGTTAGTGAAGAGTCAACCTGAACATGTACTGACACCTCACCTCCTCAGGCAACCCTGCCGACTCTTTAAGCCGTTGGACTAACAGTAAAACTGTCGCCCGGGACACTACTAACCTGGCTGGTAATGGAACAAGTCAGCGCAGATTTTGTCTGGCTTATTTACTGATCAGTCTAAAGGAAAGTTATATACTGAGGCATAAGTAGGTCCAGCCTTTACTTCGGATCAGAATATTTTTTGTTAGATTCTGAACGTCAGCAAAGTGATAGCTTTGAGAAAAGTTAGTCAGTTCGATTATATGCCCGTTATACATTGGCACTGAACCAGTAACTCATGGTTTGTGACTGCTGGTCACTGCTCCGGTCCAGTAACACAGGTGGCTCATGGTTCCTGACTGCTGGTCTGAGCGACGGTCCAGTAAGATAGGTGGTTCATGGTTCCTGAATGCTGGTCAGAGCTACGGTCCAGTAAGACAGGTGGTTCATGGTTCCTAACTGCTGGTCAGAGCTACGGTCCAGTAACACAGGTGGCTCAAGGTTCGTGACTATTGGTCTGTGCTCCGGTCCAGTAACACAGATGGGCCATAGTTCTTCATTGTTAGGCAGTTCTCTGGTCCATAACAAAGGTGTCGTGGTCCCTCACTGTTGGTCAGTTGACGCTCACTGGGGCCGTTATTGCCTGGCTACCATTTATCACTGGATATTGCTCGGGGGACGGTCCATTATCACAGTAACTGGCGCAGTATTGTCGTTGGTGGTGAAGGAAGGGAAAGTGTAGATGCTTTTTAGGGTAAAGAAGCAGGGTTGAGGGTTAGGAAAGCACGGTGAATAGGGTGATGAAAATAACGAAGCAGCAGCAGTGTTGAGGGTGGAGGAAGGGCAGTGGAGTGGATGTAGAGGGAGAAAGAAGGATCAGGGTGAGGACGTTAAGGGTGTAGTTAGGGTAGTTTAGTGGGTCTAGAGGGAGGAAATGGACCAGAGTAAGGATTACGAGGGTGAAGAATGGTCAATATAGAAAACGTTTAGAATGGAAAAGGAACATATAAAGAGGAGGAGGGAATGGAGAGAAGCAAAGATAGTGTGTGGAAAGGAACACGGCGAAGGATTTTGCAATGGAAGAGTTGTACAGAGGATGATAAGGGTGGAGGAAGGGCAAAGGGTGTAACTGTAGACTGAGGTTATTGCAGTGGGTGTGCTTCACATATTAGACCTCTCCTGCTCTCGTCATCTCCAGGGTTGAGGTTATTAATGTGTCTCTCACACATGACGCCAGCCAGCCCCGCTCTCATCACCTACGGGGATGAGATTATAACAGCGGATGTCTCGTACATTACACTGTCCCGCTTTCATCAGTTCCAGGGTTGACGTTATTACGATGGATGTCACACACATTACACCTGTCCCGTTCTTACCAGTTCCAGATCTGAGGTTATTACTTCTGTCGCGTTCTCACCAGTTCCAGGACTGATGTTATTACAGTGGGTGTCTCTCACACATTACATTCTCTCTCTCTCTCTCTCTCTCTCTCTCTCTCTCTCTCTCTCTCTCTCTCTCTCTCTCTCTCTCTCTCTCTCTCTCTCTCTCTCATATCTTTCTCATGTATTTTACAAAGTCATTGTCATGTATCATGAGCCGTCTTGCCTGTGTCAGCATCAGGATATGTATAGTACAGGCATGTGCTGTGTGTGATGCTCGGGTTCAGTCTGGCAGTGAGTCCTTTGTTTTAACACTTTATACAGGAAGGAATGCGAGGAATGGCCCAGTGAGTTTGAAGAAAAGGTTGTGACCAAAACGTAGCCCTGGGTGGTTGGTTATCAGACTCACACCAGGGGATCTTAGCAAGGCCTAACCATTCAGATGGGAGGGTCATACGTCCTCAGGACGGGCAGTGCTAATATCGCCTGGGACAGAGAGGGAGGTGGACTGGAGCAGCGGCCTTGCGTGCCTCAACAACATAAGTGATTGATGAGTTTGTGGGTAGAGGTGGCTCTGGTGACGCAGAGATGCTCCCACTGTAATGGCCTCAGCTGGCTAGGGTCTGGCCTCCATCCCCCATCACTGAGCCAGCCATGGCCGGAAGGTTTTTTCTTAGTCACGTTGTCTGTGGCTGGAGCTTGGCCTACCTGAGGGGGAGTGTCTGGGGGTCTTGCCAACCACAGGGGAATGGCTAGAGTCTGGTCCACCGTGGGGAAGTGACCAAGCTCACCAGAGGGGAGTGGCTGCAGCTTCCATATGGGAGTGGCTGGACCCGGGTCTATCGAGGGGAGCCTTAGTAAAGGAGGTGCGATTTAATGACACATTTGGTTTTACTACTTGTGATCGTACCCAGCTCAATGTGACACTGTGTCACCCACCACATGTAACCGCACCCAGCTCAGTGTGACGGTGTCACCCACCACATGTAACCGTACCCCGCTCAGTGTGACGGTGTCACCCACCACGTGTGACCACACCCCGCTCAGTGTGACGGTGTCACCCACCACGTGTGACCGCACCCCGCTGAGCGTGACACGGTAATGATGGTCCCTGCACCATAGGCAGTGCACCAGCAGACCAGCAGTGCCCTTGACTGTGCTGTTCAGACGTTCCTGAATGATAACTGTATCAGTAAAGCCACAGTTGTAGTGATCAATAGATAATCATGACTCACAGCCAGTAATATAGCCGCCCTCACTGAGCTACATGTAATCAGCGTCCTCAGTTCCTCACCGTCCCGCAGAATTGTAGCCAATCACATCTTGCCTCTCTTACCAGCCTGCGAAGTAGGAGCCAATTTGACTGCCTCTTACATCACCATCTGGTGAAGCATTGGCCAGTCATAGGTTCACCATTCATCGTGGAGAGACACCAGCCTCATCCATGCCTCTGAAGTGACGTATAATGACATCGTCACTCACCATCCCACCAAGCAGCTGTCACTAGGGGTCTCCCTGGCTCCACCAGCCCGTAATGTAGTGGCCAATTGCGACTCGTCTCTCTCGTGTGGTCGCGCAACACAAGCTCATTACGTCTCGCTTTTTAACCATCTTGCCAGGTCGTAAGTAATCAGGTCATCCTTTGTATACAGGCCTCATTAAATTTCACGGTGACGTCACATATACCACAGAGCAAAGGCTAATTTGTATCCAGTTCCTGGCTGGTTGGTTTGTTGTGGACTTGAAATGTGAGGTGATGAAAGCTGTGCTGTGTGGCGCTCTGATGGTGCAACAAGCGTGAATATACTTACCATGAGCGCCACCCACTCCATGAGTTAATGTACGTTTGTGTGTGTGTGTGAGAGAGAGAGAGAGAGAGAGAGAGAGAGAGAGAGAGAGAGAGAGAGAGAGAGAGAGAGAGAGAGAGAGAGAGTACAGTAAGGTTACATGACTGGAAGATAGGACAAAATTGTGGCATGGGAGTACAGTCAAACCAGACGGAGTGAGGACCTGATGGTCCACCACGGGCAGATTCCATTAAGGCACGTGAAAAGTTGACCAGAAAGACCAATATGATAACACAAGAGATGTGAGGAGTTGATGGCACGTCACTCAGGCTCGGAAGTTTCTCCAGGAGTGAAGAGCTGTGGAGCGTTGTTAAACATCTGGAGACGCAATGGGTAGGAAGGGTGAGGTTCCGCAGTATAGTTGTGCCAGGAAGCACTTATAGGATATTCAGTACTTCAGGTACAAGTGCTGATGATGATATCGCCTCTGGCCTCGTCAACTCTTGTCATGAGGTTAGGAAGTTTGTAAAGATCCCGCTGAAGCATTCACGTTGGCTGCATTTTTAAGGCCTGTCCGAATTTGCCCGAAGTCCAGAGAGCATGGAAAGAATATAAAAGTTGCTGGAAAGTTTGTAGACATTAGTAATGGAAATTATTAATGGTTACAGTATCCTTAGGTCGTTATTTGACAGCCAGAAGGTGGGGGAACAGCTCACGATGACCAAAATGTCCACAATCTGTTCTGAGGTTAAGGATACAACTGGAGGCTGGAAATCCAAAAAGATTCTGGAAAGTCAGCTAAGGCTAGTGTGTGTGTGTGTGTGTGTGTGTGTGTGTGTGTGTGTGTGTGTGTGTAGCCATAAAGGATGTTAAAGACTATGATGGAGACAGATATATAGAAAACGACGGAAAAGGTATGGTATCTCTGTAGGGCTTGTAAAGATCCAGTGGATGTTAGAAGACCACAATGATGTTCACGGTCACTTTACCTGGTAAAGTTGGAAGTTCTATCAGACAGCCGTCACAAAGCTTAGCAGGCGAGGGACGCAAGTTGGTACTGATTATAAGATATAAACTTCAGACACAAATATCTGCGGACTGTGGACTTACATTCTTTTTTTTTTATAACAAACATAATGTCTGTCGCTCCTCATCTTACATTTCATTGGCCTAAATACCAACGTTTATTTCAGCAACACAACACACACACACACACACACACACACACACACACACACACACACACACACACACACACACACACTGGTAAGGAAGTTCTACTGCATTTTTAACTATGAGGCATCTCATGGTACACGGATGGCCAACACATTTTTCCTGCACGTTAGAGTCCACGGAATGACCAACCAATGCAGAATCTAACAGAAAGTCTGCGGACTTATCATGCCGACATAAGATCTAAGGACATGGCAACATACATTTCATTAACAAATTCGTCTTTGCCTTTACGAACCCACAATTCACGAATAAGAAATATATGTGGGTTTGCGACTCCACACACAACCAGCACAGCAAACAGCCTACGGAATTTGGCAGGTGGCCGTACACATGTCGTCATGAATCTATCTTGAATGTTGACTACATCGAAATTTAGGAAATGAAGAATGATAGGAGGGATTTGCTTGTTTGTTTTGTTTTACATAGGGTGATGGAGGGTTGTTTAGCCAGTGTTGTAGTCAGAAGAAGGTTAGGAAGATATTAGAAACGTAGGTTGAACCTAAGTTTATTGAGTAATTGACTCGCATTTCACTAACATCCTGATGGTCTCCCGATGTATCAACCCCCTACATTTAGCAGACAATAATTTACCCAAAATACCAACCTTTGTTTCAGAAGTGGCATATGTTTTTGGATTTTCCAATCCTTTTTATTTACATGTTTAAAGGGAAATATGTCTCCGAACTTAACCCAGATTCTGCTAACGGAAGAAAGCGTCTCCAGCTGTCGAGGGAAGGAACCAGTGATGCATTGTAACAACATAACGAGATCACGTGTGTGTGTGTGTGTGTGTGTGTGTGTGTGTGTGTGTGTGTGTGTTGTTCGTGGGTGAGGCTGTAAGATGTGTCCCATCGCCAGGCTTGGCTAGGGCGAGTGTGAGACGCAGGTTGACCACAGCATATATTGGACTGGGATTGTTCACGGCGGTGGATTTATGTGACGTTAATTTCCTACTGAATCACGTGGCGGCTTTATCCACAAAGTTCTGTGATTCTGACTTCCTGATTTATGTGGTCTGTCATCTGTCAGGTTACAGTGTTTTCTGAAGCGATGAATGGTGTGTGTGTGTGTGTGTGTGTGTGTGTGTGTGCGTGTTGAGTTACCTATCCGTAAAGTTATACATATGTCATAAGTTATACATGTTACCCTTTCCGAATTGTAAAAGTGTTGTATATCACAGTGCAACACAGCTGGGTGTTGTGAGTATATCGATTGTAAGGGTTGTAGGTCAGTGCATCATTAATGTATGTTGTATCACTCGTATAAGTATGTTGGGTGCATTATTGTTCTTTTTGTAAATGTTGTGTATGATATCAGTTTGTCGTACGTACGTGTATCGTGAGATATCAGCCCAATCATGAACTGTTGTGTTTACACTGACTGTGGTATAAGAGATGAAGTCATGAGACATTACGTCACCACCATCACTGTCTGGCCTGCCTCTGTCTGACCTGTGTCACGTGACTTTACCAACCAGACCACAGATGTGTGTCGTGTTCTGGCCAGTTTCCGACCCTGCTCCTGCCTGGCACCAGCCCTGCCACCTGGCTCAGTACCTGGTGTGTCGGCTTTTCTGGCACCAGGTCCGCTACCTGGCTCAGTTCCTAGTGCGACAGCCTGGCTGGCACTAGGCCTGTCACCTGGTCTACTACATGACGTAGTGCTTGGTCAGGTATTGTCCTCAGCTCATCACCTCATCCAGTATCTTGGTGCTCATGTTCCAGCACCCAGCTCTGTTCATGACGTAGCACTTGACCTACCCCCTGGTCTAGCAGCTGCCCCACTCCTAGTCCGGCAGCTGCCCCACCCCTACTCCGGCAGCTGACCCTGCCCCGAGTCTTGCAGCTGACCCAGCCGCTGTTCCGGCAGCTGATCCGGAACCTGGTCCTGCATCAGATCCTGCAGTTGACCCAGCCCCTGGCCAGCCCAGCGCCACCATCGCCACACCAGTCAAGTGTCACCGGTGGCAGTGAAATTTATATTACCAAAGCCGGGCGGTTGTGACCGTGTTCGGTCGTGTTCGATAGATGTTATCGCCAGTCTCCACCTTCCCCAGGAATGACTTCCTCCTCTGGGTTTTGTAGAGGGAGAAAACGTTATGTAAAATGCTCTCGCAGCCAGATAACATGATGATATAAACCGGTTCCTGAACTAAAGCGTAGATGGATATTAGGTTATGTACTGTAGTGAGGCAGAAGGGGTCAAGCTACACATTAGTGTCACTACTTCAGTAACTGTGGAATATGATACGGGAATATATCTCATGGTACGCTGGATTTAATGTGTGGACTTCATTATTACCGGGGAAGCGTAATTGAGATACGATTTTTCTCGACGATGATAAACAAGTCGATGGTGGGTAGGGATGTGAGGAGTAGGGAAGATGGAATTAAGTAAAGTGAAGATGTGTGAAACACTTGCACAGATCAGGAAAACCTGTGACAAATTCGACCAGCTTTCTCGAGCAGCCGAAATTGACTTTACTTTCGCTGGTTAAATAATAAACGTGTGTTTTGGTCACGTGTTTTTCTGGCGATTTTGGGAGGTTTATGTTCTGGTTGGCTGTCAGACACGCTACAAGCGTTGGAGCGAACGAACGCACACTACAGCACGTACCTTACCTTGTGGTAGTACGCAGTAGAAGACGTCACTGGCGCTGGTATTTTCCGAATGAAGCGGTGAAGAATATGGTAAAGCTTGAGCGATGTTAGATGTAGATTTCGAAGGCTCTGCCGATTTTTGGAATTGTTTCGCCTCCCTTGACGTGAATAACCTCACAGTATCCCTGGTCTTCATAACCCTCCTCGCCCTCAGATTATCATCATAGGATAGAGAAAAAGATAATCCCGGTCTCGCTCCACCGGTCTTAATGTATTCTCCCCAATAAATCCTAGAATTCCATTAGGAATTCTATTAGGGTCTCCCGTTACAAAGACGGGGGCACTAAAGTATTTCTTTACCGCGAATATTACACTTTTGTTGAACACAGTCAGTAAATATACACCGTGGACGTATTCCTCACATCAGCTGGACTGTGGTAATTGGAAACATATAAAGTTTATATACATATTGACTTAATGCTAACAAAACTATGTTCTGGCCGTTACCATGTCTGCATATACCACGTTCTTACCTCATCCATTTGGTTCAGTGTCTGGAGTCCTGTATATATATACAGGGAAATGATTTGGTAAACAGAGAAGAGGTAGTAAAAGCTTTGCAGAAGATGAAAGCCGGCAAGGCAGCAGGTTTGGATGGTATTGCAGTGGAATCTATAAAAAAAAAATGGGGTGACTGTATTGTTGACTGGTTGGTAAGGTTATTTAATGTATGTATGACTCATGGTGAGGTACCTGAGGATTGGCGGAATGCGTGCATAGTTCCATTGTACAAAGGCAAAGGGGATAAGAGTGAGTGCTCAAATTACAGAGGTATAAGTTTGTTGAGTATCCCTGGTAAATTATATGGGAGGGTATTGATTGAGAGGGTGAAGGCATGTACAGAGCATCAGATTGGGGAAGAGCAGTGTGGTTTCAGAAGTGGTAGAGGATGTGTGGATCAGGTGTTTGCTTTGAAGAATGTATGTGAGAAATACTTAGAAAAGCAAATGGATTTGTATGTAGCATTTATGGATCTGGAGAAGGCATATGATAGAGTTGATAGGGATGCATTGTGGAAGGTATTAAGAATATATGGTGTGGGAGGCAAGTTGTTAGAAACAGTGAAAAGTTTTTATCGAGGATGTAAGGCATGTGTACGTGTAGGAAGAGAGGAAAGTGATTGGTTCTCAGTGAATGTAGGTTTGCGGCAGGGGTGTGTGATGTCTCCATTGTTGTTTAATTTGTTTATGGATGGGGTTGTTAGGGAGGTAAATGCAAGAGATTTGGGAAGAGGGGCAAGTATGAAGTCTGTTGTGGATGAGAGAGCTTGAGAAGTGAATCAGTTGTTGTTCGCTGATGATACAGCGCTGGTGGCTGATTCATGTGAGAAACTGCAGAAGCTGGTGACTGAGTTTGGTAAAGTGTGTGAAAGAAGAAAGTTAAGAGTAAATGTGAATAAGAGCAAGGTTATTAGGTACAGTAGGGTTGAGGGTCAAGTCAATTGGGAGGTAAGTTTGAATGGAGAAAAACTGGAGGAAGTAAAGTGTTTTAGATATCTGGGAGTGGATCTGGCAGCGGATGGAACCATGGAAGCGGAAGTGAATCATAGGGTGGGGGAGGGGGCGAAAATACTGGGAGCCTTGAAGAATGTGTGGAAGTCGAGAACATTATCTCGGAAAGCAAAAATGGGTATGTTTGAAGGAATAGTGGTTCCAACAATGTTGTATGGTTGCGAGGTGTGGGCTATGGATAGAGTTGTGCGCAGGAGGGTGGATGTGCTGGAAATGAGATGTTTGAAGACAATGTGTGGTGTGAGGTGGTTTGATCGAGTAAGTAATGTAAGGGTAAGAGAGATGTGTGGAAATAAAAAGAGCGTGGTTGAGAGAGCAGAAGAGGGTGTTTTGAAATGGTTTGGGCACATGGAGAGAATGAGTGAGGAAAGTTTGACCAAGAGGATATATGTGTCGGAGGTGGAGGGAACGAGGAGAAGTGGGAGACAATATTGGAGGTGGAAAGATGGAGTGAAAAAGATTTTGAGTGATCGGGGCCTGAACATGCAGGAGGGTGAAAGGCGGCCAAGGAATAGAGTGAATTGGATCGATGTGGTATACCGGGATTGACGTGCTGTCAATGGATTGAATCAGGGCATGTGAAGCGTCTGGGGTAAACAATGGAAAGTTGTGTGGGGCCTGGATGTGGAAAGGGAGCTGTGGTTTCGGGCATTATTGCATGACAGCTAGAGACTGAGTGTGAACGAATGGGGCCTTTGTTGTCTTTTCCTAGCGCTACCTCGCACACATGAGGGGGGAGGGTGATGGTATTACATGTGTGGCGAGGTGGCGATGGGAATGAATAAAGGCAGACAGTGTGAATTGTGTGCATGTGTATATATGGATGTGTCTGTGTGTTTATATATATGTGTACATTGAGATGTATAGGTATGTATATTTGCGTGTGTGGACGTGTATGTATATACAAGTGTATGGGTGTGGGTTGGGCCATTTCTTTCGTCTGTTTCATTGCGCTACCTCGCAAACGCGGGGGACAGCGACAAAGCAAAATAAATAAATAAATAAATATATATATATATATATATATATATATATACATATATATATATATATATATATATATATATATATATATATATATATATATATATATATATCATATTGTCACCTCCTCCAGATATTGCTCTTCATTCTTTATTCCTTTTTTCGATACGGCACGGGAAAATGAAGCCCTCATCCAGGACATCTTATTAATGCTATATATATATATATATATATATATATATATATATATATATATATATATATATATATATATATATATATATATATGAGGGTATTGATTGAGAGGGTGAAGGCATGTACAGAGCATCAGATTGGGGAAGAGCAGTGTGGTTTCAGAAGTGGTAGAGGATGTGTGGATCAGGTGTTTGCTTTGAAGAATGTATGTGAGAAATACTTGGAAAAGCAAATGGATTTGTATGTAGCATTTATGGATCTGGAGAAGGCATATGATAGAGTTGATAGGGATGCTCTGTGGAAGGTATTAAGAATATATGGTGTGGGAGGCAAGTTGTTAGAAGCAGTGAAAAGTTTTTATCGAAGATGTAAGGCATGTGTACGTGTAGGAAGAGAGGAAAGTGATTGGTTCTCAGTGAATGTAGGTTTGCGGCAGGGGTGTGTGATGTCTCCATGGTTGTTTAATTTGTTTATGGATGGGGTTGTTAGGGAGGTAAATGCAAGAGATTTGGGAAGAGGGGCAAGTATGAAGTCTGTTGTGGATGAGAGAGCTTGGGAAGTGAGTCAGTTGTTGTTCGCTGATGATACAGCGCTGGTGGCTGATTCATGTGAGAAACTGCAGAAGCTGGTGACTGAGTTTGGTAAAGTGTATGAAAGAAGAAAGTTAAGAGTAAATGTGAATAAGAGCAAGGTTATTAGGTACAGTAGGGTTGAGGGTCAAGTCAATTGGGAGGTAAGTTTGAATGGAGAAAAACTGGAGGAAGTAAAGTGTTTCAGATATCTGGGAGTGGATCTGGCAGCGGATGGAACCATGGAAGCGGAAGTGGATCATAGGGTGGGGGAGGGGGGCGAAAATTCTGGGAGCCTTGAAGAATGTGTGGAAGTCGAGAACATTATCTCGGAAAGCAAAAATGGGTATGTTTGAAGGAATAGTGGTTCCAACAATGTTGCATGGTTGCGAGGCGTGGGCTATGGATAGAGTTGTGCGCAGCAGGATGGATGTGCTGGAAATGAGATGTTTGAGGACAATGTGTGGTGTGAGGTGGTTTGATCGAGTAAGTAACGTAAGGGTAAGAGAGATGTGTGGAAATAAAAAGAGCGTGGTTGAGAGAGCAGAAGAGGGTGTTTTGAAATGGTTTGGGCACATGGAGAGAATGAGTGAGGAAAGATTGACCAAGAGGATATATGCGTCGGAGGTGGAGGGAACGAGGAGAAGTGGGAGACCAAATTGGAGGTGGAAAGATGGTGTGAAAAAGATTTTGTGTGATCGGGGCCTGAACATTTAGGCGGGTGAAAGGAGGGCAAGGAATAGAGTGAATTGGATAGATGTGGTATACCGGGGTTGACGTGCTGTCAGTGGATTGAATCAGGGCATGTGAAGCGTCTGGGGTAAACCATGGAAAGCTGTGTAGGTATGTATATTTGCGTGTGTGGACGTATGTATATACATGTGTATGGGGGTGGGTTGGGCCATTTCTTTCGTCTGTTTCCTTGCGCTGCCTCGCAAACGCGGTAGACAGCGACAAAGCAAAAAAAAAAAAAAATATATATATATATATATATATATATATATATATATATATATATATATATATATATATATATTATATATTATTATACTTTTATAATATCCTTATTTTATACTATTCGCCATTTTCCGCATTAGCGAGGTAGCGTTAAGAACAGAGGACTGAGCCTTTGAGGGAATATCCTCTCTTGGCCCCCTTCTCTGTTCCTTCTTTTGGAAAATTAAAAATGAGAGGGGAGGATTTTCAGCCCCCGCTCCCTCCCCTTTTAGTTGCCCTCTACGACACGCAGGAAATACATGGGAAGTATTCTTTCTCCCCTATCCCCAGGGATATATATATTGGAAAGGATCACAATTTCCCGCGTGATCAAATATATTCCTATGAGTCCACGGGGAAAATGAAACACGATAAGTTCCCAAGTGCACTTTCGTGTAATAATCACATCATCAGGGGAGATACAAGGAAGAGATATAACAGTCAGTTGATATACACCGAAGAGACGTGGCTAGGACGCCATTTGGTAACAAGTGCTTGTCCAAGACAGACAACGACCGTATAATAAACTTATCATGTGGACGAGAAGATGAATTGTTTACAAATTTTATCAACACTAAAGTTATCCAATTTGTACAGACCATCACTAATATTAAGGTTATAATTCTTTGTGTTTTTGATAATAGAAGATTCAGTGATATTTCTCGTGGTACTGGAGTTAGTTAATAACTGAGATGGCATTACTCCAGTCAACACAATGATCATAGTTTTTAACGTGATTAAACAAGGCATCTAAATCTTGTCTCGTTCTTATACTATATCTATGTTGCTTAAGTCTAACAGAAAGATCCTTACCAGTCTGCCCAACATAAAACTTATCACAATTTCTACATGGCACTTTATAGATGCATCCAGGAGAATTTTCTGATGAGTTTCTGATTAAGATATTCTTTATAGTATTATTGTTGCTGAAGGCAACATTTGCATTAAAGGATTTAAGCAACATGGGAAGCAAAGTGAAATTATTATTGCAAGGAAGAACTAAAAGATTCTTAGTGTCAATGGGAGATTTGGGCTCAACCCTATAAAATGATTTCTTTGCTAGCTTAAGGGATTTATCAATGAAAGATCTAGGATACTTTAACTTAGATCCAATAGAATATATCTTCTCAAACTCATCAACAATAGACTGCTGGACTGCAAGTACGTAATGCCCTAAGGAACATAGACTGAAATCATTATTATTTGACTCTGTCATGTTGAGATGAATAATAATGGATATATGAGCATTCATTGGTAGGTTTTCTGTATATGCTAAACTTAAACTTGTTTCCTTGCCTATGGATCATACAATCTAAAAATGGTAACATACCATTATTTCAGTTTTCTGCATTAAATTTGATGGAAGTTACTAAATTGTTAATTAAGGGGAAAAATGTTTGAAAATTTTCATTTGTTGGCCAAACATAAAGAGCATCATCTACATGCCTAAACCAAATTGCATTAGAAGATAAGAAAATTGAAATAATGGTATGTTACTATTTTCACATTGCATGATCCGTAGGCAAGGAGACAAGTTTAAATTTAGCATATACAGAATACCTAACAATGTATGCTCATATATCCATTATTACTCATCTCAAAATGACAGTTAAATTATCATCATTTCAGTCTATGCTCCTTAGGGCATTACGTATTTGCAGTCCAGAGTTTATTGATGATGAGTTTGAGAAGATATATTCTATTGGATCTAAGTTAAAGTATCCTAGATCTTTCATTGATATATCCCTTAAGCTAGCAAAGAAATCATTTTATAGAGTTGATCCCAAACCTCCCATTGACACCAAGAATCTTTTAGTTCTCCCTTTTAATAATAATTTACTTTACTTCTCATGTTGCTTAAATCCTTTAATGTAAAAGTTGCCTTCAGCAACAATAGTACTATAAAGAATATCTTAATCAGGAACTCACCAGAAAATTCTCCTGGATGCATCCATAAAGTACCATGTAGAAATTGTGATAAGTTTTATGTTTGGGCAGACTGGTAAGGATCTTTCTGTTAGACTTAAGCAACATAGATATAGTATAAGAACGGGACAAGAATTAGATGCCTTGTTTGATCACGTTAAAAACTATGATCATTGAATTGACTGGAGTAATGCCATCTCAGTTATTAACTAACTCCAGTACCACGAGAAATATCATTGAATCTTCTATTATTAAATACACAAAGAATTATAACCTTAATATTAGTGAAGGTCTATACAAATTGGATAACTTTATTGTTGATCAAATTTGTAAACAATTCACCTTCTCTTCCACATAATAGATTTATGATACGCTCGTTGTCTGTCTTGAACAATCACTTGTTTACCAAATGACTTCCTAGCTACGTCTCTTCGTTGTATATCAACTGCCTATTGTATTTCTTTCTTGTATCTCCCCTGATGATGTGGTTATTACACGAAAGTGCACTTGGGAACTTGTCGTGTTTCATTTTCCCCGTGGACTTATAGGAATATATATATTTTTTTTTTTTTTTTTTTTTTTTTTTTTTTTATACTTTGTCGCTGTCTCCCGCGTTTGCGAGGTAGCGCAAGGAAACAGACGAAAGAAATGACCCAACCCCCCCCATACACATGTACATACACACGTCCACACACGCAAATATACATACCTACACAGCTTTCCATGGTTTACCCCAGACGCTTCACATGCCTTGATTCAATCCACTGACAGCACGTCAACCCCTGTATACCACATCGCTCCAATTCACTCTATTCCTTGCCCTCCTTTCACCCTCCTGCATGTTCAGGCCCCGATCACACAAAATCTTTTTCACTCCATCTTTCCACCTCCAATTTGGTCTCCCTCTTCTCCTCGTTCCCTCCACCTCCGACACATATATCCTCTTGGTCAATCTTTCCTCACTCATTCTCTCCATGTGCCCAAACCATTTCAAAACACCCTCTTCTGCTCTCTCAACCACGCTCTTTTTATTTCCACACATCTCTCTTACCCTTACGTTACTTACTCGATCAAACCACCTCACACCACACATTGTCCTCAAACATCTCATTTCCAGCACATCCATCCTCCTACGCACAACTCTATCCATAGCCCACGCCTCGCAACCATACAACATTGTTGGAACTACTATTCCTTCAAACATACCCATTTTTGCTTTCCGGGATAATGTTCTCGACTTCCATACATTTTTCAAGGCTCCCAAAATTTTCGCCCCCTCCCCCACCCTATGATCCACTTCCGCTTCCATGGTTCCATCCGCTGACAGATCCACTCCCAGATATCTAAAACACTTCACTTCCTCCAGCCTCTCACCATTCAAACTCACCTCCCAATTGACTTGACCCTCAACCCTACTGTACCTAATAACCTTGCTCTTATTGACATTTATATATATATATATATATATATATATATATATATATATATATATATATATATATATATATATATATATATATGTATATATATATATATATATATATATATATATATATATATATATATATATATATATATAGTATTTTTTCATTATACTTGATCGCTGTTTCCCGCGTCAGCGAGATAGCGCCAGGAAACAGACGAACAATGGCCCACACACACACACACACACACACTATATATATATATATATATATATATATATATATATATATATATATATATATATATATATAATGTACCGAAACCACAACTCCCTTTCCACATCCAGGCCCCACAAAAATCTTCATAGTTTACCCCAGACGCTTCACATGCCTTGGTTCAATCCACTGACAGCACGTCGACCCCGGTATACCACATCGATCCAATTCACTGTATTCCTTGCACGTCTTTCACCCTCCTGTATGTTTAGGCTCCGATCGCTCAAGATCTTTTTCACTCCATCCTTCTACCTCCAATTTGGTCTCCCACTTCTCCTCGTTCCCTCCACCTCTGACACACATATCCTCTTTGTCAATATTTCCTCACTCATTCTCTTCATTTGACCAAACCATTTCAATACACTCTCTTCTGCTCTCTCAACCACACTCTTTTTACTACCACACGTCTCTCTTACCCTTTCGTTACTTACTCGATCAGACCACCTCAGACCATATTGCCCTCGAACATCTCATTTCTAACACATCCACCCTCCTCCGCACAACCCTCGCACAGCCCACGCCTCGCAACCATGTAACATTGTTGGAAGCACTGTTCCTTCAAACATATCCATTTTTGCTCCCCGAGATAACGTTCTCGCTTTCCACACATTCTTCAACGCTCCCAGAACCTTCGTCCCCTCCCCCACCCTGTGACTCACTTCCACTTCCATGGTTCCATCCGCAGCTAAATCCACTCTCAGATATCTAAAACACTCCACTTCCTCCAGTCTTTCTCCATTCAAACTTACCTCCTCAACCCTCCTGAATTTAATAACCTTGCTCTTATTCACATTTACTCTCGGCTTTCCTCTTTCACACACTTTTCCAGTCAGTCACCAAATTCTGCAGTTTCTCACTCGAATCAGTCACTAGAGTTGTATCATCGGCGAACAACAACCGACTCACTTCGCAGGCCCCCTCACCCCCAACAGACTGCACACTCGCCCCTCTTTCTAGAACCCTTGCATTTACCTCCCTAACCACCCCATATACTAGCATAAGCTAGGTAACTATTTTATCGACCAATCCCTAGGGGTGGGTGAAAAGCTAGGTTGACTGTGGACCGACTGCCACAACCAGGACTCGAACCTATGCGCTCGACCCTGGGCGACCAGTGAATGCGCCACGGTCAGGGACGCTAGCCATTACACTACGGAGGATGTCTTCCCAGTTGATTCAAGGACTGAAATCACATACCATATTATCATCTCCTCCATTTGTTGCAGCGCCTGAATTCCTAGGTATATCATGTTGTTACTCCCTCCAGTTGATCCAGGGTCTGGATTTGTGAAGGTCAACTCTCTGCCTCCATCTTTTAATACACGTACATTTCTTGGCTCGATGTTTATCTTGGTATGGGGTATGGAAGGATTTCTCATATACTCCGAGGTACTTTATTTCCTGCTAAGGCTGTCCTGCTGGCAGGGTCTAGTGCCTTACTGTCAGCCGCCATTGTCTGCAACACTGTACACACCACAGCTGTACATCTTAATGGTTTATAATGTGTACACCATAATGTACATCCCTGGCATACTATACCATAATGTACATCCCCTGTCATACTACACCATAATGTACATCCCCGTACATCCCCTGTCATACTACACCATAATGTACATCCCCTGGCATACCACACCATAATGTACATCTGGCATACTACACCATAATGTACATCCCCTGGCATACTCCACCATAATGTACATCCCCTGGCATACTACACCATAATGTACATCCCCTGGCATACTACACCATAATGTACATCCCCTGGCATACTACACCATAATGTACATCCCCTAGCATACTACATCATAATGTACATCCCCTGGCATACTACACCATAATGTACATCCCCTGGCATGCTACACCATACTGCTATATCCCCTGGCATGCTACTATGATTGCTGAATATACTAACTACATTACGGTTTTACAGTATGGCACTAATTACACTGTGGCACTTTAATAACTACACTGTAGTTACTAAAGCTTATGGTGTAGTATGTGGCACTAGAGTAACTTGAATATGGCACAAGAGTAAGTAAACTATGGCCATGAAGTAACTTCATTATGGCACAAAAATAACTACATTGTGATACTAAAGTATATATACTGTAGCACTGAAGTTGCTTCAATAAGGCACTAGCGAAACTTCACTGAGGCTCTGAAGTAGTTGCAATATGGCACTAGGGTATCTGCACTAGGCACTAAAGTACTACAGTATGGCGCTAGAGTAACTAGACTGAGGCACAGAAGTAACTCCCGTGTGGCAGTAATCACCCTGAGGCACTGAAGTGACTACAGTAAGGCCCTACAGTAACCACACTGTGGCACTGAAGTGACTACAGTAAGGCCCTACAGTAACTACACTTTGGCACTGAAGTAACTACAGTATGGCCCTACAGTAACTACACTTTGGCACTGAAGTAACTACAGTATGGCCCTACTTTAACTACACTGTGGCACTGAAGTAACTACAGTATGGCCTTACAGTAACCACACTGTGGCACTGAAGTAACTACAGTATGGCCCTACTTTAACTACACTGTGGCACTGAAGTAACTACGGTATGGCCCTACTTTAACTACACTGTGGCACTGAAGTAACTACAGTATGGCCCTACTTTAACTACACTGTGGCACTGAAGTAACCACAGTATGTTCCTACAGTAACCACACTGTGGCACTAAAGTGTTTTAAGTATCGTAAATAACATCAAAATGATTGTTCAAGTCTACCAATGGCTGTCATCTGCCACATGTAAACAAACATGGCGGACAGCGAACATGCTCATACGATGTCACTTTCCCTATGAGGAAGTACGTAATCAAAAATCCAATTAAGGTTCTGTCTCCGGTATTGGTTCGCTCCATCATGTTCTTTAACTTCGAAGCATTTCCTACAAACCACTCCCTCTCCTTCCTCGCCTCCGTCAGCGTAATAGTGCCTGCCTGCCACACGACGGGGAAGGTGTGGTGTTCCCTGCTGGTGAGCGGAATTCTAAAGTCGGGTATTGGAAGCATTTCTTACAGATGTTTGTGCAGGTGGCGTTCACGGCAGAGGTTTATGGTTCTGTGCAGGTGGCGCTCACTGGGAGGGTTCTGTGCAGGTGGCGTTCACGAGATGGTTTGTATGGTTCTATGTGCAGGTGGCGCTCACTGGAGGGGTTCTGTGCAGGTGGCGTTCACGAGAGGGTTTGTATGGTTCTATGTGCAGGTGGCGCTCACTGGAGGGGTTCTGTGCAGGTGGCGTTCACGAGAGGGTTTGTATGGTTCCATGTGCAGGTGGCGTTCACTGGAGGGGTTCTGTGCAGGTGGCGTTCACTGGAGGGGTTCTGTGCAGGTGGCGTTCACGAGAGGGTTTGTATGGTTCTATGTGCAGGTGGCGTTCACTTGGGAATTCTCTGTGTCATCGTAGGAAAGGTTCAGGCGTCGTCCTGGCCTCCTGACTCCACCCTGCAGCTCAGACCCTCCTCCTCCGCCGTGTCAACCTCAGAAGGAAAATCAATTCCTGGTCCAGTTTTAGTGGCAATGACTTGAGCAGTAAAGGTGGTGATGGTGAAGCAGTGGCCGGACTTGTCTTCATGTGTTATGGCTCGTGGTGCCTGGCGGCGGGTCCCAGTGTTGCCAGATGGCTCGTGGTGCCTGGCGGCGGGTCCCAGTGTTGCCAGATGGCAGGGAAGGTGCCTGGCGGTGGGTCCCAGTGTTGCCAGATGGCTCGTGGTGCCTGGCGGCGGGTCCCAGTGTTGCCAGATGGCAGGGAAGGTGCCTGGCGGTGGGTCCCAGTGTTGCCAGATGGCTCATGGTGCCTGGCGGCGGGTCCCAGTGTTGCCAGATGGCAGGGAAGGTGCCTGGCGGCGGGTCCCAGTGTTGCCAGATGGCTCGTGGTGCCTGGCGGCGGGTCCCAGTGTTGCCAGATGGCTCGTGGTGCCTGGCGGCGGGTCCCAGTGTTGCCAGATGGCTCATGGTGCCTGGCGGCGGGTCCCAGTGTTGCCAGATGGCTCGTGGTGCTGGCGGCGGGTCCCAGTATTGCCAGATGGCTCGTGGTGCCTGGCGGCGGGTCCCAGTGTTGCCAGATGGCTCGTGGTGCCTGGCGGCGGGTCCCAGTGTTGCCAGATGGCTCGTGGTGCCTGGCGGCGGGTCCCAGTGTTGCCAGATGGCTCGTGGTGCCTGGCGGCGGGTCCCAGTGTTGCCAGATGGCAGGGAAGGTGCCTGGCGGCGGGTCCCAGTGTTGCCAGATGGCTCATGGTGCCTGGCGGTGGGTCCCAGTGGTGTCAGATGGCAGGGAAGGTGCCTGGCGGTGGGTCCCAGTGGTGTCAGATGGCAGATGGGTTGCCTGGCGGCGGGTTCCAGCGTGCCAGATGGCAGGGAAGGTCGCGGGCGGCGGATTCCAGTGTTGCCAGATGGCAAATGGGTTGCCTGGCGGCGGGTCCCAGTTTGCCAGATGGCTCATGGTGCCTAACGGCGGGTCACAGTGTTGCCAGATGGCAGGGAAAGTGCCTGGCGGCGGGTTCCAGTGTTGCCCGATGACAGATGGGTTGCCTGGCGGCGGGTCCCAGTGTTGCCAGATGGCAGGGAAGATGCCTGGCGGCGGGTCCCAGTGTTGCCAGATGGCATGGGGTTTGCCTGGTTTTGAGTCCCAGTGTTGCGGGGGTCAACTTACATCAGCGCCATGGGTCGCCTGCCCGGCCGCTCCTGCCTTACCTCACTTCCTCAGTCGTACACCAGACACAGCAAGCAGTTCGCTGTGGCCTGCGTCATCGCTGTGCATGATTACTCGGTAAAGCTGTGCGTTGACCGTGCTTCCTGACCCCTCCCTCTGGGTCGGTCACCACCACAGAGAAGTTAGACACGAAACACACCCGCTCAAACACGAGCTGGTCTGGGGACGTCGGCCAGTGTGGTGGTAATGATGGGCACCTGTGTGAACATGGAGGAGGGAGAGATAGGTGACGGTGTTCACCTGGTGAGGTTATCCCGTCTTAATAGATGGCATGGCCACCATCACGTACTTATAGCTGCAGGGAGTTGCTGCAAGAAGGTTTCTTCCACGTACTTATAGCTGCAGAAAGTTGTTGCAAGAAGCTTTCTCCCACGTACTTATAGCTGCAGAAAGTTGTTGCAAGAAGCTTTCTCCCACGTACTTATAGCTGCAGAGAGTTGTTGCAAGAAGCTTTCTCCCACGTACTTATAGCTGCAGGGAGTTGTTGCAAGAAGCTTTCTTCCACGTACTTATAGCTGCAGGGAGTTGCTGCAAGAAGGTTTCTCCCACGTACTTATAGCTGCAGGGAGTTGCTGCAAGAAGGTTTCTCCCACACCAGCCGGGCGTTGAGTACAGTGACTTGCCTCGCGGAGTGGCGGATATGGTAACTACGTCGAGCGTGGCATCACCTAGGTATGGTGTGGGTTGGTTGGCACAGTTGGGCAGTTTCTTGCCCTTGGATGACACATGAGTTACAGGAGGTTTACGGGAGGAACCTCAGTGAAATTAAGGGACATTCTGGCTCGGATTGTGTCTGTGAATCTGTCGGTGAAGAAGGCCAACTGCAATTCTGATAAGATAAACTTTATCGCCTGCCTAATGTCGTATCATGGAATGGCATCCGACCACAGCTACAGAACGCTGGGACACTTGAGAATTGTCGTCGACCAAAAAGTGCTGAGGTAATTGCAACCTTTTCCCCGACCAGCAAATTACTACAAGAAATCCTTTCATAATTTCCTCCACGTACTTAAACCTTTGATAAATTCGTCTCGTGCGGGAAGAATGTAAGAAATGTGCCAAAGATGTTATTATTGCCTGGTCCGACGGAGCTGATCCAGCTTCTTGCACGTTGAAAAGTCGGCCGTCAAAAGATATTGTATCGTCCTAACCAGATATATCTAGCCATTTGTCACGTAACAGATGGAAGATATTTTGCCATCGATGGTCCGCGTTAACTCCCCTGGCGTATATTTCAGAGAGTTTGGTGGCTTCCGAAATGTACTGAAACTTTCGTGGTTTCGGGAAAATAGAGACGGTAATGTCATGAGCTGTTAGTTTATGTGGTACGGATGCTGTCTGTAGTGGCCCTCCAGCAGCCGATGGCTATTAGCTGTAACAACATACATGGAGGTGTGGTTTTCACCCAAGGTCCGTATGTGCCCGAGTGAACGATCATCCTCTCTCTCTCTCTCTCTCTCTCTCTCTCTCTCTCTCTCTCTCTCTCTCTCTCTCTCTCTCTCTCTCTCCTGCGGACCGGATCTTCCTCTGAACATCTATTTTTGTCAGCGGAGTCTAAGTGTACCATTATATTCTCGACACAGTGATTGATTCGACTGGCGGAGTGCTGGTGTGGGTGATGGCCAGCTGCTATGACTGCTGTGTGGGGAGGAGAAAGCCGGTCGCTCTTACTGCTGTGTGGGTGATACCCGGCCGCTGTTGCTGCTGTGTGGGGTTGTGTGGATGATAGCCGGCTGCTTGCTGCTGTTTAGGAGAGTATGGGTAATAGCTGGCTGTTCTGGCTGCTGTGTAGGAGAGTGTTGGTGATAGTCAGCTGCTCATACTGCTGTGTGGGTGATGGCGGGCCTCTCGTGCTGTTACTGCCGTGTGGGGGAGTATGGATGATAGCCAGTCGTACTGCCGTTGGAGGGTGTGTGGGTGATGGCCTACCGCTCATACTTCGTTGTAGGGGAATATGAGTGATAGCCGGGCGCTCTGCTGCTGTGTAGGGGAGTGCTGGGAAAACCGGCCCCTCTCTAGATGCTCTTTGGGGAAAAAATGGGAAATAGCACCGCTGCCTCTTACTGCACTGTAATTGCCCCCCAGGCAGCCAGACACTGATGCCACTTACTGCACTGTTATTGGTCCCAGGTAGCCTTGCACTGCTGCCTCTTACTGCACTGTTATTGGTCTCAGGTAACCTTGCACTGCTGCCTCTTACTGCACTGTTATTGGTCTCAGGTAATCTAACACTGATGTATTTTACTGTACTACTGTTGGTCCCAGGCAGCTTGACAGCGCTTGATTATTGATCTCAGGCAGCCCATGACTCAGACCTGTGGCATATATGATTTCATCTGGTGTCGTCGTTACCAGTGACCAAGATGAAGGGCATCAGCTTGTTTGTGGAAGGGAATGAAGAGTTGGTGGGTTTCGTGATTGTCTACTGTGCTATTATGGACTATGTGTATGGGAAGCGTTTGGCATATGTAGCTTTGTTATGTATGTAGGTCAGTGACAGATGGATGGGTTAATCCTGCCTCTTTAGTCATGCCAGACGCGGTACAACTTGCCGCGGTACAGGAGGTTTATGGCAACACATTGTAGGTCCAACAGAAGCTGTTACCCCGGCCAGCAGCACCAGCGAGCCGGGAAACGCTCGGCCAAGATGGTCGTGTCCATCAAGTGCCGACGGAGCGTGAAATAACTGCTGCAGGAGCCGGTAGACGTGAGGCACCGGACAACTGCTGTAGGAGCCGCGGGATGTGGGGGCCCAGGCAACTGCTGTAGGAGCCGTGGGATGTGGGGGCCCAGGCAACTGCTGCAGGAGCCGCGGGATGTGGGGGACCAGGAAACTGCTGCAGGAGCCGTGGGATGTGGGGGACCAGGAAACTGCTGCAGGAGCCGTGGGATGTGGGGGACCAGACAACTGCTGCAGGAGCCGTGGGATGTGGGGGACCAGGAAGCTGCTGCAGGAGCCGTGGGATGTGGGGGACCAGGCAACTGCTGCAGGAGCCGTGGGATGTGGGGGACCAGGCAACTGCTGCAAGAGCCTCGGTACATGAGGTAACGAGCTTCTGCTGCAAGATGTCATGGGACGTGAGGTACTGGAAGGTTGCTAAGGGAAACCACAAGACATGAGGCATGTGTTAAGTGCTGCATAAACCAAGGGACGTGAAGCAGCAGATATTGGGTGTGTATCAGTGATGGGTGCATGTGGCACAGTGAGTAGGTACAGTCATCCGCTTAATTAACCACACACACACACACATACACACACACACACACACACACACACACACACACACACACACACACACACACACACACACGGACCTCCGTGGAGTATTAAATAGAGTTACTGACCATGAGTTAGCACGGGCCAGCCCGGGGTCGGACCCATATGGATTCGAATCTTGGACGTGGCAGTCGGCCCATACAGGAGTAAGGACATGATACATGCAACGTTAGCAGAAGGGACACCACTAGTGTAAAATTCCCTCCTCGTAACACACAAATAGTAATCACACAGATATGTACGTTGTCCGAGAGGCGAAGCGTTTCTTGAGATGGAAATTAAATGGGACAACCTCTTCGTTCGACCCACTGTTCTATAGCCAAAAGTATCTCTTGCAACTGTCGTACCGCCTCTCCATCACTGTTTCGTTCCCGTGATGCTATAACTGTCTCTCACAGTGACAAAGCAGTTGTCTTCAACTTTTGTTTCTCCTGTAACTCCACCTTGGATGACTAATACTCTTCAGCTCCTGTTGCTCATCCTACTACTCTCATACCGCTCCCTGTAGTCTCTCTCTTAGCATAGTCCAAGAAGCGCTTCTCTCTCAGGACATAAACGAAAAAGCGTTCCGGCCAGATGGTATCCTTAGACCAGATGGCATCCATCCTCGTGTTGTGAAGAAGTTTGCCCCTTAAATTGTGCTTGTTGGTCTATTCCGTTTGTTTGAAAGCGAAAACTTTTCTTTCTTGGAAACATGCAGTAATATTGTCTGCCTCCAGGAATGATGACCTAACCTAACCCTTCGAGCAACCGTTCCGTTGCTCTGATTTCTCTTACAAAAGTCTTTGAATTTCCCCCCACCCTCCCGCACACACACACACACACACACACACACACACACACACACACACACACACACAACTCGCATTTCCTTGAATCCCACAACCTTCTGTCTGACTTTCACGAGATCCACCGGTGATATCTCTCCCAGTCTCACTAATGTCTGGTCATATCTAGGAGACTTTAGAGAATCCTGTGTTGTGTCTCTTGATATATCAAAAGGATTTTGACAGTGTATGGCATCAGGACTTCATCTTCATGGTCCCCTTCTTTTGGCATTCCTCCCTCACTCCATCCCCTCATATCTAGGATCTTGCCTGGCTGATCTATCTTCATAACTGCTGATAAATCGACCTCTCCCTCTTTCTCTATCAAAAGCCATCCTCTTCCGGGGTCTCTCCTGTCTCTTACACTTTTCCACCTTTTTATCGAAGATTTTCTTCCTTCAGGAGATAACCAGATGTACTCAGTACACTGACAATTCAACACTTCATTCCACCACTTCCATCGGATCCATTCCATCGTCTCTTACTGGATCTGCGTCTCGTATCACTACAACTTGCTCTGCAAGTTCAGGTTTGGACCCCAGTGGGGCAGACGCAACCTGCTTGAGTTTAATGCCTCTAAAAGACATTTTCTGCGCATATCTCTTTCCAAACCCTTCACAACTTTCCCATTTTCTGTGATGGGTCTATAATTCTCTCAGTGATCACAATAAACATGTCAGGTATAATTCTTTACCCTCTCATATCTTTCCTTGCAACTAGGGCGTGCTTGGTTTTAAAAAGGCAGGTTTTCCACAGGTTTTCCCACTTCCTCCAAAACTTTGAATATTTTCCCCTCATCCCTCCTTACTTTTCTGTCTCTTTAATCTTTTGAGTAAAGATATCGTCGATTGAGGTATTTTCCCATGACTAGATCCTCCAACATATATATGGAAGGTAAACAAGAACTCGGTCCTGGTCATGTGGCACGTGTCAGCTTCTTGCTCCCTCCCTCCGCACTTTATGGTCAGCATCGATCTGCAGCCTCCTCCGCCTCCTCCTCCGCCGCCGCGCTGTGTGTAACTTCCAGCCTTCATACGATCTTCACAGAACCTTTCAGGAACGTTAATTCTTGATTGACCTGGTTTGTACAGACATTCCGGCCTCCCTAATCTAAGAACCTTTCAGCCAAAACGTGTTTTTACTGACCTTTCAGAGTTTCATAGACCATTCAGCCCCCGTCGAAGACCATTCAGCCTTCGTCGTAGTTTGTAGAATTTATGTTTCCGGATATTTTATCCCGCGGAGCTTTTGCTGACCGTCTCGACGCTTCTGTGCGGGTCGTCTGAGCTCTGTATAGTTTCTACGGGACGGTATGTCCTAGTATAATATGGGGACATTTTCCAGCTATCACAGATTTTTCAAGACTCCGTATAAGCCTTGTCATTTATGGGCCTTACGGTTTCAGTATAGATTCTGAATACCTTTCAGAATGCATTGAGAATTTTAAACACCGTGCGACCTTTAAGACATCCTAATGATCTTCTTACTGTAGTTTTAATAGGGTTATGTGCGTCTTCCTCTGTAATTGTAACAGGAGACTCTTCGTGTATCCTCCGTACACTGTGTGGTGAAGCCTCGTAGTCTGCGTCTTCCATACCCTCCCTCCTCCACCAGACACCCCACAGTCCTTCACCGTTCTCCGTGCACCGGCTTGTAGGTACACACCCTCACCTGTGCTTCACGAACACCTCCTCACCACCCGTTGTACCTCATCTTTCCATCTCAAAGATTTGCACCTCGGCGCTGCCATCACCACACCCTGTACCTCATCATCTCTCTAGCACCACTACCTATACCTCACTAACTCGCGAGCACCACCCCGTGTGCTTTAACATCTTGCCATCACCACAACTTGTGCTTTGCTATTTTCACTTCACCACCCTCTGTGCCCCACCACCATCTTTTCATCATGGCCATCAGTGCTTCACCATCTCTCCCTCACCATCCTTCATCAACACCACTTGTGCCTCAGCAACTCAGCCTCACCCCTGCCTACACCTCACCCCCACCTGTGCCTCACCATCTGTACCTCATCACCACCCGTGCCTTGCCATCACCTGTGCCTCACCACCTCAAACTTACTTCCACCTGTCTCACCATCTGTGCCTCGCCCTACCGGTGTCTCACCATCTGTACTTCGCCCCCACCACTGTCTCACCATCTGTAACTCGCCCCCACCTGTGTCTCACTATTTGTACCTCATTACCACCTGTGCCTTACCACCACCTGTGCCTCACCAGCTCAAACTTACTTCCACCTGTTTCACCATATGTACCTCGCCCTATCGGTGTCTCACCATCTGTACTTCGCCCCCGCCGGTGTCTCACCATCTGTACCTCGCCCCCACCTGTGTCTCACCACTACCTGTCTAATCATGTCTCCATCACCATCTGTACCTCACCACCACCTGTCTAATCATGTCTCCATCACCATCTGTACCTCACCACCACCTGTTTAAACATTTTTCCATTACCACCATCTGTGCCTCACTATCTTCACCTCAGCAGGACTCGTGCCTTATCCCTCCTCCGCTTGCACGATCTCCCCAATTTTGTAAAATCTTGGCCAAGCGAGAGACATAAATCAGGTGTTTTGTGAGAAGCAAAGCTGGCCTCCTGCCGGGTGCCAGTCACGGCCACGGAACACAGGAAGGGACGGACGGCCAGGTGACCCACATTGTTGCTGCCTCACGACCGTCCACGTCTGTCCACTCTCACCGTCCACAAGGTGGAGGTCAACAGTGTGCTCCTTGTGGTCTACAATCCTCATCTCTCGTCTTCCTTCAACCTTTTGTTATTTTCTCAACAGGATGGTTAGAGGAGAGGAAGAAGAAGAGGTGGTGGGACAGGGAACAAGATACTTTGAAATGATAGAGAAGATTAAGTGTCTGATGTGTGTGGATAATTATCTGGATGAGTGTTTCTGATGCCAAGTATGCGAGTATATACCTCCAGCAGTCTAGTGGTTGTAGGTAGTGCTGTCTCTGGTGTTATAAAAGGGAATCTGCTAAGTTAAGCTCAACATTGTTCACTGTGTACATGGATGGGTGACGGGAGCCTCACTAACTGCTCTGAGAGAACCCAGGATGTTCGTACGGTCGCTGAGGTGTCGGGTTTGTGTGTACTTTGTATCATCGTGGTCTTCAGGTCTGTGTCATACCTTCTGTGCTGCTTCTCGTAGGTGTGAGCCACCTGCTGTAATCTACAGTTGTTTGTGTTGTGTCATAGCTCGCCCACCCTCCTCCCCGACCACCCTCTCGTTAACTGTGTCTCCTCACCTCACATCCTCCTCCTTCCTCCCGTCCTGAGTTCCTCTCCCACATCTGGTATATCTTCTCCCTCACCACAGAGCTCCCCCGTCTGGTAACCCTTCCTCTCCCATACCCGAACTGGCGCCCCTTCCTCTCGCTGAGTGTAGGCTCCCCACTCCCTGACCTCCCCCCCCCCACATTGGGTCACCCTCAACTGGTTACAGACGTAACCCAACGCTGCAGGAGTCGTGCGGGTGAGAGCGGAGGTAATCATGAGAGCCCAGATGGTGATTACGTACCGGACTGATGATGATCCCTTACCTGATCACCCGAGCCATTCGGGTCACCAATCAGGTGTGGTCGTCACGCCGATGATTGGCTGAGGGGAATCGTGCCTCGTGAGTTACTATGTGGTGTGGTGGTGAGTGACACTGCTTCATCTGCTCTCCTGAATGTCAGGCTGTAAGTGTACACACACACACACACACACACACACACACACACACACACACACACACACACACACACACATACAGAGTACGGATAAATATAGGATGTATCACCGGAAAACAAAAGTTTAGAGATGATATTTGAAATTATTAAGAAATAGGTTCAAAGTTAACCCAACTAGTGGAGGAAATAAGGAAACTGAGGAATCAGTGTAAAGATCATGAGAGATGTCATGAGATGAGAGGAACTCGGGTAATGAAATATTTGAGCCAATGATCATGTATACTGATTCGTATCACATAGGGGCTCTGAGGGTATATGGCCTGAGGACAGATGACAGAATGATTAAAAGAGCTGGAAAGGTTGGGAGGGGTTATTCTAGATGTCCTGGAGGCTGTTGAATAAGAGGAAATGCCCATAACACAGAGCACAGAACATACTGAAAGTAATAGGCAGGGAGGGGGAACGGGAGCGGGTTCTGGGGTTGGCCAGCAGACTCGGAGCGCGATGACTGGTGCAGTGGGACAAAGGGGAGAGAGATCCCTAGGAGACTTTAGCGTAGATGTGGCTACAGTAATATGCACTGTTACAGGAAGAAGATAATGAACACTTATGATCCGGTGGACGAAAAGTTCAGAAAATTACCGAGCGTACAGGACCAGTGTTCGTTCAGAAAGAGGGATTATAGAGAGAGCCAGAGACACAGAGATTGATGATTCGACACCAATCGACTTAGCCGTAAAGTGGGCGGCACCAAATTAGAGAGATGGGAGACCAGGAGGTTGATAGACGTGTCCCTCTAGCTATTTTTGGACTGGAGGAAGATTTCACGTCAGACGAAGGAGAACGAACGAAAATATGTTCTGTGAGAGATTACTTGAGGACTCACAGATGCCAGATGCAATTCCTGTGATAAAAGAAAGAACGATCTTGGGGTTGTAATCAAGACGGAAGGGAACGACCAATTATGGTCATATTTACCTGGAGTCGTCCTACGAAAGGTGGTTAAGAAACTTTCAAAACAAGGTGGAATTCATTAGGGTATTCATGAGACGTGATAGACTCAGGGTAAGTGATGGAGAAAAGCAGAGAATACAGCCAGAGGGCAAAATACAGTGGACGCCGACAGGACAGAGGCGCCAGGAATGTGAGGTGATGATAATACCAGACTGAAAGTAATGTATGCAAACGCTGATGGGTTAGTAGTAAATGGTAATGAACTGGGATGTAAGGTCGTATAAGGGAAAACTCACTTGATATTGTTGGAGTTGTGGAAACACATCTTACTGAAGATTAGATGCGTCACCTTTTCTGTCCAGATTGATACATGTCAGTATGGAGGAAATCAACGATAAAAGAAGAGGAGGAGTGACCCCTCCGATAAAAGATAACTTTAAGTTTCTGTAGATGGCAGTAGCCTGCACACTGAGACAAAACATAATAGTAAGGGTAACTGTGGGAAAGAAGTTCGTAATGGTGTTGATATAACATGATCCCAAGAATAATTTAGTGATACAGAACATGTGCACAATGATATGCCTGAAGAAACAATCCAGGATGGTTATTGAAGAAGTGAATATGGTCTTTTCGTAGAAGGTAAAGTACTTATTATGGGAGATTTCAATTGTAAAGAGACAGTCTGGGGGAATTTGGATTATCATGGTGACAGTGAGTCATATGAATACAAGTCTATAGAGTATGTACAGGAAAATATCCTCGACTAACACGCTTTTGAACTTGCTAGGATGAGAGGGACTGATACACCATCACTACTGGAATTATCTTCACACGTACATACTACCATGCATATTAAGACTATCATGTATGATACATCAGTTGGAAATTGTGATCATCTAATGCTTAAAAGTTTGATTGTGGCAACTGAGGAAGTTAGAATGGTAGAGGTGAGACAAGACTTTGGAAACGACACAGAACAATTTCTGTGGCAACATAGACCGGTAAACGGAGCTTAGTAGCCAGGAACTTCGGTATTGTGGTGAAAGATTCTGTAAAATTTACAATGAGGGAACACGAACCTGGGTACCTGTAACCTCAAATATAGAGGGAAGGTTGAGAGAGAAGGATGAATAGTTCTATAAAAGATGTCAAAAAGCAAAAGAGTTTCGAGATGTTTTTTGACGTAAATACAGGCAGCGCTCCAGCCAGACAGCATTTGTAAGGATTGAGGGATCAAGTAACGGACATACCAGGATAAGGAGGGAGGAACAAAGAAACTTTTATAAGAATTCTATGGACAAGTCAGGATGGAATCCAAAACTGTTCCATAAATCCATCTAGGAGTAAATTGCCATTTAGAGGGCTAAGTAATCACGCTTAGGGACGTAGAGGCAAGAGATTTAGAGGATAGTGTAAGGAAAGAATGACAAGTTCAAAAGTGTTTTCACAGTGGAAGACACTATGTATCTAGCACCAGTGAAACGGACCAAGGAGGAGGTCTTACGAAGCACTAATATATATAGAAAAATCTAACAGAACACTGTAGAAGTTTTGACCCTTACTGGGCTCGTGATCCTGATGAAAGTCACCATATGTGCTAAAGACGTGCAGATGCACTTGATGAACCACGAGAAATGTTGATCAGGATGTCGGTGCAGAAAGACCCGAGGGAGTGGAAAAGGGCAAGTGTGATACCTGTATTTAAGAAAGGAGGCTGGGAAGAAGATCTGAATTATAGGAGTGCGGTCTGTGAGGTTCTGGAAATAATAATCAAAGAGCGAATGGATGAAGGGTGATTTGATTGTTGATATCTGGATTGGCCAGTAAAGCACAACGAACTACTGTAGAGCATTCATTAGAACGCATCAGTTTGGAAGACAACGAAGCCCTTGATCTGCCCATATGGCTGGAAAAGAGGAAACTTGGTTGTCACCCGCAGATTCTAATGTCGCTGGGATGAAGTTACCATAGACCAGTTTTTTCAAATTAGAAATAACCTCCAAATACGAAGCTCATTTTCATGATTTCTGTTCGTGTTCCCTCCAGGATATCGTTCTTTACTTCCGCTTAACAAGAAGCCAGGTCAGAGGTGTCATTAAGTACATGAGGTAATATCTTCTCCATCAAGAGAGTAGCGACCACGGCACAATGTTGAACGAAAGGCAGGACGCACTGGGACATTGAAAAGTCTTTGATATGACTGTATGAGATTTACATGAAGGTGTTGAGAGATAAAGCTTTGTGAATGAAAATATCTCCGTAAGTGAATGTGCATTTAACCCCCCCCCCCCCCATACACACACACACACACACACACACGCACACACACTCACATTCACACACACACACAGATACACGCTCAGATAAGACGTCACAAATGGGCAGCGCCACACATGCACACAGACACACGTTTGAGAAAACAGACCTGTGGGCTTTGTTGTCTCATGCAAGTCAGTCAGGCATCATCAGGTGGATGGAATGTAAACAAAGGGCACGAATGTCATATGTAAACATCACCGTGTGAGGGAAAGTCACGATACACACAGTGCAAGTTCATCGTGAGGAAGAGGCACACATGTAGGCTGGTAGGATATATGTAAATAGCCCGGCTGCTGGGCTGGGTAGGTTAGTTGCTCAACTTCCCATCTCTCTTCTCCCCATGTGGCAGTAGATCATCTCCAACTATATATGTTTTACTGTTTTTTGACGTTGGAAGCTCCAGTCATAGACATAGGTCCACATCAAGACTGGGCCGTAATTGAAATATATAGAGAGGTTAAAGAAAAGGAAAAATAAGGGACAAGGGAAAGTATTTAAGAATTCTGGAGGAAGCGAAAACCCTGTCCTTTGAAATGTGCCAGGTTATAGTTATTGGAAAAAGACATGAGAGGGCAGAGAGTTCCAAAGTTTCGAGGTGTAGAAAAAGAAAAAGTGATCAAAACGGCCCACCCTTGAGTTGTCGATGGCCACACAATATTCATGTGACGCAGCAGCTTGCCGAGTATTGCGTGGTCTAGCTAGTGCCGGGGGCACACAAGCAGCCAGCTCTCGGGAGCAAAAACCAAAGTAATACCTTTAGAAGAGGGAAAGTGAACCAACTTTGGGGCGCAGGGCAAGAGGGTCAAGTTTGGAAGTTATACCGGGAGAGTTTACAAGTCTGACCGCTTTCGACTCAACTTTGTCCGGTAAGGATGCAGAGCTAAACCACTGCAGACGTGCGAGCAGTACATCATACAAGGACGGATCAATCTTTGTGTGAACGGAGCAACTTTTCGGAGGAAAAGAAATTTCGATATCAAACAGGACTCTCCGATTCTCAGACGCAGACTTGCCTGTTTTTTCTAATGTGGAGTTTCCAAGACTGAGTGGATGTTACGGTAATACCAAGTATGTTCATTGAGTCATGAGTTGGAATTACGTAACCGTCGAAAGAGAGAGAAAAGTTATGAGAAATTTTCGATAGAGAGATAGACAGAAACTGGGTTGTGGAAGCATTAAACTTAATCAGATTTCGTTCACTCTACCAAGATATCCTGTTCAAGTGTGAGTTTATCGAGGAAGTTGTTTAAAGACGAGATGCAGATTGAGCGAAAGAAGAAGGAGCAGAATTGAGGGATATGAAGGAATTCAGTGTTGAGTCTACAGCTTAAGTATGCATTTGGAATTATTTGTGGGAGAAAGGAAATCGTTGATAAAAAGAAAAAAAAAGTGTGAGACAGGACAGAACCTTGAGGGACACCGCTGTTGACAGAAAATGTGTAATGGCTAGAGACTAACTCATCTACAACCACGGAGATAGACAGGCAAAAGAAGATAGACATGATGGAGCAGAGTGAGGAAGGGAAGTCAATAAAGGAGAGTTTAGAGATGAGACCTCAATGCCACACCTTATCAAAAGCTTTGGATGTATCAAGAGCAGCTGCATAGAATTCCCCGAATCTCTCTGGGATGATGATCAGAAACTAGTAAGACAGGAAATGATATTACCAGTGGATATCACCGTACGTAAGCCATACTGGTGATCAGAAAGAAGACTGTGAGATTCATAATGTCTGAGGATATAGGATATGAGGGAGGATTCAAAGACTTTGGAAATGTTAGATGTCAAGGCAACAGGACGGTAGTTGGAGGGGTCAGAACGATCACCCTTCTTAGGGATGAGATGTATCAACGATTACCTTCTTCACTCTGCCATACAGCTCTTCCCGATATACCTTCCTCACCCTTCCATGATCCTGCCTAAACTCCCGGTATGCCTTCTTCATCCCACCATGATAATGCCTCATGTACCGGCATTCCTTCCTCGCCTTACCATGATGCTGCCTCGTATGCCGGGATTCCTTCCTCACCCCCCATGATGCTGCCTCATATACCGGCATACTTTCCTTACCTTGCTGTGATACTGTTTCAGGCCCCGGTATCCTTCCCTCACCTTTATGATGCTGCCTCATCTCTCAGTAGGCCAGCCTCACCTTGCCTCAAGGCTGCGTCATAACACCATCAGTACGTTACACAGGGCCATGGTGGAGAAGGTCTCGCCTGACGTCCACATAGTGAAGGTAAACCATTATGTTATCTTAACGCTGCAACCTTCCATTGACTCAACAAAGATAAGATTTACATCAAATATTTCTGAATGGCAGGAAGACCAGACAAACATGTCGGCTCCACGTGACTGGAAGTCGATCCTATTTTTCCCAAGCTGAGCCTCCCCCGGGCTGCACCACCTCCTGTGTGGTGGTCCTGGGTCTTCACTGTTGTGTTCCCATTCCATGGTGTGTGTGTTGTGCTGACCACTGATTGTTTTCCTCGCCAATCAACGGCTAATTAACCACTACCCCAAGGGTCTCATTAAATGTTTCTTCCCCAGGATTTGGCTTAGTGCTCTCACATCTCGCTCTCCCTCATTGTCCAGTGTCCTCACATTCAGTACTCCCGCAGTGTCCCCTCATTAACCACCAGCTCACTGTCCTCTCGCTGAGCATTGTCTCCGTCCCTGCTCCAAGCATTCGTTTATTGTCCACTTAACAAGCACTGACCCACTCACCAACATGACCTCTCATCAAGCACTGACATCATCGTCCCCTCACCAAGCATCAACTCACTGACCTCTTATCAAGCAGTAGTTCACTATCCCCTCACCAGATGCTCTCTCACTGTTACCACTTCAAGCACTGGTCTGTGTTCCCCCCAATCAAGCGCCGGCCTTGTAATATGTCCCCACGCCAAGCACTGCCCTACTGCGCTACACCAAGAACTGGTCGGTGGTTTGTACACCAAGTAATGGCCTGGTACACCGTGAGTAGGGGGCCACGAGATGAGGGACCCCACTGCACATGGTGGCATATTCGCACGCCTGACGTCTTTGTTAAGGTCACCTACGGAAGACGGCCAGACAGACGCTTCCCGCCTCCCCGCTGGTATGCAGTTTGCCAGCATTAACATACACGCTGATTGGTGCCGGACACAACAGATGTCGGCTATTTATTCCGCTCATTGCCTTGAGAAAATACAAGACGCTACCTGAATACCTAAAGACGTGAGGGTGCTCCGACATGTTGCCCTGCTGTACCATGTGCGGAGGGCAGCATTATACGTTAGCCGGGGGTGTCCCCACACGTCCTGCAACTGTGGCGGTTGTGGGAGGCATCTGTGTACGTCAGTTAATGTGGTTAGGTCGTCCACCAAACGCTCGCAGCCGCACTGACTGTTAGAAGGCAGATGTCTGCGTCGGACCGAGTGGTAAAGTTGTCCCTACACTTCCCTCAGCGGCACCAGCTGCGGGGGACAGTTATCACGGTGCTCAACCATGAAATTACTTCTTTACTTATCCAGAGGAGGAAGCTGGCGAAGGTCAGTACTTCGGGTAAAATTCTAAAGTGTCTGAGGAACTTATGCGCACACACGAGCGTAAAACTTTCTCCCCCTAAACAAACACACACACACACACACACACACACACACACACACACACACACACACACACACAGCATTGCTCTTATTGATCCAAGTGAATGACTTGTTAGAAGGTATGAACTTCTACGTGAAATTGTTTGCAGGTGACGCTAAGGTAATGAGGGTAGTGAGAAGCGAGGAGGATTGCATCAAAGATCAGGACAGACTCCAGAGCTGCTCTGATACATAGTTGATGAAGTTCAGCTCGAGTGATGTAAGGTAACGTTGATTAGGGAGGGTCATGCGAAAGAGCCTCGATGTCAATATCATGTAGAGAGAAATAAGCGTTAGGCACCTGTGTGTGTGTGTGAGCGAGACTTTTGGAGTCGACATCGTCCCTAACCTGTGGTCAGAGTCCCACCTTCCGGGAAATAGTTAAGGAGACCGACTGTCTGCTGAGAGATATTAGAACTGCGTTTAATGCTCATAGATAAGGAAATATTCAGCTAACTCCTCACATCCTTCATGCGGCGAAAATTTGAAGCATGATAGCTTCTCAAGTTGGGTTGCCACAGCTAAAGAAACGCAGAGAACTAATAGAGGAGGTTCAGAGGAGGGAAAACAAAGATAGTGCTGGAGTAAAGAGATCTGAAACACTGGCAAAGGCTAGAAATCTTGAATTTGCCCACCATGGAAGAGAAAAGAGTGAGGGGTGACCTGATCACAACTTTGAATTTTGAGTGTTTAATCCAAATTGATGACGTAGAAAATGAAGTTATTTGAAAGATTTGGGGATAAAACAACAAGAGACATAACATGACATGAAACAAAGTTTGAAAAGAAAAAAATGTAAGGGAGGACTTTTTCTTTTTAGTCGTAGATGAAAGGAATGAAGTGAGTGAGGACATTGTAAATGAGGACAAGTGAGGGAAGTTTAGATTGTAGTGTGATAGTAAAGAAGCTTTGAGAAACGAGGCCCGCGAATGTACAATTCCCTGCCCTTACAAAAACAAATAGGTAATTACACACACAAACACGTGCACAATTACACAGATAGTTAGGGAGCAGGTAATTAGGCTCAGGGAAACAGACGAAAGAGTTGTAGAGGATGATGTAAGGATGTGTGAGGAACTGAATGATAAGTTCAACAGTGTTTTCATTGTGGGAGACACGATAGCTACACAACCAATGAGGTAAAATGAGGAGGAGGTCTTGGAAAACACTTGTATTACCTAGAGTGAACATAACAGAATGGTAAAGGGTTTTGTGCCATATACGGCTCATGTTCCCGAGATAATTCTGCCCGTATGTGGTGAAGATGTTTGTAGAAACACTTGTCGCATCATCTGCAATGTTGTTCAAGATAATGCTGGAAAAATGTGAAATGCAAAAGGAATGCAAGAGGTAAATGCCATACCTCTGGTGGTGAGGCTCTCAGGGTGTTGGTGGGTTGGTGATGACGTCCCCTAGGTGTTGGTGGGTTGGTGACGACACCACGGGGTGTTGGTGGGCTGGTGATGACAATCCCGGAGTGTTGGTGTGATAGCTACCAGGTTGTTGGTGGGCTGGTGATGACGTTCCTGGGGTGTTGATGGGCTGAGGATGACGCTCCCATCGCGAAGTGATTAATGTGAAGCGAGCGACTATAACAGAGTAACCATATCCCAAGTGGAGTAAAGTACAAGGTGGTTATTATTTCCTAGAATTCATTACAGTAAGGAAGCCACTGCTGGGTGAGGTAGGGTACCAGTAACTCAGGCGGCGGTAATCTCACATCAGTGTTCAGGATTTGAGAAATGGCGAGGGTGAAGTGGGAGGCTAGGATAAATAGGTTTACAACAAGTGTATGTATTCAGCGCTGATAAATAGCGAGAATATACATATGTATAAATGGGGAGAAAATTCACTAAATCATTCATTCCACACAGTCAAGGAGAGGTAGCTGGTGTCCCTCCCGGACAGTTCAAAGGCTCACACAAGTATCAGTAGTGCTGACTCTACGAGTATCTCTGGCTACAAGAGTAGTTGTAGCAGCACGAGTATGGCTACAAGAGTAGTTGTAGCAGCACGAGTTTGGCTACAAGAGTAGTTGTGGCAGCACAAGTAGTTCTGGCTGCACAAGTAACAGAATTGCGTTTGTAGCGCTACTTCAAGCACCACAGCTAGAACAGTCCATAATGGATAGTATAATTGATTATATCCTTCCCAGGGTAGAGTAGTTACATGTGACATCTCGGTCATAGGTCAGAGTCATCTAATATTTTTGATAACATAGGTTGGTGATATTGCTCCCTCTCTCTCTCTCTCTCTCTCTCTCTCTCTCTCTCTCTCTCTCTCTCTCTCTCTCTCTCTCTCTCTCTCTCTCTCTGTGTGTTGGGTACCGGCTGGACTCTGAGGACACGGTTGGCAGGTGATGCGTAGCGCTGGCAGGACAGCGCTGCAAAACCCTGTCGATGAGCGGCGCTTCGTTGACAGACGTTGGCCGGATAAAGTAAGACCACGTCGAGGTGACCCATTGTCTCAGACGAGGAGAGACGCCAGGAGTGGCGTGGCTGGAGGCCATGACTGGCTGGAGCTACCAAAGAATTTAATCTGTTCATTCTCAGTGATGTTTGGTTGGTTGGGTGGGCGCCGAGTTAACCTTTCTAGAAAAAAGCTGATTTAATACGAACTCTTGTCATAGATATGGGTATAAGGGAACCATGTATTCCTAGAATGCTTGCACACCATACAAACACTAATGAGATGAAAACTCCCATGTGTACACGACTATTTCAACTCTCAAAAAGAAATTCCGATGTACTGCCGAGGTAAGCGTCATCTGCTTAGACGAAGCGCCTTACTAGTGTTACGTAGGTATGTACGCATGCGTCTGTTGTTATATAATAGATCGTCATATTACAGTAGGTTGTAACTGTAGTGACTTTCTCAACCTACGACTGTCTTCCCCGGGAGATCATCATGTGCCCCGTCTTTGCTTGGTGTTTTGGGAGTAGTGAAGAGGACAAACACAAGCTTCACAAATTCAGTAACACTTCACGTATCCCAAAGGACCAATAGATGAGCACTGTGTAGGTATAAACATAGTTATGAGTCGTGTGTTTACTTAAGCTAGGCGGTACATTACAAGCTGATGGGGTTGACATTCTCTTAAATGAGTATACTACGGCCTCTTACATGTGTTTACTGTGTATAAAAGCTAATATGACCCTGTGTTATGTCGCATGTTACTGCGCCACACAGATTTTCAGCTCAAGGGCGTCCGTCTTGTGGTCTTTACAAGCTCCCAGCTGTGGTTCCTCGACTCCTTCGCTCGTCCTGATGCTGCATGTGAGGAGATGACGCTGTTGTCCAGGCCAGCGTTGTCCTCAGCCACGGGTTAACAACAACCCCTCACGTCTGGCCACGTTAGCTCCTCACAAGAGACCACGAACCACTTCAATACTTGGCTCGACTCCTCACGAAAGATCATCTGTCTTTTCATCGTCCAGTATTATGTGGCTGAAATCAATGATCACAAAGATAGTGTCTGTTTAACTGTCTACATGCAGTTATTCTCTACCCTGGAATTACATTACATAGCTTGTAGTGACTACACAGTAGTATCGACAAGATGACATATTTGTTTTTTCAACTTGTTATTCATCAAATTACAAATTCCTTACTTATCCTTCCATCATTTGCCATTTTCTTATCTTAAAACTTAACATTTCTAACGTAAAGACAGTCATTTATGGAGAACTTCGTTATGACCGTGCGAAAACGTGAAATTTATTGGAAGTAAAATAGTCGATCAGGTAATGTGTCAAATACAACTTCATCAGGTAGGGCGTTGTTGACGCATTGCCTGTCGTCCCCAGGCAAAATCACACGTTGTGACGGTGATGCATCTGCCTCACCCTGACTCAGCCTGGCCAGTACAACTTTCATGAAGGACCTGCTGGTGTGGTCTGGTCACCTGCCTCTCTCTCTCTCTCTCTCTCTCTCTCTCTCTCTCTCTCTCTCTCTCTCTCTCTCTCTCTCTCTCTCTCTCTCTCTCTCTCTCTCTCTCTCCCCGACAATGTCATGCCGTGTTTGGCTCCTCGACCAAGCATGTCTCACGCACATTACACCTCAGCCAGTCAGCTGTCTAACCCCTGAGTTGCAGTGCGCTCGAGCTGTGTGGCGACTCTCTCGAGGGAGAGGAATTGCCTAAACTATCGTCAACTCCTCGTGCTGCCCGCTTCTCAAATAGTGAAGTCGTTCCACGCCTTATTGTAAACGCAAAGTTTATTGTGGTATCTGAAATAACCTCATACTTACGTAGCATGTGAGGTCATAATTACGTCATGATATTATCATCGTAAATATGTATGATAATGCTGGTCATAAGACATCGATCTCAATTCATAAACTTCCCTACTAACATATTTCATGAAAGATGATGAAGGAATATATAGTTCGAACGTGACACTGGCGGCCTTAGGGTGTTGGTGAGGTTTGTGATGACGCTTCCTGGGTGTTGGTGAGGTTTGTGATGACGCTTCCTGGGTGTTGGTGAGGTTTGTGATGACGCTTCCTGGGTGTTGGTGAGGTTTGTGATGACGCTTCCTGGGTGTTAGTGAGGTTTGTGATGACGCTTCCTGGGTGTTGGTGAGGTTTGTGATGACGCTTCCTGGGTGTTAGTGAGGTTTGTGATGACGCTTCCTGGGTGTTGGTGAGGTTTGTGATGATGCTTCCTGGGTGTTGGTGAGGTTTGTGATGATGCTTCCTGGGTGTTGGTGAGGTTTGTGATGACGCTTCCTGGGTGTTAGTGAGGTATGTAATGACGCTTCCTGGGTGTTGGTGAGGTTTGTGATGACGCTTCCTGGGTGTTGGTGAGGTTTGTGATGACGCTTCCTGGGTGTTAGTGAGGTTTGTGATGACGCTTCCTGGGTGTTGGTGAGGTTTGTGATGACGCTTCCTGGGTGTTGGTGAGGTTTGTGATGACGCTTCCTGGGTGTTGGTGAGGTTTGTGATGATGCTTCCTGGGTGTTGGTGAGGTTTGTGATGATGCTTCCTGGGTGTTGGTGAGGTTTGTGATGACGCTTCCTGGGTGTTGGTGGGTTTGTGATGACGCTTCCCAGGTGTTGGAGGGTTTGTGATGACGCTTCCTGGGTGTTGGTGGGTTTGTGATGACGCTTTCTTGGTGATGGTGGCTGGTGATTACGCCCTCTCATTATTAGTGGCTGGTGATGACTCCCTTGGGATGTTGGGTTCATGATGACGTTCCTGGGGTGTAAGTGGGCTTGTGGTGGCGCTCCTGGAGTGTAGGTGGGCTTGGTGATGTCTCATCTGGAGTGCTGATGGACTGATGGTAACGCTCCTAGTCTCTTGGTTATCTGGCGATGACGCTCTCGGTGTGTTGGTGGGCTGGTGATGACGCTCCCTGTGTGTTGGTAGGCTGGTGATGACGCTCCCTGTGTGTTGGTAGGCTGGTGATGACGCTCCCTTTGTGTTAGTAGGCTGGTGATGACGCTCCCTGTGTGTTAGTAGGCTGGTGATGACGCTCCCTGTGTGTTAGTGGGCTGGTGATGACGCTCCCTGTGTGTTGGTAGGCTGGTGATGACGCTCCCTTTGTGTTAGTAGGCTGGTGATGACGCTCCCTGTGTGTTAGTGGGCTG